>NW_008751714.1:1396064-1484222 GCF_000715545.1 Opisthorchis viverrini
AAGGTTCCAACCTATTAGAGACTATAAACACCCGCACGCTCATTCAACGTGTGGTGGATGTGGTGAACATTGACTCTATTCTATTCATTCTGTTTAGTGTATTTTTATATGCCTTTGTTTTACGATGCGATAAATAGTACGCCCGCGATATACGAAAATATACGATATTCATTCGTCCATATTCGCTATACTATACTTCGCGTACATTCGGTAGTTACGATACCTACCACTATTCCAATTATCACAAACTCCCTGTCGTTGCTGCGTGCAAAGCCAGTGGGATGGGATGTACATCCACCTTGGATTGAAAGCAGGTTTGCTGCAACAGCTCCGTGAGATTCACACTATGACTACAAATATCGACATTCAAATGAACGTTGACGGTATTCGGGCGTATAACAGCTCGCGTACTCAAGTGTGGCCTATACTCTTCCGAATAATTTCAACCTTTCTCGGTCAGCCTTTCGTTGTTGGAATATACTGTGATAAACAAAAACCCAACGCTGCTCATCAGCTGCTGTCTGACACGTTCGCTGAGTTGACGCACTTCTTGGCGAACGGTGTCCCCGGGGTCTACAATATTCACACAGTCTGTCTTCAGTGCATTATTTGCGACAGTCCTGCTAGGACCTTTCGGAAGCAAGTGAAGGGACATGCAGGATATTACGGCTGTGATTATTGTACACAAAAGGGTGTGTGCATTGGGATACATGTGAATTTCCCATCGTTGACAGCTCCCTTGCGTTGTGACTCTGACTGCCGGACCAGAAAGCAAGAGAAGCACCATACAGGTCCAAGTCCGATGGAGGAGTTAAATTTCATGATTGCTGGTTTCCCACCAGATTACATTGATAGTGTGTTTTGGTTTAGTGCGGAAATTTTACAGACAGGTCGGATAGTGATTCCAGTGGTGACACCACTTTGTTCGCGAACATAGTCATAAGCCCAACAACTACAAAAAGACTAGGTTCACCCCCACCTACCAACTTTCCAGTTTCTTAATTCCTCGTCTTTAGATGTACCAATCCGACTACCTCGAATAGTAGTAGCATTCATGTTCAAGACTCGCCACCCGTCCCTGAGGATCCCCCGATGGTATGTGGAACGTACGTTTCATTTCATTACCGCCATCTAGAATTTATCAGCAGTTCCACATATACAATACTTCCCGCCGTGGGTGATTCAGAACCACGCAGTTCGACCCCGATCTCAGGTTTTCTTAACATTCCATGTACTTTACTTCCTACAACTAACTCTCCAAATTCAAAGGACAGCGTAATATCACCGGACATGGCCAACCTCATTCGCAGTGAGTAGATTACCATGTTTTGATTAAACTGTTTTATAGAGAATTTAGAGAGGATCTACTAGTTGCTCCAGAGATTGCATATGAAGCTGGACGCTTCAGTACCCACATACAGTTCTCAGACACTCGACGAGTCCCGTCTTCCGCTGTCGTCCACGGACGATCTCCGAAAGCATGAAGAACATCTAAGGAATGGTCCACGCTATGCACAGTTGGTAAGTATTACTTTTATTTACGATTATGGATTTCACAAAGTTGGAAAGATGGCTCTTGCAGGAGGCTGGCGATGTACAAGTGTACGTTACCAATGTGCTTACACGGCTACAAGGCTAGCCGTACTACTCTAGCGATATAAATGGAAAAGAAGCCTTCGGGTCAACCAGGCTGGCTCAAGGACTTGTTTGTAAGTACTGAATGGTTATGTTTATGTTATATTTAGCTAGTTGAATCAGTGTATTGATGAAACTCAATAACTATGTTCTTCATTACAGACGCCTCAACTGAGAAGCTTCCGAACACAAATCTGCGACAAATAAAGGAAATCGTCCATCGCTGGCTGGAGAAGAACGGCAGAAAGTTCGGAAACGCCTGCAGAGAGCCACCAAGAGTGACAAATGATTTCCCCCCTGTATTTTTTAAATTCATTCATAAAATCATTTATACTTGAAGGCGCTTACTGATATCCGAAAAAATACACTGAGCGACTATGTGGGGGCAGATGGGTTATCACTTAGTATTTAGGATGCTACTGAATCGTACTAGGGAAGGAGATAAATCCGTATAATGGGCTATATTTGCGCGTCGGACGACTTTAGCCGAGTGCGGACTGGGTGCAGAAATCCCGGTACTGAGTACGGATTTTCCGCATCCGGGTGCAGAAGTGTGCGGAAATTTCCGCACCCGGGTGCGGAAACTTGTTTCATTTCCGCCCTGGTTCCGCACCCGCGTGCAGAAGTCTGCGGTGTGCGGAAACTTGTTTCATTTCCGCCCTGGTTCCGCACCCGCGTGCAGAAGTCTGCGGAAACTGTGCGGAAATGTCCGCACCCGGATGCAGACATTCTGTAGAAATTTTTGCACCGGTGCTAACAGGGATAATGAGGTAGACATCGGGGGAAGAGGACTGCAATTATTAGCGCTTTTTTCTATGTTTAGAGAACATATCGAATTGAAGCAAGTTGAGGATGGCGAGCAAAAACACAATTGGAGAAGGCAAAATTACGGGGTCCAGCGTGGCACGTGATAGGAGAACTGCTAATTGCGAAAATAATGATTCGGGAAAACGAATCTGGGGAAGTAACAGTGTTTCAGTAATACGGCCAGCCACTGAAAACCATTGCTGAAGCCCCGTATGCTTGGACACTTGTGTCTATAGTATTAAAAAGGCAAACTAGAAGGTGCTGTAATATGCCTAGAAGCTGGGTGTCAATCTGTTTGAAGCTGCCTTTCCACCTTTTTGTGTGACATCCGTCCTCCGGCGTATCTTCTACACTCTGGGCGCAAAAAGGCTACAATTTATGAATTTTTCAGTGGATTACCTTGTGGCTTTAGTATATTCATTGCAAAAGGTAAGAGAGTTGATCGCATGAAGGAAAAATTGTACATCTGTAATAACGGTATTTTCCCCAGCTTAATTCTCGGTCTGAGTCTCCCAAGCTAGCGTTCACGTCAAAACAACCACCAAAGGTGCATAAGGTCTATTAACGCCCAAAACGAAATCAGGAACCGTTGTACAGCGCTGCGTATATATATAGCATAAGCGGCTATAACCTGAAACTCCTGACGCGTTCTGGATGCGCCATTGGCAACCGGCATTTGGCCAATACTGGGTCATGATTGGCTGTTGGGTCCAGATTTTTGACCAATCAGATCTCGCCTTGATGCCGGATCGGCAAGCGTCCCGAATTCTCGGCCAACCTCGGGTGGGCCAGGCTTCTCGGCCGTAGCAGCGCATAAAGACCTGCCGTACAGTGGGATCCGCGTAGATTACTGCCTAACAACATCAGTGGGCATTATCTGGCTTTCCTGAACGGACCAATTCCTCTCTTCCCACTACCTAGGGTTTTCATCAAGAAAAGCAGTGGACGATTTCCATGTGAAAGTGAATTTAGCACCAAAGGGTACAGCTCTTAATTGCTTGTTAACGTTTGCTACATCAGTCCAACCGCAATGACTCCCGACGAGATGCCTGCTACCAGTTTGGTGCACATAGAGCATAGGTTCGGCTTATTTTGCTTCGGAAAATTACGTGAGACGCTATCGACAAGGGATCACAGCAGCCTGACGTTCCCTAGGTGCACATTTTGTACACTAAACAATATGGCTGCTTCACTCGCAAAACAATTGAATGCGCACCGCACACACTACAACAGTGGCTGTTAACCCTGGCGCATACAGACCGAGCACTACTAAGATGAGTTTTTTTCCTTCAGGGCACGCTTTGCAGACTCCGGGACAGTGAGTGTGTTACTGCAAAGTCCACTACTTCACCTGCGTAGCGGTGACAAATTGATATGGAACCGCCATTGGTTGCTGAAAAGGAATAACAATTCAGAGCCAAAATCAGTGACATTCATGGCTTGGTGAATGTCGGATTGATGGGGAAATTGGTTCAAAAGGTAACCTAGCAGGATTAAGTCTTCACATTTGATGGCATCGATCAACTGGTCTTCAAGTTACGCTGAGAGCCAAAAGTACTCAGGTTCAGCTTTGGCCAAGAAGCATTCAAATGGCTTAAATATGTGCTAGCATATTTGGCACGCCTGGCGCAACATAAGTATCTTGAAGAAGATAGGGGATCCGTTATTTAGAAAGTGCCTGTAAGACAAACATTGCGATAATTGCCAGCTTCTGGCGTTTTGGGTGGACGAATTTAGCAAGCACTGTTGATACGTCTATTGCCACAAAACTACCAGTCTGACAACGCATAACAGACTTACTTCTAACCTAGTGCTTAGAAAACAGCGGGTATTTAGGGTCAGGTTAGGTGCTTGTCAGCATTTGAAGGACCTTCTGTGTGTTTAAGGAGAACTAAACTGTGCAGACAACTTAGAATAATTGTCAATTTTACGAAAACATCCGAAAAATTGGTTGAGCTTTTGTCCCAGAAGCATAAAGTGTGGAAGCACTGCATGCCTCTATCACCCTTATTTTGGTTCATCAACAACGCAAATTCATGAACCCGCTGGGAGATTCGAACCCATAGCTCTTTGAGCTTAAATTTGAAACTCAAGTCTTCCGACTAATAACATCCGATGACCAATGTAATTAACTGATATTTGGACAGGATGTAGCGCCACTCATCCCGGCGTACGACATTTCCATTACGCGTTGAAATCCGCAAGAGCTTTTTCTGTAAAGACATTGAAGTGGTGAGATGCACCGTTTCCTTCCGAGCTAACTATGAAAAGAAGAAGGCCCTCGCCTCAAAGCTTTTTTATTGGAAAACATCAACTGAACGGTTACAGACTATTAGACAGGGAAGCAAAACTCTCAAATTCATCCTCTTTATAAAAACTAAATATCTGTCTTCTCGAACGCGTGTTTCTGAACTTTCCCGGATACTCATTGAGTACCAGTCAAATGTAAAAGAATGCTGCAAAGCAATTCCACAAATTCCGTAATAAATCTCACTTTTCAATAGACGCGAAGCGGAAACCGCATTTTACTCGCATGTCTCCTTATAAATATCCACCGTTCAACTTGTAGCTTGTTGAGATTAGAAGAGAGCTTGGAATCGTACTCCATTATGCATCCTAAGACAGAAGTCATAGTTATGAACCACAGTCACAGGCCGGGAGTTTGAATCTTCCGGGAAACCAGTGAGATGCGCACTGTCGGTGATTTACAATAGAAATAAAACAGCTTTAAGTTGTATCTATGTTCTCTGGCACAGATAAACTCCGCCCACAGAAGAAAATGCAGACCGAATCAGTAGGCCTTAATTTTGTGACTGTGCCTGTGTGCCTGTGACCCTTACTATCAAGGGTCACCTACACCAAACCTTCAATCTACCAAATCCGAATAATTTTGTCTTCCCACTCCAATGGAAAGCCTTGAAAGGCCGCTTCTTTTGGTACTGAGAATTTCGCTCTCATCGTCTCAAATTCGTTTTGTAAACATTTTGACGTATCCGCGGTACGTAGCTCACTGAACTTGGTCCTAGACAATTTTCACGACAAAACGGAGGGGATCACATAACGCAACCGGCCTGGCTATGACCAAACATGAAAGATAATTACTTCGTGATTCATAATACGAACAGTGTTCACTCAACTCTTGCCTAAACACATGATGAGTATAGCATTAGCTTTCTGCTAACTGTGATCACACGTTGACGTTATGGATTTGTTGTCCACAGGAGATCCACTTTCTCAGGTCAGCGTATGAATTGCACCTAGTTCATTCTGTTGATGTAGAAAATAAGGTATCTAAAAGTCGTTTACAAGAACACAAAGAATTTATTACACCTAATTGTTTCTCGCTGAAATTAAAATCAATACTGCAACAAAACGGAGGTTTAACGGTACACAGCCTTTTTAATAACTGGAGTACTAAGGAACCTTAATCAGAGGAACCTCTGAAAACGCCACCTAAGTCTCTCCAAAAAGCCCTCAGAAATAAGGCGGATGGCTGCAGGTGGAAATTATGCCATAGTCTTTCACGGAAAGCCGGGTGACGCCTGATATTACTGAGCCCGAAATCGCATTCGCTCGCTGATTTGTGATTCAGACATACGCCTAGTGGATAGGACCAGTTAGCCTCGTTCTATAATTTAGTGTAACTCTGTTGACCTCACCACTGGGCCTGTTTCCGTTGTGCAACGCGATCCATTATGGCTTTGTGGATACACGGATTGACATGCAGGATCAAATTTTCTTCTCATGCTGCCCAATTCGAGCTCGCCTTTGTCACTTAGCCGCTTTGGTTCACCGGGAGGGCACAACCACATAGAGGATGTAGAGCCGCTCTTTTAGCCTTTCTTGCTGTGAAGTCATTGCACCGGCTCAAAGGCTCGTATAAAGGCACATAAAAGTGATTTGCAATTAGTCGTGGACGCCATGTGAAGGAAGATTATCCGGCGTCCAAATAACCGAAGTGAAACATGCGCGCTCTAACATTGAAATGCTCCGTATCATGTACCCGGTATGTGCTCATCAGCCCATCAGCCGAGCTTTGTTAAAACAAAGTGGAATTGGGTGTCAGCCCCCCTTGAGGACTTCGATAGTCTAGGTTGGAAATCAAATTTCTCCGGAGGCATTTCATAATCAACAGATTACAAACAAGCGGCCTTCCTCGTATCAGCTCGTTTGACGCGCCCACTGATGGTCGCATTCTGCATCCAAATCAGATGACCCCTTTGGCGTATCCAAGATACAGTTTAACGTATGTTGTATATAGAGTCTGACGTTTGAGAAATTAACGCGTTAGAAGTGCACCGAGCCATCCAATGAAAGAAGAGTCCTTTTTGTTGCACTTCCCTCGATGAAGTGCGGAGGACCTGTTTGTAGACAGCCATATATCTAAGTTCTTTTCGGAAACCAGGTTCGTAATACCTTCTGATCCATTCCCACCATGCCAGATAAATATGTTCGATAAGTCGCCCTCGAACGAAATACGAACACATTTTTCGTAATTCAGAGAGTATTGCCGGTCTATCCATTACTTTTTGGCGCCGGCATCCAAAAGGAGTAAACTGCCACCAGAACTCAAAGATTCCCGGTCGTCCGCGGAGAGTTGACACGATGATGAAAGCACATCGGAATGATCGCCCTTGCATACTAAAAAAGTTAGTGGCCCCAGGATGGAGCTGTAAGGAACATGAAAGTAGAACGATGAAGATGAGGAGCTGGCTAATTGAACTTCCAATCGGGACGTCCGACTTTACTCACAATTTACTCATGAGCCACCAGGCATTGAGTCTGTAGAGTAGTGTAACTTGATTAAAGGCATTTGATTAATCAAAAATATGGCATTCAATCAGTCAGCAGTCTGGAGACAGGAGTACAGGCATGGTCGTCACACAAGGACGATCCATGAGGAACTCGGGTTGCGCCGAGTAAACAAAGTTGTTTGTAATGAGGTGATATATCATGGCCTGCTTCGGAATGAACGTGGTGCGTTTGGCTGACCGGAATACACGCCTGCATGGTCTTTTCTGCAGTCCTCGGCTACTGCAAAGGATCGCTTGTAGGCTTTTTTCTGTCCCTTGATTAGAAGGATGTTGGGTTTCTTCTTCCGTGTTTTCTTTGAGAATTAGTGTCGTTCATTTGCTTGATTGGCGCATATGTGATTAAAAGCGTTTTCAAGGCTTACAAAAAACCGAATCACCCTCATAACTCTCTTTAGTTATATTTTCGAAGAATGGTTTAGACGCTACTTCTAGAGGGCGTTTAATCCTTCGGGAAAGTTTTGATTCGGACGTCCATCCGCTCATTTTTGGGACCAAAAGCTGCATCACTTTGTCAATTTTCTAGATAAGGGTCTTACAAATCAGCTCCACTGAAGCTAATCCGTTAACGAACCAGCTGAATAAGGTGAGAAGTTCTGAGGGGTCTGCGTGGTGACAGTCTTTGAAGCAACTTTGAATTTCAGGGATCCAGACCAACTAGTTATTGAGTCAAAATTGAACACCATAGCCCAGAGGCGCCGCGTTTATTGCTTAAAAGGCGAAATGTCATTTGATTATGACGACCATATCTAACAGAATGGTATTGGCCTGTGGGATGTCTGGTTGGTGCTTGAAATCCTGAGACAAGGAGCCTCGTTTCACGGCTTGAGTCAACGCCAATAAAAACGTTCACCAGATTCGATATCCTGAGATTTCACCCAGAAGGCCTTGGGCATTGACAGTATCTGTCAGCCAATTGCTCCATGTTAAGTTCTGCCCAAAACTCCAGAAGCGAAATCGTTCGAGTTAAGCTTTACCAGCAAATGTGGTACAGTGAAGACAGTAATAAAATACTGGAATTGTGCGAACCTCAAACAGAAGGAATAAGCAGGTTTCCGTGTGATGAGTGGTTAGTTCTGAATGGGGTCCAAGATGACACACCAACTCAAGACAAGTTGTCCACAAGATAGGGAAACTGACCGGCTTGATTTAAGCAAGATGCGCTTGACAAAGTCAAAGAGATCGCCCACTAACAGCTAACAAGAATAATATCCTTGGATTGGCAGAATCTGCGAATGTGTAAACTTTACGAAGAGTTAGTTTAACCCGAACACATGTTCCAGAGAACTACCGCTCATACCATTTTGTTTAAATGAGCGAGCTTTCAAGGTCACAAATCACCGGCAATCTGCATGTGATTTGATGGGGCAAACATCAAATGTTAGCATAGTTGAAATTTTTGAGGTATCCTCCAAATGTGATGTGAAATACAAGGCATATATGTGATGAACATGACTGATGCTCTATTCATTGCTCTATTCATTATTCTCTTGTTTTAATATTCCATATGCTGTACAATATTCGCCAATTCGAATACATACGTGCTGGTTGCCACTCTGCTGAATTCTGGATTTCTAGTTTGTCGGGTTGTACTGATATACGTACGAAACTTAATTACCACATTTTGGCGTCGCGATTGGAACAATTCATCATGCCTGCAGAAATGGAACTATTAGATGTTAATTCAACTGCACGTGACGTAGAGAATTATTTGGAACGATTCGACATATGGTGCCTCACAAAATCCGATATGGATGATAAGAAACTCACTGCATATTTCCTGCATTTCGTTGGCAAGGAGGCGTATACTTTAATCAAGAATTTAGTATATCCTGAATCTCCAATTGATATTTCTTACACTGCATTGAAAAACAAAGTTCTTCAACACTTCAAACCGATTAACTTCGTAGCAGCCGAAAGAGCTAAGTTCAATATGTTAGCCCGCTCTCATTCTCAGTCGGTTCGTGATTTCGTGTTACAGCTGCAGACACAGGCAGCCAAATGTGACTATGGTGCCCAACTGGAAGACCAGCTGCGTGATAGACTCATTGCTGGCATTCAACTGCCCGAATTACAGCAGAAGCTGTTACTCTGTCCGGATCAGAAATTTCAAACTATTCGGAAAATATGTGAGCAGTATGAAGATGTGAAGCATGTGACGAAGACTGAGGAAGCAGTCTTGTTAAATTATTCTAAAAGAAATAATTCAAGGATGCGGACGAACAACAAATTCAAACCTCGAACAGATTCTCGTGCCTCAAATCCATCAACACGTCACTTCACAGATCGTAACCCTAATCCGATGGCTCAAAAATTCGGGAAATGCGAGTCTTGTGGACGAAACCATTCCAGATATTCATGCCCCCACAGACGAGCCAAGTGTTTTAGCTGCGGTAAAACAGGACACATTCAACTTGTCTGTAAGTCCAAGAAAGTGTGTCACTTAACTTCTGACCCAAACACTGACGTGAAGACATTATCTGAAGATATTTCTACTCTTTCTCTATCTGTTTTGTCCCAAAATTCGTCACATGTTTTTAAAACGTTGATATCCGCTTCTGGTCAAAAGCATGGCTTTATTGTTGATACTGGTAGTGTTGAGTCCATCATTCCACAATCAGATCTAACTGCATTCTACCCCAGTGCCGTGATAGTGCCTACAGATATTAACATTCGCGGTATCACTGGACATTCTGTACCTCTCGTTGGTAGTTGCACGATCCCTGTGAGGTTACTACAAGGTACCTGTATCAATTGTAATTTTTTGGTATCAACGTCGGGACCATCGATCGTCGGACTCAAAGTTCTACGTTTACTGCAAACCAGTATCACCTTACTGACTTCTGCGAATGAGAATGAACTCAAGCAACTGATTCTTAAATGTTCTAAGGCCACAGGTGGCATGCAAATTCCCAAGATGAGGCTCGAAGTTACAGGAGAGCCTATATTTCTTAAGAGACGGATTATTCCATTTGGTTTACGCGAGCCTGTTCGTCAAGCATTAAATTCAATGTGTGCGAAAGGAATACTGACTCCTGTCGAGTCATCGAACTGGGCAACTCCGATAGTTACCCCACTGAAGGCTGATGGTATTACTCCGAGAATTTGTGTTGACTACCGGCTTACGCTAAATGCGCGGCTACTGCAACGTACATGCCCCACGGAAGAGCCAGGTTTACTGTATCGTTTATCAGGTTCAAGTGTGTTTTCAAAAATCGATCTAAAAGATGCTTATCTTCAAATACCACTGGACGACGCCTACAGTAACCTTACTGTGATCAACACACCCTTTGGGTTATTCCGATACAATTTTCTTCCCTTTGGTCTGAACGTTTCACCAGCTGTATTTCAGCAAGTTGTGAATACTATTACAAAAGATTTGGAGGGTAAACAAGAGGTAGCGTGTCCCCGAAAGAGTTGACGGTATCAAGCATGATGGAAGAGAGCCATGCTTCAATGACTAATAAGAACTAAGAACGGGATACAGTGGAAATAAATTGGATGTCATGAAATTTACTTAAGGGAGAGTGAGCGATGATTAAGATAGTGAAACCAGAGGGCCGGTAGGACGGCGAATAAGAATCTGCTAGGACAACGGTCTTCTATATGGAATGGATTAATGACATAGACATTCAAATTGGTGGGCGATGTAGAACAATTTGATGATGCTAGGAAATAAGGTGCTTAGACGTACTGTGATGGATACGGAGACAACATGTGTATGGTATTAAAGCTGAATGAGAGCCACGGTGTCGTTGCGGACATCAAGAGATTAAGATTCTCAGGGAAAAACCATTGGTTGAATTGAGCAAGCCTTTATGTCTTCCGTTTCAAGGCGGCCAGCGTATGGTGCTACACGTGGCAGCTACACGGGTATGGGGAGTCTTAGGTCAGACAAGAAGCGTGGACTTGTGGAGTGTCTGAATCTGAAGACGTGGAAGGATATGGCCAAGACACCAAAATGATTTCCCAAGAAGAAACAGGGGGATGGGCCCTGTAGTGTTTTGGGTGCCGAATGGTGAGCGCAGGGTTCATGGATAGCCAAACCGAACAGGTTGGTGGCGATAGTATTCGGGGCCTATAGTTCGAGACGCAGGATAGGTAAAGGGGAAAGAGTGGAGCGAAGGAGCTAGGGTGTAACCAAAAGCTCTGAGAAAATGAATGGGCTCCATCAAGGGTAAACAGATGCCATCTCCCCTGTTAATCGCAATGAAGGAGCTTTCAAAATTTGGAAGATGATGCATAATTAAGGGCGGAAGCGGCGGAGCTGCGGGTAGGCTTGAAAGATGCGGGGGGTCCCGAGGGGCGTTGACTTACGAAAGAGGGTCCAGGCAAACAATATGAGGGTAACCAGAGTGCCAAACGAATAGATATCAAGATTGGCTTACGGCGGAATTTAATTATCCGTGGTGGAGGAAACGGAGTGCATATGTTGTATGAACAGTGAATTCAAGACAGTGAAGCAACGTTAGTTGCTCCAGGCGCCCAGTCACGGCTGGTTTATTCCTAAAGGCTCTCCGAAACTCGTTGCAACCGTTCCGCTATAACAACCAATCCTGTTCCCAGACTTTGTTGCCTACTTTTCATCGTCTCAAACCTGATCGAACAATATGCCAATCTTTCTCGTATGCCACAAGTAAAGATATGTTTGCCGCGGGTACTCTGCTGACTCAGTCTTACGTCTGTCTATCCTGGGGTTTACAGGCCATGTGGAGTCCCTAATGAACAAAACAAACTGTTGATCAAAGTCAGATATAATATCACAACCGGAAAAATCCAAGGAAATCTTGACTCAAGGTTCACAACGAAAAATTCCGCAGGTCCGTATTCCGTGGAACACTTGAGACCGAATCGGACGACTTGGCATACCTTCAAGTTAGACGTCGAAAAGCGAAATATTTGAAGAGCGGATGACGGGCATACCGAGTGAGTATGATAAGGCGTCGGCATGAACTGATGGAACGGAAAGCGAATCTGAAGAATTCAGCATATTCTGTCTTCTTGTATCGATAGCTAAAGGGAAGTTGATGGGAAAATCGGTCCTCATTATTTGGACTCGAACTTCGGCGACAGTGAGAATCCGGTGAATTCCGAGGTCAGGCGTTAGTAACTTGTGACCGTGGGTGGCCCTGCGAGCGATGTTGGCCGCATGTAATGATGAACATGATGTGATGAACATGACTGATGCTCTATTCATTGCTCTATTCATTATTCTCTTGTTTTAATATTCCATATGCTGTACATATTCGCCAATTCGAATACATACGTGCTGGTTGCCACTCTTTGCTGAATTCTGGATTTCTAGTTTGTCGGGTTGTACTGATAACGAAACGAAACTTAGTTACCACAATATATATCGTTAATTCCACACAGATAGGTACATGAATTGCGCTTGTATACGTTATACTCGTCGAAAAATTACGGGTTGTACTGATATACGTACGAAACTTAGTTACCACAATATATATCGTTAATTCCACACAGATAGGTACATGAATTGCGCTTGTATACGTTATACTCGTCAGCGCGAAAAATTATGCTTCTGTTCATCGAAGGTCAACACAACACTGCCCTTCGAGAGGCTCACTTTTCTTTCAGTATATAACGCAAGGGAACTAGATTCACTGCGTGGCTGTGATGCGAGCACGCACTGCTCATGTCGATCACCACACCCAGCTATGCACAACTAGGCAGCTGATAATGTGACATTTTCAGATATCTGCATGCAAGTTACCGACAGAGAAATATTTTCCCATTAGAAATAGTTACTCCCCTCAGCTAAAATCAATTAATTTTTTCACAGCACAAACTCAGTGTCGTAGGGGGACATTTACACTCGACACCGCTACAAAAGCGACACTAGCAAGTCTTTACACGTTCACTGTGTGCTGCGTTTCCGAGTTTACTGCCACCAACACGAGCTCCTGCCCACTACCTGCAAATTTCGACGGTCTGATCTTGCTTCAGCTTGATATGCTCCACGAAAGATAGAAAAGTCCCAACAACAATATTCTACTACCCTCAATATCTACAGCGTTTAGATCGATTCGGTTTAGGCGTGACCGCGTCTAAGTCGAATCACGCCCACAATCTGTGAGCCTGCCTTGCTTTTGCGCTATCTCTAGTACCAACAAACCCCACCGGCCATGCTATTGTTCTAACTGCATCATAATGATCGCGCCTGGCGATGTGTCAACCACCATTCTGGACATGCGTATGCTAGGATGCATACTGTGTTTGTGGTAACTACAAAGACCATGTGTCCTCAGTCAGATGAACATCCTTACATTACAGCACACATTAGTCCGAAAGATTTCAGTGCAGGATTGCAAGTAACGGCAGTGTGATTGTATGCAATGTGTGGCATCAGCCACAGGCTTTTCAGCGTAAATAGTTATGAAAAATACAAGTTGCGATTGAAACACGTCTGACGGCTTATCTCTTAAAACGGTTTGATCACTCATTCAGCCTTGAACCAACAAGATTTTCACTGCGATGAGGCCTCTGGACCATATGCTATAGTTGGAAATCGTACCTTCGCCTCCGTCCGGTTGTGAACGCCTTGCAAATGCTTGAACATGCGCAATAATACTTATCCTGATGCCACATCGCCCGCCAATTGGTCATATTGGCCCCAGTATCGCCTTCGCTGAATAGAACGGGACGAACAAAAAAAGAATGCCACTTTCGACGCCTTCCACCTTTCCGTGTTGTTTTATATTTTTATGTCCTACCTATCACTTATGCTCGGATGCGTCCAAGCCGTAGGCACGCAAACCAAGCACCACGGAATTGGCCAGCTGCATGTCAGCTCTCGCACTTTCCGCTTCAGAATTTCTATCTGAACCTGTCCTCTATCTCCATCTAAGCTTTCATCGTTGGAACTCTTAATCAAATTGACAAACAAGCTGTCTCCGTACACACTGAACACTTCAGACACTAACGTTTGCTACGTTTTCGGGACTTGATCACGGGTAAAAGCACGCCACATGAACTTACGGCAACTTTATTCTATAGATAAGATCGACTATGAAGTCCTGGTGAGCAGGTAGCCAATTCTGCGGTGTGCCGGTACCGGCATTGCTGTCAGTGCACAAACTGCGGCTTCCTGGTCGAGTGGTAAACTGTTGAAACTGAGCAGTCCTATTGCCCATCTCCGGAAGGGCAGGCGCTATTCAAAGTGACGAACAGCGCCTGTTCATTGTGAACACCTGTGCATCACGCGTCTGTGGCCCAGATTGGTTGAAAAACGCTAACAGTCGAGAAATAACCAGAATTCCAGTCTCCTTAAAAAGGGCACATTTTAATCGCAATGGAAGGAGTGTTCAAAGTACGTGCGAACCGGTAGGCGCGGTAGAAGAAAGCCTTCGTGGTGTGCTTACATCGCGCGTCAAACTAAGCAATACTGTGGAATATTGTTAGCAGCTTTCCGCCTACCACTTTTTATTTGGTGGTGGTAGAGGAATTGGATACAGTTAGCGACATTGTATGTTTTGGCGTCTTTCTGCCGCTCGACAGCCGTGGAGTCAAAGGAGTAACTGCACTAAGGCCGAACGTCAGTTGACTCCATCTCACGGCCTTACGACCAAGGTCAGAGAAAAATAAGCATCACCTGGGAAAGTCCAGCTAGGAACAAAATAATATATGTTGATTCCACAAACAACAAGCGGGTAGTTGGATTTAGAGTTGGCAAGAAAGCATATATGACTTTACATGAAGTTCGAGAATGCACCTCGTAGGGCAGCAGAGATGTAAAAAGGCTTGATTTTAGTCTTTTAACGCTTCCTTATTTTAGCTTTCACCATTAGTTACCCTCTGGTCTGAAGTTCAATGATTTGTGTTCTGCCAGAGAACGAAAGATGAGAGCAACCATGTAGCGGGACCAGAGAACTAGGGTGGAAAATAGCCCTGCTCAGAACCTCGTTGGGTAAATGATGCGGCCCTACTAATTCCGATTGTCCATTCCGATACCACTCCTGCACCTTTTTGCGATACAATGTGTCCAAATCCCGATGGGTGGGTCCGATTCTCTCCTTCTCGTTGTGGTCTACCGTAGCCCCTTGAGTCCCCCTGAAGATGACCGATTTTTCATACTAACCCTCGCGCAACTCTCCCCCAACTACCACTTCGTTCATCTCCTGCTGCTAGATGACTTCAACGCTCCAAAGGCCTCCAGGACGGAGCTCCAGCGCGTCGAATCACTCGGACATTTTGCAGCGTTGTTGGTGGAAGTCATTCAAAAGAACGCCTGGACTCAACATGTCGTTGCACCCACCAGATATGGCGCAGGCCGACTACCATCCCTCCTGGATTTGGTCAGCACTAACGAAAGACACTTCGTTGATCAGGTAACAATCAACACTCCACTGCGATGTAGTGACCACTATGTGCTGACCTTTTATTCCATCTGCTATTGGGCCAGAAATCCCGAACCTCAAACGTGGTTTCGAGACATCTGCCGTTCAGACTCCTCAGGAATGGGCAAATTTCTCGAACAAGTGACACTGGTGCCAGCCCCAGTGGAAGAATTTTATTGGACCATTGTCCGGAAAGTTCACGGGGCCGATGCGATGTTCATCACAAAAAACCAGCATGCATTCGGATGAGCCGCAGTCTGACAAAAAGGATTCAGCGTTTTATGGAAAAGAGGTCCCAACCTTTTTCCAAAAAGTCGGCTACAGGGGATACAGAAGATGAGCTGACATTTCGTAAAATGCGCAACCGCTGTAAATCACAAACCCGCCAATGAAACATAGGAGAAAAGCTACCATTTTAGAACTCGTTCGAAAAAAACCGTATCGTTCAAATACATGAGACCTCGCCGCGGAAACAAGTCTTCTGCGGTCTACTTGAGGGACAGAAAAGGAGAAACGCCGAATGAAAAACAATGGTATCTGGGGTTTACAGGGGACACCATATAGGTCCATATTCAGCCCAAGCGTCCTCGTCACCTCCACTCTTGCCGACCCGTAACTAGGAATAGTCTATAACCAACTTGGTCTTCACGGTGGAGAACATTCGTCAACTGTTGCACAAGATCAACTCATTCTGTGCGTTGAAGCCTGACGATGTCCATCCAAGAATCCTGAAGTAAAAGTCATCCACCCTGGCAAACCACCTCCACCTGGTGTTTCGTCAGCCACTTGACGAGGGCCGCCTTCCCCCTGCTTGGAAGGAAGCAATTGTCATGCCAATCTACAAAACTGGTGGCCGACTGTCGCCGGGCAGCTACAGGTTTATAAGCCTCACTTGCATTCCGTGTAAGGTGGTGGAATGCATTTTGAAGTGAGCTAACCTAGACCACCCTACTTCTAATGACTTGATATCTCCAGCTCAACACGGGTTTCTCTCCAACCGTTCTTGCGTGCCGAACATGTTCTTGCTTATGGACAGCTTAACCCAAGCTATGGACGAAGGACTCATCGGATTCCATATTTTTCGAATTCTAAAGAGCATTTGATAGGGTCCCACACGTCCGCTGCGCCAGAAACTCGAGTCATACGGGAACCAAGGAAAAATCCTTTGCTAAATCAAGGCGTTCCTACCAGACAGATCCTTTCGAGTGAGGATAGGCTCGACCTACTCTTCTCCGGCGCCCCTCTCCAATCGGAGTTCTTCAAAGCACCGTTTTGGGATAGCTGCTGTTTGAGGTTTACATCAACGCCATTCTAGATGTTCCTGCAAATCCATGTCCACATTTTGTGAACGACTTAAATTCCTAGAGTCCCGATGCCAGCGCCCTCCAAATGGATTTAAATTTTGCATAGCAGTGGTAGTTGGACTGGCACCTTCCTCCGAATTACGAAGTGTGTCCAGAGGTCATTTAGAAAAAAATCGGCGAATGCAATGCATGGTTAGAGGGGACCAGAAGACGTCATGACGATAGACGCCAAAAGCATTTATGTACCTAGCCCTCTTCAAATATGTCCTTCTCACTGCACCATGAGAAATTGGCCCAAAGGTTATGTTCCGTTTTTTGTATGATTCGGCGCACCTTCACTCGAATTACACGCATGGACTTTCAAATACTCTATGCGGCCTACGTCAGACCGCTCCTTGAATATGCAAACCAAGTTATCTACTCGGAACACACGAAAGACGTAACCGGCATTGAGCGTGTCCAGCGAAATGCAACGGAAATGTTCGCCAGTTTCAAATTCGTGGACCAGGAAACACGTTTCGCGGTAATTGATCTTTTCCCCTGGGGTACCGTCGCCTCCGATGGGACCTAATACTTATTTTGGCCCTGTCTGAACAAGGCTTGACCTAACAAACACGCTCAGAGAACACGCTCTCCTCAGGCAAAATATTTTCTCATTTGAGTAGCAGCTGCGTGGAATATCTCTCCTCAGAGGGTTGTCCACACCCCTTCTAAGACTCGGTTCAAAGCACTATTAGACACTTATTTATACGAATCCTCGCACTGGCAGGCATACTGCCCTGCGTTGAGAAATTAAAGAGTGGCGCTACATCTTTTTCTCACTTGTGGCTTTCAGGTGAACAACAAGAACAAAACCGACCCGAAAAACTTGGGAAAAAGCCTCGGTCTTGTGTATCAGTCCGTGAATCCGTGAATTTTCTCGGTTGTGCAGTTCGGGTGAGCAGAAGCCGCTGAGTGCCAAAACAGACATGACCCATAAAGCTTAGGCAGAAGAATTGATCCTGCGTACAGGTCCGTGATTTCATGAATCACGGGGGATGCAGTTTAAAACTAATTGTACCGAGCCACCCTGGGAGTTCGAGGAGAAACTCTTCTCCATCGTTATTCTACCGTGAAATGCTCTCCCAGACGGGGCAACTCGTTTCCCCTTACTGGCTTCGTTTGGCCGCTGGCTATTCGCACAATGAGATTGATTTCTCGCAATCTACGGCATTTTCAGACTTGCCACTTCATAGTGTAGAATGTCTATGTATAATGTATATGCTCCTGTATTATTGAAAATCCTTTACTATGGCGATTTGTTTAAGTGAACTAAACCCCCAGGTGAATAAACACCGCCGACTTTGAATACCTTAACAGATGAAAAAAATCGCGAATTGTGGAAAAGGTTGACTCACATACAATGAACGCAACTTTCAGGTATTTTTCCACCGGAACAGGTTTCCTCAACATTCTAGAACCTAAATGGCCTTTGGAGATGCAACTTATGCGTAGGCGCATTCGTGCAAACAAATTTTGGCCGATGATTCCTTGTTGCCAGTGGTGCACGCTAATTATTTGCTAAACATCGTGCACGTTGACTGGCAAACTACAGAGTTTTTCATTATAGGTTCCGAATTATGCTAGAAAGTCCTCCGGGTTCATCGATCTTAACCGACGCACACCACTAACATGCGGCTAGGGGTACACGATACCTAACTAACTAGCCACATAGAGCCTACGTCGATGATACCAGACAGCTGAACGATCTTAACCGACGCACACCACTAACATGCGGCTAGGGGTACACGATGTCCAACTAATCCATCCATCGGTAACGGAGAAAAGGCTCAAAATAGACGTCTTGAAATTTTGGGATATATTGGTCGTCTTGAAGTTCACAAATGTCCTCCTGTGAGGCGAATTTTCTTCTTCGTGAGGAGTGTTCCTTTGGCCGTTGAAGTCCTGAAATGAGAGGAATATATAATCCAGGTTATCGAAATATCACCATAAGGCGTGCGGCCGACAAACAGGTAGAGATACTTACTATGCTGTCGTAGATGCCTGTTCACATAATGCCATCCTCAGCGGTTATTTCGCATGCCTGTTTACTGCAACTCTCAAGAAATACGAGACTTACATGTAATGCATAGGATCTCATTACCAGACAAACTTTCCGGAGCCGATGGATCACATGAAATCATCTTCATCTCTTTCATCTAGCCGGCGCTCTACAGAGTTAGTCGTAGTTGTCAGACAGACTCACGGCCGTCGAGTAGTTCCTCTGTGGACCCGAAAACACGGACGCACACGGACTTACGGGACACACTGTGCTGGGAATCTGTGCTTCGGTCCAGGTCAACATCATAAGACGCCCTTTTTGCGGACCGGATAGCAAGCACACCTCTGCGTTTTCTGGATGGGCCCGGAGCTAAGAACCCAAAGTGATTTATTTTCATGTGGACTCACCTATGGGACAAGCCTGAAGCGCACCACCACACAGTGGGCAGGGTTCACCGTCACAACAGTCGGCGTGATATGACACGCGATCCGTTGTACACCAGCGGTCACTGGTAGTAGTAGGCCGGTCACAGAGCACACAGAACCCCAAGTCAGCGTTTCCAGACCCCCATCTGGGTTGAGGCGCAGTATCCTCGACCACCAACGGCAGATCGTCGGTTGCAGACTTTGAGGCTTGACGCAGCAGGATTTCGCCCTGAACAATCAGCCGCTTAAATATGGCGGTGGCCCTCCTGGGTTCCAGCCTCTGAAGCTTATCCATCACCCGATTCAGTTGCTTACGAAGACCGTCGAAAGCTGTCGGGGGTGGTTTGGGAACAAGTGTAAGTGGTACACCTTTTCCCGGTAGGTTGTAATCTGACAGCCATCGTTGGTGGATTGGAAAGCAAGCTAAGAAAAAGTCAATGATGAATAGTTCTTACTGCTCGGAACGGACTGATCTCGAAATACAGAGAACAGGTGCACACAGGGGAGCCACATCGCCTGGTAGAAAGGGCACGTGCATTCTCCAGCACAGGTGTCGACAGTCTGGGAGCATCTAAGTGTTTGCACCACAAACTATGAGTTAGTTTACGGAGCTCGACCTCACCTTGTTTGTTTCGACACTTTCATACGGCAGCCGCGGCGGTCGCGGACCCAAGTGTCTCAAAACGAGAGAGCATGCATATGTCGTCATTCGACAGACTACGTTTAGAACGTAGGCGTCACCCTCCAGGATTTGCCGCCTGTCGCAGTGGTACGACGTATGCATCTCAAACTCCCGCATGAGCCACTCGGCGTGCCGGGACACCTTTTGAATGGCATGCTCCAACGTGTCGGAGTGGTGCACCTGATCTTTAAGGCGCCCGTTCGCATTCTCCAGTCGGTTGTTGGTCACATTACCGAAATGAACCATTCCGGACTGTGCGTGTATGGCCCATTTTCGGGTGATGTACAACCAGCGAGCCGTAAGATAGGAGAGAAAACGGGGGTCGGTTCGACGCAGAAGCTGTAGATCTTGTCGGAATCTGTGTGCTTGTAATATGATGAACATAAAACCTACTGTACAGCATTGTCCAGGCGAGCCATGCGGTGAAATATGTGCCGGCTGTTCGCAGAATGTGTCTGTGACCATAAATACATGGATATTAAATGATACATACGTGCTTCCTGATGGCTTTGCGGACGTGAAAGTAGCAAAGCATAATGTCACAGCCGAACACTACTCTTGCCGCACGCATTTGCGCCGCCAACTTGTCCATTACGAAGGTCCTGACCGGATACGCTTCGCCCATCATTTCTTTGAACAAGCCGAACAGTTTACGCATGGGAGCAAACTGCTCGCTCTCTACGAACGCATACATAACCGGACGCCCGGTTCCCATGCCGTCCGTTATCAAGAATGTGTATAGTTTATATCTAAATACCGAATATTAGATGCTTTAAAAAAACTTACCCAAGGCGGTTTGTTGCATGTGTCCCGTCCACATTCACTACGTCGGGAAAGCGTCGGAATAACGCTATCTGCTGCCATCGGGAGAAACATATGTGGCTATGGTGACCTTCCTCTCCCTGACACACAGGGACGCGTCGATTGACTGGAAGCCGATCGTAAAAAAACTTTGACAGTTTGTAGTTGTGTTCCAGAAAATAAGAGGCCACTGCCAGTTGGTTCCTTTGCCTCCGTAGACAAAACCGCACTGGGCAGCTGGTGCTTCTCGTACTTTTTTATTAGAAATTACGCTCGGCTTACTAGCCTCTTCGGATTCCACGCAAAATAGTGTTGGTGCTTCGATTACTGGATGAACGCACAAATATCACAAAGTTATCCTTCATGTATTCATTTAAGGTCTTCTCAAATGCCGTGAAGGATGAAAACGATACACCCACAAATTTCTCAACGAAAGCCACTTCCGAAGCCATAGCAAACGAAGTTCAAAGTCGAATGTGCGCCAATAATTTTCAAATGACATCGATTGAAACAAATCGCAAAAGGATGACGGCAGATGAGGGGGTTTTTCAGTCTACGCATATATGCAAAGAAGTGCAACATTTTGACGTTAACGTTTTTATTCCGCCCGCAGGGGTTTTGCAGAAAAATACAGCGTGCGTCTAGCCGCTGGCCTTCGTTTGAGTGTCTTATCAGCCACTCACATTTCACACTTGTCCCTTACCGTGCGCAGGCGCCTGCCCATTGTGCGTCTAGCCGCTGGCCTTCGTTTGAGTGTCTTATCAGCCACTCACATTTCACACTTGTCCCTTACCGTGCGCAGCGCCTCCGTAATACATTGTGCGTCTAGCCGCTGGCCTTCGTTTGAGTGTCTTATCAGCCACTCACATTTCACACTTGTCCCTTACCGTGCGCAGGCGCCTCCGTGCCCATTGTTATTTATAACTCATCCCGGCTTTTGGTCGATCTTACAGTAAAAGCGCAGCTTCATAAGTGGTGAAGTTTCTTTTCTTTCTCCTCCTCTTCCGTACACGCAGCCTAAACCCGCAGCCAGAGTGGATGATCTGCCAAAACAAGTCCATGGGCCTACCCTAGTAGTGTACTAATTTGTTGAATTTCTTGAGCCTGGTTTCGGGTGGTGTTTTACTGCACCACGGCCACGTGTTTCAAACGCTAAATGGACTCTTCGCGTGTGATGCGTTCTGTTGGAACATTCCGTCTGCTCACGTCGTATATAGTAATCTTTTCTGCCAGGAGTTTTGTTATATAACATTTGATGCCAAAAAAGAAGGTGAAGTCCACAAAAGGTATGGCTTGACGTTTTTCTATCTTGGGCACTGTAGGCAGACGTGTGGATGACGAAGTAGATCCGTTGGAGACCGCCAGCATAGTTAGCATCGCAAGTGATGGCAGCGAAACGTTTACACATTCTTCTACGGATGTAAGTACTTGGCTGATTTCCACGATTTCCTCTTCCGCCAGTGGTTCACTACACTTTCAAATTAATGCCAACCACATCGTATTTTGGTTGCAAACGTTTCATCACCATTCAATGTGACATCGCCTTGCGTTATTAGAGAGCGTAGGGCTGTGCAGCGATGGGTTGGGTATGTGTTGTTGATGGGACTTAAAATGCGTCGCAATCGGTTTTCCTGACCCGAATGGCAGGTAACTTCGCCTTAGCCTGTCCGCTGTCAGCAATCGCAAATTTGCAAGGAATTGAGGCGTCATTTGAATATAGATAGTCATATGAAGAAAAAAGCATGAGCAAGCTTATGTATTATTAGCCCGTTTAGCTTGCACGCATGGGTTGAACGATTTGCTGGAGAAGACCCTGCAAATGGACGTCCATATGTTAGAGCGTCCCCATGGTTTACTGTGAGATATGGTGGCGCCTAACTGCTACGCTACCAGAAGGAAGCACGAGGGCTGGGATACTGCCAGGTTGCCCGAGCCTAGACAGGAATTCGAGAATCACAGTTCGGGTTCGAACCACGGACCTTCCGGTCAGGGAATTCGTGCTCGCAATAGTTGTGGGGCCTTAGATGTTTCAGTGTTGCTGGGGCTTTCCCACTCAGTAGTACGGTCAGCGCGCACCCTCCGGCGTGCGGCTCAGTAGAGGTTGACTGTGGTAATTAGCTCTATTCCAACTTTTATGGCCAGTTGGCATGCAGCCCCTCCTCTACCAGGGGTCCCTCGACTGCACTCAAAATCAAATCGTTCAGCTGTAACACCCGTCTGCTGGTTAGCTGCTATGCCACCCTAAGCAACCACCAGTTCTGAGATACTGACGCTGCCGAAGCCTAAACAGAAGCATTCGAGGTACGGAGACTGGTAATGGTACCTTATCTACCGAGTTATCTCGAACCTGCAGCGTTGACAACATATTTAACATATGGTCCTATACAGGTAAACACTAGCTTGTTAGGGATCGCTCCTTTTACCAATGTAATGGTGTGGCACAGAACGCCGAGGTGTTAGCGTTGGCAGCAGGAATTACGATGAGCCGTGTCCTCAAGGCGCTGCTGGATGAGGATTGAGGTCACCATGACTAGTATTGTGCAGAAGTGAGAACTGCGGAGATCGAGCATCCTGAACTTCTGTTGCGTGGAGGCTAGCGGAACGCGAGCCATTTGCAAACTGCCTTGGGGTCGGCTGGTAAACACATAACAGCGAAGACATCTGGGCAGAGCTTTGTGCAACGTCGCATGGAAGATGTAAGTGTTCTTGAACTATTGCACCCGGCGGGAGCGGGGTGGTCGGGAACTTCTCGGTGACCTCAGGGTGATATACTAAGGTAACTCCAGCATCGGTTAGGGCGGTATACACCCTCTGGGATGCTCGTCCATCCGGATTAGGTTTTGGGCTTCGAAGAAATAAA
The DNA here is from genome assembly GCF_000715545.1 of Opisthorchis viverrini. Lineage (NCBI taxonomy): Eukaryota > Metazoa > Platyhelminthes > Trematoda > Opisthorchiida > Opisthorchiidae > Opisthorchis > Opisthorchis viverrini. The sequence goes on from NW_008751714.1 coordinate 1,419,788, forward strand.
GTCAGTGTTCTCTTGGGGTTAATGGGGGGCTGGTATTTACCCTATATCGTTTGCATGGCTTGAACGCCGAAAAAGTGAACTTAAGAGCTTGTTTAGCAGCTAGCGAGTTTGGCATGTCCCACACCACTATAGTAGTCATACCAACCGTCGCTGCCTTGTATTTTGGCTTTTGAGACAAGGGCTTCTGTTGGTTACCGTAATAGTTACCTTTTCAAGGTTTGGTTACTCTGATGGTACCCCAGCCACAGACAGCTGTCACCTACGGGTACCCGTAAATTCACGTCACGACGGCTATCGCTTCGCGCCATCAGCCGGATAGCCTTGCGGCCTGCAGTTGCCGATACCTCAGCATTACTTTTGACTCCCAGTCCCGTGACGATTACTTTTATGGTTCTCAGTCATCGTCGCGCCAGCTTCGCATCCGGAGAAGTTTCTAATAATGTTCGCGTCCGAACCTCAGGCCTCAACCTTGTTCATATTACCACTGTACAGACTCAGGCAGATCGATAACGGCATGCCCGAGCACACACTGGTTCAGTTCAGTTTTTCAGCTTACAGGTTGTGTATCGAGATGCAGTGGTCCCAGCTGCTACAACTTCGCTCACCGAGGATGAGGAGAAGAAGAAAACTATAGCCATGCTTTTAAAGGCGATGACCCAATCAGCTCATGTATTTCGGGTGTTTATGTTTGGTGTGCCAGAGGTTGAGAATTACGCAGCGAAGGCATTAATTTTGTTACAGGGTCGCTGTTGGCTTCATGATACAGCATTATCTATCAGGGTCATTGAACACTAGTTTGTCTCTTCCGTCGTCGCCGATCCGGCTTTTACGAACGTGAGTCGTCTGATTGGAAGGGCTTCGTTGTCAGGACATAGACCTACCACGCCCGGGTCGTTTCTTCTTGACATAAGGCTGGACGAACAGTGATGTACGAGGCAAGCGGTCCTCTGGCATACGAAATATGACCAACTAAGCTAATGTGGGAGAACGAAATTCACCGAAAGCCATCTAGCCTAAGTATTACTGATCTGGTGTTTCCTGGTGTGCCAGAGGTTGAGAATTACGCAGCGAAGGCATTAATTTTGTTACAGGGTCGCTGTTGGCTTCATGATACAGCATTATCTATCAGGGTCATTGAACACTAGTTTGTCTCTTCCGTCGTCGCCGATCCGGCTTTTACGAACGTGAGTCGTCTGATTGGAAGGGCTTCGTTGTCAGGACATAGACCTACCACGCCCGGGTCGTTTCTTCTTGACATAAGGCTGGACGAACAGTGATGAGGCAAGCAAGCGGTCCTCTGGCATACGAAATATGACCAACTAAGCTAATGTGGGAGAACGAAATTCACCGAAAGCCATCTAGCCTAAGTATTACTGATCTGGTGTTTCCACTAGACTCGCGCAATGCTTCGGAGGTAACTGTGGTCAGACACCGAGCCTTCGAAGGTCTTCACACGCAGCAGCCACATCCCTGATCTATAAACTAGGACTGATCGGACGGTCGCACTGCAAATTCTCTCTTTGACAGTCAAACTGATATCACATAGGTACTACGAATGTCAGAGGTTGGCAAGGCTTCCGAATTTGAGGAAGTGATTTTGTCTTTCGTCAGACCACCGGAACTTATGCGGTTATCCAGGTGACCAAGCTTTTATACTCCACCGACTGGTTCAACTGCGAGTATGAGGTTTGGATTTTGCAGCAATACTGCGGGTGCAAACTGCATACCCAGCTGTGCACTGTAATTGCTTAGGTTGTCTGAAATAGCTTGCATTTTTAAAGGATCCGATCCAAGAAAATCCTTGTCGGCGCACTTAATGTCTGAGCGAATGCTCCGGTGTATTTCGATTTGCGAGGTGTCGCATCCCTACCTGACACCATTGAATGTGGTTAACTCCGGAGAGAATCCACCATAGACACGCACACAGGAGAAGACATAAGACCTTTGTAAGAGAGAGGTTTAGGAGGGACACCCTCCCTCGCTGTCCTTGAACATAGCGAATGAAAGTCGTGAGTATTAGAAGCACGACGACGCTTGACTACAGCTTTACACTGGGAAACTGAAGGGGGGCTCCATATTTCCAGTCTTCCTTTCTAATGAAGACCGGGTGTACGGATTGGATGTAGCTGCTGACCAACGGAATTGTTCTAATTTTTGTGTCCAGTGGTCCAAATGCTCCCTTTGCTGGACATGTAAGGCATCCATTTTTGGTCCTGATAATTTTTCTGACAAGGGAATTCCATAAAACAGTTGAACAAGTCAGCTGCAACAAACTGCGGGTTTTTGCAGCATTTTTCGCACCCTCTATTTCGTCGGACTTTCGGGTCCATCAAGGTTCGCGATATGCGCGGACACTCAGTTCCAACCAGCATCGGGTTGTGCTTGCAATCCAGAGTAATCTGTCACCGGCTTTCAGTAAAGCCACGGCCCTACCAGAGGTCCGTTGTTTGGATAAGTTTGGCTGGGATGTGCCGCAAACGGGAGTTCCGGCTCTGAGTAGCACTTTGATATCTGTTCCCAGTGTCCCGTACTATCCGACATCGGACCATCAGGCAGGCATTCGGGGGTGGGAGGTTGGTTCTGATAGGTCTTTGATTTCTAGGTCCATTAGCTTCTCAGTGGCCATTTGAGATGTACACGTTTTGCGTAGGCATGAAAAGCAGCAACGTGTAAGTTCATGGTAGGAGTGATAGGGCATTATCACCGGCATCTGACAGCGACGTGGTCTCTTAGGAATGGGGAGTGGTTCTTTGGTGGGCAAGCGATTTCCGCTGTTCCGGAAATTGCAAGCTAATTGTAATGGGCACCCAAGTAGATCACACATTTGGGCCTCGGCAGCGCTTGGCCTACCTACTTGAGCGCTCATGTCACCATCAACCGCAATGATAACAGAGCCCTTTGTTCGTTGTGAAAGAGCACCTAGGGCGTCATAGAAACTCTGGTAGATTCAGAGATACAGCCCTTCGGTACGTAAGTAAACGCAATGGACAGGTAGCGGTGAACCTCACTTTCTCGAGGTTATTTTACAGGTTTTGGCAAATGGAACCCACAGAAGTGACTATCAACGCATATCCACTTGAGAAGCTTTCGCTCGGTAAGGCGTTTTCCCCAAATGACCACCATAATCATATCCCAAGAGTGTAGGGAGTAAAACATCAATGCCTTACTCCTAGTGCTGCCAAGCGCAGTAGATACGTTTAGAGTCACACGGTGCTCATAGAGTTCGTTTTTCGACGGTAGGTTGGATAGGTTTAGATTAGTTTGGGCAACAGAATTCATAAAGTTTGTCAGAATTGCGCACTTGAGTGCAACATTTTGCTTTGAGGTCTACAGTTTTTTAACCTTTTCAGGGCAGTGAAAGTTGTGGTGCCTCTCAGGTATCTGAAATTTAGGGTACTCACTTTCAGAGAGCAGACATCTTTTAGAGCATGACTACGCTGTTAGTGGCGCACCATGGTGTCACTGCAAAATTGTGATGCGTTGGACTTGATGTTTCCTGACTTCCGTGATCTTAAGCTCGAGATACATCGTAATTTTCTCACCCCTTCGGCGTATCACGATTTAACCAGGCACCAAATGTGCCTAACCTCATATTCACTTGCAATGCATTGATATACATATCTTTTCATCACCTTACTCTGCTATGCGTTCGCCCTCTCTACCCAGGTTGAGGATATCGCCGCAATACAGTCTGTCATTGAGCGTGTTAATGTCGCCAGCGAATCCCTAATCGAGAAGCGTCCAGAGGTGCGCATTAAGGGACTGACCTATCTACTGGATGCCTTTCGTATGCACTACTTATGTCTGGATGAGTCGTGGAACTATTCGGACACATTTTTCAGTGGAATCGAAAACGTGTTGAAGAAGGGGAAGGCACAAGATCAAACTTTAGCTGCGGAATGCTTGGCTGTATTCGCCTTTCAGTTTGATTCACAGAATATTGTTGAATGCTACGCCAGGTTCTTGCCCGTTTTGGATACTGCTCTTAGAGACGTCACTGCTCCTTGCGCATTTCGTGCAGCATGTTCAGTCGCGTTAGCTGTGTTTCATTTTCTAACCGGTCATTGTGAGTTTGTTGCCCCCAAAGACTTGATGAAATCATTGGAATCAGTCTTCAGAGGTTCTTGTTTGAAGGGAGACGGGAAAGCGCCGGTTCTGGACCCAACAGTAAGCGCTTTTCATGTATCAGCACTTCGATCTTGGGGCTTATTGTACACTTTACTCACATCCTATGATGCTGGTCCGGTGGGAACCGCTCTACTTCCTGTTGTTATAAGCCTCCTTCAGTGCGCGAATGTTGACATGCGAATAATGGCTGGTGAAATAGCTGCCCTCATCTATGAACGAATACGCGCCGAAGTTGACGAACGGTTCAAAGGCCCCTATTACACAGACCTAGTAAGGCTACTTAATGAACTCGCGACAGACGGTACGAAATCGCGCTCAAAAGTAGACCGCAAACGACAGAGGCAGTCATTTCGTGAACTGGTGGATACGGTCACTCATCTAGGTACAGCCGAAACAACCGTAAATTTCGGCTCCGAAGTGTTGGTTTTGACTTCCTGTACCGAACACTTTTACTACGATTTGTTGTGTTGCTTACTGAAGGGCGGAATGACTCGGCATCTTCAGGAGAACTTCCAAGTGCGGGATTTATTCGATCTCGGCTTGCCGGTCGTTGTCTCACACAGTCCGCTTGATCGACGCGCATTGAGGGATCAACGACGGCTAGCTAATCTTTTTGCCTGCAAACTGCGAACGCAGAAACGTGGTTCTCATCGTGATCGACGCAGCAACGTCGTGCATCAAGGTGACTACTAACTAGTCTCTACTTTTCCAGTAAATTGCCTTGCACAACTCCATTGAATTCTTTAAATGATACCCCAATGCGTATTTTTGTCTTGTATTATACTTGTAGAATGTATATCCAATATTTTCGTTCTGACGTTCACTTTTCCTTTACTGGCATGGCAACTTGGGACACTTCATATGTTTCGGATGCGGAGCACTGGGATACTGCCAGGTTGCCCACGCCTAGACATGGGAAGTCGAGAGGCGCATGCCGGGTTCGAGCCACGGACCTTCCGGTCAGTAAATTTTCGATCTAACCACTGTGCCCTCTCGCTTCCCTTCGAATAGGGAAAGAATGTTCCGCAGAGACGCCATTTGTAGAGTCACCATGGTGTCGTAACACGAGTCAAGTGGGTAATATGAACTGTTTTCGACCACATACTGAAGACCACTCATATATTAGTTCAGTTGAATGGAAAAATCCGTGATGAGGTAACCCATATTTGTTTGTATCAGAAATAAGCTGTTTCTTACTGGATTACAAGGATTCACGTGGCGAAAGAGTTGTTTCCTTGGAGTTTATTTTATATGGGAATCTCTTGTAGTGAGGGTGTAATGCATTCGCGAAATAGGAAATTTTCAACCGTCGGAATTGTTTTCAAGTAGAAGTTTCTTATAAAGAAATACTGTGTTTTATGGGCATCGCCAAAATATCTGACCATAACACTCCACACGGCTTTCGACATGCAAGTAGCCGGTCTATTTGAAATAGGCTCCAATAAGTTGCTTTGTGGAACTGTACTTCCCGTGTAGTTGTGGGGACCACCACATTTCAGTTTGGCTAGCCTCTGGTGGTGCTAAAGGCGACTTTCCTCTCTGGTGCTACTGGTGGAAACGGATCAAAACCTGGCTAACTACAGGTCGCCATGCAGGTGTGATGTGGGTTCGGATTACCACATTGGGAACCACCAGGTACCCGAAGCGGAGGTTACTCAGTTCTTCCTATCCAGGCCTGCAAATGACCCCCCTAATATGGTATTTCGGCATCTCAAGCGCACAATATGCATCCGCGGTGTATAGCATACTGGAGTGCATACAGAATTAATAATCCTTAGGGTGTGTTGAACCACTACTGTATGCACTGAATAAACTGCGCTGAGTTGCCTCGTGAGGTGATCGTAATTCGACTAAACCCGTTGCACACTATCATTGTTCGTCAACTGACCCACGTAAGTGTCTACTGAGAGCTAGAGGTCTGTGTTTGGAGGTGGACCGAGTTGCTGGTTTCGTGGCATCGAATAGCCTAATTAATTATGAACTCCACAATGTGTTTGTACGCTTCACAGTTTACTGATCTTTTCGATAGGGCCTTTCGATTGAATACCACAAACTGGCCCCGTGAAATCTCCATTGAAAATGTCATATTGTGGGTGATCACTGAGAAGCGATTTCTCCAGTTAGCCCTTAGGAACACTATTTCTCTCCGACAAAAAAACGGGACGCCTATTCCACCTTTTGGGTTTGCTTTCCGACACCAAGGCTGTATATGACTACTCACAGTGCGATCTTTCGGTGGCTCTGTTGGTCATCAAATATCGACGAATTGCTTGATCAGACGATCCGCCCAACAAAAGATAAACAGTCCACTCGCAGCATAGTCAACTGTTTGCCTCAACTGCGGTGAAACATTCAATTCGTTGTCTGGTGGAGAAAATCAAAAGACATACATTGTTTTAGGCGCTTGACATCAAAATAAATTGGTCGTGATAAAGTCCCATCAGTTTTCTGTCTTCTTTAAAGGAACCACAACAGATATTGGGCATCCACTAAATTTGGAGGATTATGTCCTCAAGTTTGTAGGAAGGCAGCGGTAAGTGTCAAAAGCATGGAACCAGTAGATGAAGTCTTGTAAACACCATGAATAATGTGTCAGTAGTACAAACGGTACGATTGTTGACGAATGCTACGAAAATAAACGGATATCTTTTTCGCAACCTTGCTGGTATAGAAGTGCGGTCGAACATGCACTCCATTATCTGTAACGACCCGGGAGTGACTTGGTTTTCTGTTGAAGTAGTCATATCGTTCGCCTTTAAGAGAGTGACCGATGCGCACTGGGTGGACGCCATCTATCTAATTTTTGGTCCGTTCGCCGAGCTAGGTAGTTGGAGTGTGAACGTCTGGTCACCAATCGAGGTGACACTATCTGCGAGGGGTTTGGGTTAGTCTCTGTAGCCATCAGTGGATGGGCTAAGTCAGCCACAGATCAATTCTACATGACTGTCTGATGAAATAGAATTGTACTTAATGTCTGCAACAGCACAGTCCGCCTTAACGTTCCTGGAATGTATGGTCGTCTCTCAATGGCACCACTTTTACTGATCAGGGGAACATTGTTCATCCTTTGATCATGGTTTGGTGGGCAAGACATTGTTGGAGTGTGAGATTTGGAAATTTTTGTGGAGATTTCATCCTGTAGGTGAAAAGCCGAGAAGCACTGTTCTCATCGCCTTTTCAGCGTAGAACGGCAAAACATTTTTAAGATCATCCGGTTCTTTTCTCCATTCAGTTTGGGTATTCGTAGGTTCAGCACTCAAGACAGTCATCTGATTGAGTTTATAACCGTTTACAGCTAGTACACTGAACTGGTAGACCATGTTGCATGCTGAGGAAGATTCGATCTACCACTGCAAAAATAGCAATGACCGGATCTTCGGTTGAAATGCTTAAGCGGAAATTCAGGTGGAAGGTATCTTAACCAACTCCTCCGACTAGGACTCCAGAATAACCTGAGGGGCTTCACCACGAATTCGATACGGTCGTGCCAGGGGGAAGTTGGTGGGGACCGTATATGCCTAAACAACAAGTACTCTGGGTGTCAAAGGGCCGTCAAACTTTCATTGGAGGCGTATCCCTCAATCACTCCGAACGTGGCTATAATCCCAGTGAAGCACTACGTCAAGTTGAATAGTCAAGGTAGTCTGCAAATGGCATGACAAAAGAAGATAAAATTTACTTATCCACATTAAAACAGTTTCACCTTTATGTTATATCAGCTCCGTTTGTTTATGACAAGTGCGAGAGTCACCCTCGATTTCTGAATCCGAGCACAACGACCGTCTTCTCAACTGAGCAGCGACTCGGAGGGAACATGATCTTCGCTTGACGTTCGCTTTATTCTTCGTTAGTTTAGGAGTTCTACCTAGGTAAAATGAAATTCAAGAGTTTCTGATTCGCGTGAAATTTCATCCTAAACCTCCGGGATAAGGGTCGAAGGATTCAGCTAGTGTGAGGGTTGTAAAAAAACTGCGGTCTCCTTAGAGGTTGACTAGTCCATTGGAACTTCCTGTTGAATTTACGAACCATGGAGGGCACAGTTTTGCTTCCATTACGAACCGGGCTTCGAAGAAAATAATGGCCCTGTCCTTCACAGAAGGGACCGCCTCAATTTTGGTTTTCTTGGTGTTAGTTCGTTGGGTTTTCTAGAGACGAGCCCCATGAGGAGTACAAGTCAGGCGTGTGTTGTGTCTTTTCCTGAGTCAATTCGTCCTTTGTGCAGAAGTGTGGGGCAGCACGTAACATTACTGGGTCTCTAGATACACTTGACAAGGGTCAAAAAGCTGTGTGGATTTTTGGGTTTAATCGGTCGGTTCAACTCAGTGCTAATCGGAAATTGGCTACAAATATTCAAAAAACAAGTCTGCGGTACAGCAGTGAAAAGTGGTGCTTACTTTAGTTCACAGCGTAACACGGGAACTCCTCTGTTGTTGACACGTCACTTCAGTACCACAAACTATTGATGACAACCGCATGAGTATTTTTCTAGTTACCCGCAAGCATTTACTACTGGTGTATTTGCTGCTTTTTGTGTGGGCGTGATAGCCCTATTATAGCCAGCAATGCACGTTGGGCTATGTGAGCACCACACGACGGAAGTGTTTTTACAGCATTACAGAATATATCGCATGTGCAATTATACATATTGAGCTAGGTCGAAATTGCACTGCGGCGATTTACCACAAAGGTGCTAAGTGAGCAACTGCCAGATCGGCCTTAACATAAGTGGTATTCTCAAAACGAGCGAAAGTACGATATTGGCGGCTTTGCCCTATTCCTACATGTGTGAGATTTCAGGCCAGAGAAAGCCTTTGGCAAAAAGCGTGTGTGTAACTGGTCAGAGACAGTGCGTGAAGTTTAGGGGAAAAGCATGGAGCAGAAGGCGGGCTTCGTCGTAATTTTTCACTGAATCTCGGAACAGCCGGATTATTGCTGAATGTTTAGATTGCCTAGCTAACTGCCGATTGATTTGCGTAGGTTATCTGGTAATTACCACGTAGTAGTGCATGGTAAGCATGTTATCAGATACCAAGTAGTCCAAACACGAGGCATTTTGTTCGTAAATGACCCACTCAACACCAACGCGATGGGTCCTAGTAGAGAGGAAAGGTCTCGTGGCTGAGTTTTACCGGGATCTCCTCACACCTTAACAATATAGGCGTGATGAGTTATTAATCGGCAAAGTTTTGTAAACATTTTACGAGATTTTCTCCGATTTACCTAGGTGGGTCTGCTGAGTGGCATGGAAGCATTATGACCGGAAAGGAAGGGTGATTGGGATCAGCCAGGTAAAATAAATAACTTGATAAGTACTGACGATAGGAATTAGGAAGCGAGGAAAAATTGCGACCGGGTGCATAGAAGTACGGTCATGTATGCGCAGTTCAGTCGGTGCCATACAGTGAACAGCCTCCTGTTCAGATGGAAGGAAGTGAGGAAAATCATCCCAGGTAAATAAAATCGTTCAACTGTAGCATCCTTTTGGTGCCTAGCTGCCATGCCATCTGAAGGTTGCACGAGGGCTGGGATACCGCCAGGTTGCCTAGGCCTAGACAGGGGAAGTCGAGAGTAAGAGGTCGGGTTCGATCCATGAACCTTCCGGTCAGTAAATTTGCGCTGTAACCACTTGGACCATCTCGCCCCAGATAAGCATTTTCTTGCGTTCCATCAGTCCCCAGGGGGAAATAAATTCTAACCAGTCCCTTCAGATGGTCCCATTGAGGGGTGACAACTGTATCAGATCGGTTTTGACCTGATATGGAAAACTCGACATACCATCCCAGTTCGTGTCGTGTATGTTGACGCGTGCACTTTTCCGTTTAGTAGTATTGTTCAGTCAATCGTCCATAAATAAGTGCATCTGGTCGCAAATGAATCCGGTGAACCAACACAAATGACTCGTCCCATAGAAAGGACGCAACAAGATTAGAACAGATTAGAACAACTGATAAGCACAAACACTCAGACTGACGTATGGCTAGGCAGTGAATCTTGGGTGAGGGCAATCAGTATGTTAGATCGACCTGTGACCGACAGTTATTTCGGTGACACAAGTGAAGTACTTTGTGTATTTGCTGCAGTAGTCATTGAGTTGTGCGTGCACATTAACCTGACTGTCGCTAAAAGGCTTGCACTACGTCAGGTGAAGACAGCAGTAACCGGAACTTTTGATGCTGTTCTAGAACAATCTCTCGCCAACAAGTCGAACGCTATTCCCAACTCCCGTTCAGTGTTTAACAATTTCCCAGTGGTAACGCTTAGGCAATACGGAAATGCCCACATTATGACTGAAGATTGCTTTCTGCAGCTCACCATAGCTTGATGTGTTCTAATGAGATGACTTGCACATTACTATCGACTGACGATGGAGCTGGGCGATTCGGATCACTGGAGGTTTTGACCATTGGCGGGTTCGAAAAACTGACACTTATATGGTTCACGTTGTCTGAGAATGCAAACCAATGCGGAAAATCAGATCATGTTTCATATAATGATATCCGCAGAAATCCACCCACGTTTGCTCCGTAAGGTCACTAAAAGTGCAGGATTAGTTGATCACTAAAAGCAGGGATGATGATTCTCCGGTCTTGGAATACTGTCGGGTGGCACACAAATGTAGATATATTGTCTTCTACGCGTATGACAGGAAAGTGGAATTGCAATCTAGATGCTGAAAGCGTATCAGGCGGCACCAACTCATACTGGAACGAAAAGTGACAGTGATAGTTAATCGAAGGAAGCGAACAAAGAATACCGTCTTGAGAATGAGGACAATCAGGAAAGGCTGGATTGCTTTAGTAGTTACTAAAGACAGTGTATGCATTGACTACGAAGGTCCATCTGTAAATTACACGGGCACAGTCCTCTGTTGCTGTTGTGAATCATTATCAGTTGAGATACTATTTTCTTGGTCTTCACTCTGTTGAATATTCACTCGATGCGGACTATGATGTTTTCGGATGGAAATTAGTATTCTTTCCCACATATGTAATCCTTCGTTTGGACAGGCAGCATGCGTGTAAACGTCGTAAAAATGACTACCCAGTCGTTTTCCATTTACACCCCCATGTTTGATGGGACTTAGGTTGGCGAAGTCTTGCGCATATTCCACCGAACAGCTGCCGAGTATAAGCTCAAAAGCACTAGTTCAGCTTCCCCTATATCTAGGAGTAAGCTCTTATTTTGTGCTTTTTGCTTTTGAGTGGGAGCATCTGATGACTTTTGCACCCGGACCTAGAAATATTAACATAATTTACGAATATGTTTATTTCATTGATTACGTAAAGCTGTTTCAGCTAGAACATAAGGTTAATGGAAACCCGGGGACTGGACCTACCTGATGAGTCCCAATAAGCGCGAAACCGGTAATGGGCTGTCGAAGAGTTTTCAGGGATTTTATCAATAGAGCGTTCTTTCAAGACAGGATTTTGTAGACGGGTTCTTGGTGGAAGGTAATCCACATATAGTCCATGATCTGACGAGCAGTACGGTCAGTGGTAGGATTTTCTTAACAGGATCTGGAAGCTAGTGATCCAAGCGGTGGACGCTAGCCTAGCAGAGATGCATCGCTCTTTATGCTGCTGCGCATAACATGAGTTCTGAGGCGCACCGAGCTCTTGGTTGCTAGAAGAATTTCGATCTTTTTGGTTAATAGGCCAGCTGTCACAGTCAACATTTGAGCAATCAGTCGTGCGGTTTTTGGGCCGATATCCTCTAACCGTTTCCTATAGAGAAGGCAATACATCCGCTTCCATAATAAAGAAGAGAATCTACCTCGCTGTGCTCATACCTCCGCCTCAGCGGACCGTACGTCTTTATCTCATAATATGATCACTCCGACCATAAGGCCCACAGTCCGAACACCTGAATAAGGTGGCGGCTTTAGATAAGGACCTATGAATTACTGGTATCCGAATAGGACACATGTATACAGTAGGAAACCACACGATTTGTGCGCAGCCGATAGTGGTGCTGTGCGCAAGCCCTTGGCACTAATGTAATTCCGATAAAATAAAGTTTGAAGGTAAACTTACCGTCATAAGCCATCACCTGACACAAAATGGTGGTATAAAAATGAGCGCTGCCACTTGTTACCCGTTTATCGTGAGGATGCCAGTGTAATCCGTCAGAGCATTATTGCACTTCCTTCAGTGTGGCACTATGGAAGTGTTACGGGGGGTGTTAAGGTCGTACTATGTAGCCTGACAGTATTCCATCAACACTACACCTACATATACTAGTGTAGGATGACAATGTTCCAGTGACCGATGCTGCGTTAGGGAGATTTAGTCCCTTCCAAATGGTTTGCTTGTTCTATATCGTTGCAAAGCTTCTTAAGGTTTCTTGTATAGCCGTTCTTCCATGCGGTTCTGTCGAGTGTTAGGTCCTCCCATTACCTAAAGTGGTGAGCATGCAGCTCAAACAGCCTTTGCTGTTCGTTGGACTTCGGTGTTCAAAATTCGGTCTTTCCATTTGACCCCAAATGTTTTGCACAGATAGCGCAAGTAAAATCGGTCAAGAACCAGATCTTGCGGATGTATAGTTGCACTGATAACACAACCCAATACAGTGCGATTATAGGTTATGTACGCAAGTGATTATTCCAGACACGTTACTCAAGGTAACCAAGTGCTAAGCTGGCTTTTGCGATTTGCGCGTTTATTTCATTGCTAATTTCCAAGTCTGTGGATAGTATGTTGCTGTGATAGTAGATTTCCTTGCACCAGGCCATCTCACGACTATTTGACAGATTACATGGTTATATATATTGATAAGGATGCTGCTCATCATCTTTGGAGTAAGGATTAATATGATGCAAATTTTCTGACGTATGGGCGGTGATACCTGAACGTAAAGGAAAGTCTTATATTAGGTGATAATTACGAATTTGTTCTTTTCAAGTCAAATGTTCTGGCATTATAGCTTTAAAACTTTCTCACTGAAATTTTCGAACCATCTGCCATCGATCTCACCATACTTTGCGCTCACACAGGTCGAATGCATCGATTTGACCTTCACGATTGTGTACTTCAAAGAAAAAAGATTGTGTTTTCCTAAATCCGGGTTACTTGGACATGTATCTTGATAGTGCATTGTAATGTAGCCGTGTATTAGAGGTCAAGTTCTCGGTATACACACCAAAATGAGCCATTATTTTGATATTTTGGTTCTGTGGATTATAACTCTGGAGATTTGTAATTGACATTATTTCCCAGTGCCGTAAACACTTATCCACACGTAAGTCGAAACAGCNTGCTGAGGCTAGGACCAATATTTATTCTACCCACTCGATCTATTTTTGACTTTCTGTTGAAATCTTCCCACCAGTAGAATCCGCTTTATCTCCCTATCTTATCTTCATCTACAACGAAGCGGTTAAACCATCAGAAGTCGGGGTCGGCAAAACAAAATCGAACCAGTTCGTGATCTGGATTGTGTCATTTTCCCGTCACTTATCGCCGAAGGCCTTTTTATCTCTTTTGGAGCCAAAATTATTGCATGAAACTACAGAAAACTCCAATTTCTTGTTCTAGAACTAACAGGTATACAGCGACCCGATTAGTTGAAGAAAGGCTGCTATAGACTTGGTATAAACCCATTCCTGGAATTGTGCCCCTGACCGTGCAACCTGAACACCGATATCACGGTTTATATGACAGCTAACCCGTACAAAAAGCAATCATATTTGGATAGCGAACCGAATTGGTCTGCTAAGTCGATTTCACTGAGCATTGCAGCGTCTCCTTTGGTCAGAACGCTAGACAGTTGGTGGAGTACAAGCGATACTCTCGAGCCGAGAAATTCCAAAGCTTTAAACAATAAAAGCAATCCACGCATCAGCTGATAACCAAAGGATCAGTCTTAGCAGAATGCATATTTAACGGCAAAGCCCTGCTATACATATACAGCGCTTCTGTGCTGAATCCACGGCGATCACCTAAACCCGTGTCATAAGGTGGCGAATTGTCGGCCACGCCAAGCTAGGATGAGTCAAGTATGGCAACTGGCATGTTATCCGATGTGACCTAACCGCGATTTAATTAACATAATCAACCAACCCATTGCCTTTCCTTCGAGGAGTCTAATTAGATCGCTAACATTACGAGTGACGTTGTGCACAAGCCAATTATCAAACTCAAGGCTCAGAATACCTGGAGACAGTAATGTGGCGGCTGACCATTGTTAGCGGCGTTCTTGCTGTCAGTCTATCCAGATTTTGTGACTGATTGTTGGAGGTGTTGGCATCTCAGACGTTTGTGGTGTGATAGCTCTATGTCCTCTCCCCTCTCCATTTTTTTCCATTATGAGGCTTTATTAATGTGAACTGACTTGGTTTCACATCACTGAAGCACCTATGTTCTTTGATGGCGCTGTCTATGATGATTCTCCTCACGCGTGGTCCGAACCCCTTCTGGCCATGTTAGTAAGCTTTCTGTATATGCAGCTCGGAACCCAGCTGGTGGCATCACGCGACGGTCGATGTGGCTTAAGATCACCGGTACTTGTAGGTATGATGGTTGTACATGGGCTGGGATACTGCCAGGACGCTCAGACCTAAACAGGAGGATGATTGAGGTCCTAGACTAAAACATTTGGTTCAAAAGGCTGACCGCAAGGCAGCAGTGTTTTGAAGGAACTCGCATGTGGTGGCGAAGCATCACTGTTGAACGCTGATGTCATGTTGTCGATGATGATGATGATGTGTGTGGTGCAGGTTGATAGTAGTTTTTACAGTACAGGTCACCATATGTGTTCCAAATCCCAACCTGGAGGGCCAGGAGACTGTATTGATCATATTTCTAACGACTGATCAACCTGACATGAGACCCTTTGGGTGTCGCAAGGACAGAACCCAGTATAACCACGGTAAGGTCCAATCTCATGCTATCACTAAACATGAATTAAGGGGCGCAACTCCTTGAAAATTATTTAGTAAACAAAGTGCAGCCCGCTTGAGTAGGTAAAGAAATTGGGGATTCCACTCAAAAAGGTATTGGTCTAGCGAAATACACTCATTTGCAAACTAATTTGGTTTTGCGAGAGACTCACCTGGAACCCAGCTGAATCTCTCGGTTTTGATGTTTCCAGGCAACTGAATGTGTTGCACCAGGCTGCCTCATGTTTCAGTCGCTATGATATTCGAGATGTCGCGGTATATATATATATATATATCTTTGTAATGCACTACTCATAAGGTTGACGGAAACTCGGGGACTGCGACTACTTGATGAGCCCCAAGAAGGACGAAACTGGTCGTGGGCTATCGAAGGGTTTTCAGCAACCTTGTGAGTAGTTTCCTTTGTGTAAATGGGATTTTGAACAAAGCTAAACTTTTCGGTATCAAGACAGACAGCCTTCAGGAGGGAACATCTCCCGGAAATGATCACTTTTAGCTCATATGAATCCTGTTCAGAGGTGATAAACCCTGTAGTGTCGACTTTGGTCGCCCATTTAAAACAGCCTTCTGTAAGGGATATTTGAAATAAGTGATCACAAATTATTTGAAAGAGAATCAGTCATCAAAAACATGAGTTGATCTTGGAGAATCTGAAGTTTGAATGAGCTCCTTAAAGGTATTCAGTACCGCTACCATTGGTGATAAACCAGTCAATGTGAGCAGGCTAATGTTTCTTCGAAGTAGATCAACAGAAGATCGTTCATTGCGGTCCCGTCTTGCATTTTGCCATAGGTTTCCAACAAAATGCCGGTGCGGTTTGCGGTGAAAAGCCTTTATGGAATTATGACATTAATCCAGACGCTGGAAAGCAGGACGATGAAATATTGGAGCCCAATATTGTCACACATGCTGACGGATTTAATGAGGCTCCATGAGCAATCAGGAAGACTCAGGTGTATGGTTATCTGGACCAGCCAAAATGTGACATGTTTTGTACATGCTAAGACCGGCTCATACCTCTTCGGACAAATATGTTTTGATTTAAGATGCTTAAAGTTCATGGGTATGTGGACAGATAATGATATTGCCAGGGGCCCAACCTTCTGGGACTGCGTGGGCGTTGAACGCATGAGATAATCTTGTCCCTTGGGGCAATGAGATAACCAGTAGTACCGCTGAGACGTGAATACATTCACCTTTTAAGAAGTAATAATTCGCGCGTGTCCAGTGTCTACCTGTGAGCAATTGGTAGCACGTCCATCAAGTATGCCGTTCAAATCCTGGAAGCGTCAAATGTATACACTGTTGACGGGCTCTGAGAGGAGAAAAATTGGCATCCATTGTTTTTATTTCTTGGTGTGGACTCGTTTTCGGGACAGGAGAAGGACCGTTCAGCTGAGGGTAGTGTGAATGGTAATAATCCGTTTCTTAGTGGCATGACATTTGACATTTGTCTGGCCTGAGGCCTAACTCAGCCTTTGCCCGTGCAACAGTTGAGACCACTTAGGTTTCTTACCATAAGTGGTATCTGTTCAACTGCTGAGGCTAGGACCAATATTTATTCTACCCACTCGATCTATTTTTGACTTTCTGTTGAAATCTTCCCACCAGTAGAATCCGCTTTATCTCCCTATCTTATCTTCATCTACAACGAAGCGGTTAAACCATCAGAAGTCGGGGTCGGCAAAACAAAATCGAACCAGTTCGTGATCTGGATTGTGTCATTTTCCCGTCACTTATCGCCGAAGGCCTTTTTATCTCTTTTGGAGCCAAAATTATTGCATGAAACTACAGAAAACTCCAATTTCTTGTTCTAGAACTAACAGGTATACAGCGACCCGATTAGTTGAAGAAAGGCTGCTATAGACTTGGTATAAACCCATTCCTGGAATTGTGCCCCTGACCGTGCAACCTGAACACCGATATCACGGTTTATATGACAGCTAACCCGTACAAAAAGCAATCATATTTGGATAGCGAACCGAATTGGTCTGCTAAGTCGATTTCACTGAGCATTGCAGCGTCTCCTTTGGTCAGAACGCTAGACAGTTGGTGGAGTACAAGCGATACTCTCGAGCCGAGAAATTCCAAAGCTTTAAACAATAAAAGCAATCCACGCATCAGCTGATAACCAAAGGATCAGTCTTAGCAGAATGCATATTTAACGGCAAAGCCCTGCTATACATATACAGCGCTTCTGTGCTGAATCCACGGCGATCACCTAAACCCGTGTCATAAGGTGGCGAATTGTCGGCCACGCCAAGCTAGGATGAGTCAAGTATGGCAACTGGCATGTTATCCGATGTGACCTAACCGCGATTTAATTAACATAATCAACCAACCCATTGCCTTTCCTTCGAGGAGTCTAATTAGATCGCTAACATTACGAGTGACGTTGTGCACAAGCCAATTATCAAACTCAAGGCTCAGAATACCTGGAGACAGTAATGTGGCGGCTGACCATTGTTAGCGGCGTTCTTGCTGTCAGTCTATCCAGATTTTGTGACTGATTGTTGGAGGTGTTGGCATCTCAGACGTTTGTGGTGTGATAGCTCTATGTCCTCTCCCCTCTCCATTTTTTTCCATTATGAGGCTTTATTAATGTGAACTGACTTGGTTTCACATCACTGAAGCACCTATGTTCTTTGATGGCGCTGTCTATGATGATTCTCCTCACGCGTGGTCCGAACCCCTTCTGGCCATGTTAGTAAGCTTTCTGTATATGCAGCTCGGAACCCAGCTGGTGGCATCACGCGACGGTCGATGTGGCTTAAGATCACCGGTACTTGTAGGTATGATGGTTGTACATGGGCTGGGATACTGCCAGGACGCTCAGACCTAAACAGGAGGATGATTGAGGTCCTAGACTAAAACATTTGGTTCAAAAGGCTGACCGCAAGGCAGCAGTGTTTTGAAGGAACTCGCATGTGGTGGCGAAGCATCACTGTTGAACGCTGATGTCATGTTGTCGATGATGATGATGATGTGTGTGGTGCAGGTTGATAGTAGTTTTTACAGTACAGGTCACCATATGTGTTCCAAATCCCAACCTGGAGGGCCAGGAGACTGTATTGATCATATTTCTAACGACTGATCAACCTGACATGAGACCCTTTGGGTGTCGCAAGGACAGAACCCAGTATAACCACGGTAAGGTCCAATCTCATGCTATCACTAAACATGAATTAAGGGGCGCAACTCCTTGAAAATTATTTAGTAAACAAAGTGCAGCCCGCTTGAGTAGGTAAAGAAATTGGGGATTCCACTCAAAAAGGTATTGGTCTAGCGAAATACACTCATTTGCAAACTAATTTGGTTTTGCGAGAGACTCACCGGTATATATATATATATATATATATATATATCTTTGTAATGCACTACTCATAAGGTTGACGGAAACTCGGGGACCGCGCCTGCCTGATGAGCCCCAAGAAGGGCGATATTGGGCTGTCGAGGAGTTTTTAGCAACCTTATGAGTAATGCATTACAAATATATATAGGCATTGGTCTAATTTATCACCAATGATTAAAGCGGTCACGTATGGTTCCGGCACTGTTTACATCATTTTCCGACCATTTGTACACTTTATCCGCCTTGTTTCCATTGTCGTCAATGTGGGCAGTTAGTCCAGACTAGGTGAGTCCAAACTGTTGTAAGAAGTGAACAACCTTGATTGCCACTGTCGCGGTAGAGTTCCGGTTGGGATGGGTCAGCTTATTTTGCTACTGTCACTTCGGGGTTCCATAAGAGCCGCATCTAAGCCAAACTGGACAAGCATAGGGTGTTTTCAGGATGCGCGCTGTGGAGTACGTCACCAATTACAGCGCTCCTTAGTTCGGGCTGGTATGTCTACTAGGTCACGCAAATGTAGAGTGTAAGGTATTCAGTCTTCTAGAAAAATTGAACCGTCTTCATTAGGTCCATAAATAAAGAATTATTCCAACAGCTTGGGACAGTCAAGTACGCCGCTGGAGGAAGGGCACATTTATTTGGGTATGCACACAGAACCTGCGGGCTAGTTAGTCGAGATTAAGAGAGATGGTTGATTTAATGTTCTGTAGCGAACTTTACCCGCCGACGTTTTGCTCAGGAACAAATGTCACTCATGAAGGACGTCACTGACCTGGTTACCACGGTGAGGGTTTTACTTGGTCATATCACTCTCACTAAATCGGTTCAGTGAATGCAGTCACAAAACTTATTCCTCACTTTATTGGAAGGGAAGTTAATGGGATTTCAGAAGGGCATGTTTTCAAATACAGCGCACCAAAGCCAGTACCATTCTTGTAGCAATTCCCTTCAGCAAACCGTTCAGCGAAATGTGTGCGTAAGCAGAGTCTTTCGGTTGGATGCGTTACGACACAAAAATGTCACCCAGACGTCACACTTTAGTTACATAACTGCGGATACATCAAGGTTTGTAAATGTGACCTTCAGTCTCAGTCTTAACCATTACCCCGAGATGGGCTGTCAGCATTTGAGTGGATTGTCAATCCGCCTTATTAAGACTTCTACTTGACTGCACAGCGAAATCAATGCACATCTATTCTGAGCTTACTGTTATAAATGATCTTTTTTATATATATTGGTGACGAGAAAAGTCGAGAGACCTCTTGCCGAAATAGTAGATTAGTGTGAAAGTGTAATAGGCATCCTGTGATTGTCATAACTGGTTGCCATCGCAGGTGCTTCTCAGATTCCATAGAATAATACTATACAACTTACAGAGAGCACTACCTGGAAAGTGAGTAAGGGAGCTGTACAAGTATCATTTAAATCCGGTTTCAGAATCTTCGTTTCTGCGGATATGAAGCCCTTGCTAATACATGGAATTGGATGATTACAGGTGACGCTTTGGTACACATCTGCCAGGAGGTGAGTTGCCGACCTCTCGACTGACTTTACAATAAATTTGATACACGTATCGGTAGAAAGTGACCGAGTATCCTTTCTGTGGTTTGGGAGAAGTCCTTCCTCCGCATGAATCACCACATCAGGCTGGGGGCACTGGACGTATCAGCGGTACAAATCATTGACTTTGTGAAATTGAGGCCAGCGTGGTACGACCGTCCTACCAGTGCATTATGATGGATAAACTTTCTGAAATTTGCCACTCGAAGGAGAATAGTTGTTAAAATGCTGATTCGTATACTGAAAGAAGCTACTTTATCAGGGAAGATCGTCATGCCTAAACCTGAGAGAGAGAGTACCAGTGAGCGAACCAGAACTTATGTAATTACAAACGCAATTCATTCTGTTGCTTTATAGTTTCTGGTTCCGAACTAACTTGGTGCGAAGAAACGGGTAAACATTCCGCATCATCGATATTAAAGGTGATCCTGTTTTCTGCCAACTGTGATATAGCGCGCCTTACTAGCTTTGCGGTGTAAATGGGAATTCTAGGCCAATCAGTTATGGACATTTCAGACCGATCTGACAGATGTCCGAAAAGATATCATTAGAGTTCAGCATAGTCGACTTTTGATTGGCTGAACAAGTGGAAGGTTGACCAGGCCGTTTTTTAACAAGAAAAGAAAGTGAAATAAGGAGACTCACTAAAATTCATCCCGAGCATGTCATGCCTGAGGAAAAATGGCCGAACTGTTGCCTCAGACTTGTTTTCATGTTGTCAGTTAATAGGAGCGTAGTAGAGCTACCCTCGCTGCGGGACCAAAGTGTCGGTAGGCATTCCCTTCGAATTTGAGAAGAACCCTTCCAGGATAGGGCGCGCAAGCAGGTGTTGTGAGATCCAGTAAATTCATATAAATCATCCGGTGTCTTCGCGGAAGAGACCGCTTATAAATGACACTTCTACGCAGGTTACATAAGTAAATTTCATCACTAATCGAGGCAACGTCGTCAGTGCGGGGTTCAGCGAGTCAATGTCGAGCACTGAAGATGTCGACTCGATTGGTGATGAAAAGTGTTTGCCATCCAACTGTCAAACTCGGAGAACGGAGCAACAACCAAGCGTCGCACCTGAGATACCTATACTATGCAACATCAATCCAAAGCCAGTCACTCCGAGACTTTTGTCGTTTCAGGCGATTAGTGACACATTGGCGATGAGTAATGAGTACGCAGAATATTCATTAGTTATCTAGCAAATTTAGGGCACACTAAATGGTACACGAGCAAATTGGATGTTGGGGGAACCTCGGTTTTGCGGGTGAATGGCATCCCTCATCAGTGAACTGTGTTAACCAATTAGATTCGGCCGATTTTAGGTTACTTCTTGTGCTGATTCATGAACATCTCAAGTTATTCTGTCGGACTATTGCTGTTGGACGAATAAGAATCCAATTAACACGGTAGTTATTTAGAATAAGGGATATTCACAAGGAAAACTGAAATGCAATCCCTCCCTCAGAAGTCTAGTTGTAATCGTACTCAAATGCCCAACAATTATCTGCAAATTCGAAAGTAGAAGTAGAGAGACATAAAAATGAATATGAGGATTTGAATATTAACCAGGCAGAGAACTTCACCTGCTAAAAGCTCTCAGAAGAACGGTGTTCAAACTAAATTACGTGTGAGTAGAGAAAATGTCATACATCCTTATAATTTCTGAAACCCTGATGTCCTCAAATGGTGTTGAACACGTTCTCTCGGGAACACCTCACTTGCTCTACAAAGGACTGAGACTCAGTGTGGTTAAACATTAGGCTACTGGCAGTTTATCACACTACGGATCAGCGGTGTGTGACAAAACTGTAATAGGGGGTTGGCGGGTCGAATTGCCCCGGATTTTCGTGAAATTTTAAAAATTTCCTATATGAAGGAAACTGCTATACAGTACTTCTCAGCTTTTCAGCACAGAATGGCTTTCCTTACAGGATGAACTCTCGATCGAAAAATTAGATAACTTTCGTTCATATTGATGGTAGTGTGAGAAAGTCGTTGCTCGAGGAGCCAGTCAACACTTGTGACCGCGTGATGTGGATCCCGTGATTGAAGGATGAGCGGCGCTATATCCCGTCTAAGTGCGAATTAATCACACTGCTGATCAGCCACTCGTGGCTGAACGGTTAAGTGTTCAAACTACCAGCCGGGAGGTCACGGGTTCGGGACTCTGGAATTTCGTGAGATGCGCACTGCTGATGATTCCCAATAAGGATGAAACAGCTGTACAGTGCTTCTCGGCTTTCGTTCACATTGTACGCATCACCAGCTACGAAAGCCTACTAAACGAGTTGCTGGCCGTACATTCCATCAACCAACTGCATCGGTAGACAGTTCCCTGTTTTTATCCCGCAGCAGTTATCCGCATTTGTCACGAGCTAGCTATTATTGCTCCGAAAGCGGTTTCACGTCCAAACTCCCCCGACTTGTCCCGAAGAAACGTCTCTATGTCAGTGGTTTTGGCCTGTGTTTTCCCACTTCTCCCAGGCATCGCATCTACCTTTGTATTCTGTGAGGTTCTACTTCCCCAAATATGCATGACCTTATAATCAAAAGCAACAATTGAGTGATCAGGAAGATAAACTCATTTGCATAGCATTTCGGTTTTGACGAGAGTCTCACCTTGGAGCCAGTTGAATCTCTCGTTTATGACGTCTCCTGTCAAAGGCAAATTGGTACGTAAATGATTTTATTTTGCTTTTTGAGTTCAAGTATAACATAAGGTTGACGAAAACTTGGGGACAACGCCTACCTGATGAGCCCCAGGGAACCGAAGATTTTTCAGCAACCTTACGAGTAGTGTACTACGTCCATAGTGATAAGAGAGTTTATAACTCCCAATGTCCTCCTTTTGGAAAACCATCTGTTCTTGCCAAATGGCCTTTTATCCAGGGGCATGTCAGTTGTCCAGGATTCGTTTTCCCATTGTCGTCTGCTGAGTCAGGGACCGGTGAGGGTGCTGATGATTTTTCCTAACCGTAACACAAAGGATGATTATACATCGACTAGTCTTGCCCTTTAGAACTGTTGAGGATAGAATGGAGTTCCGGCATCCAATTACAAGCCAGTGTCGCCATTCGCTAGGAGTAAGTCAAAACAAGCATTGTTGGCAAACATTCCCGTCTTGGTTCTAGTCCGCAGACAATCATACACATGAAAACGCAGTCAACTCACTTTGCTTCAGCTGATGATCAGGCCCAACAAGGCAGGTCTGCATAAGATGTAAGCTATGTTCACCTTGGCGGTCTACCATCACAGATTTTTGCCCAAATACAACATTGTGCCAGTGCACTAGCTTCATCTGAACATGTTCATAAGTGGTTTGCTGAGAGACCGAATAACAGACTGAATAACTGAACGAACGGAACCTGGGATTTAGTCATGAGTTTGCTGGTCCACGGGGAACATTTAACTACAAAGGTAAGAGGTTTTCAGAATTGTCCCTATATCCAGTATGTTAAGTAGCCATTAATTGAGTCTTTTTATTGTATTCTTTGGGCTCCCCACTCAAGTGAATAAAAACACTAAGTCCATTTGACGGAACGAGGAGACGCACAAACGTATCACTTGTCATGAGACTTATGACTTTACTTTCGATAAGATACTGATGCTGAATAGAATTGTTTTTAGTCGAGAGAGTTTAACTTCAAGTCCTTGACTCAAAAACCTGGTTGTGCACAACCACTAACCCACCGCTACGCACAACTACGCACTGATGATGTCACCTCAATTGGTGATGAAACGTTTGCAACCAAATTGCCCAGCTCAGCGAACAAGCCAACGACCATCTACGCTACCTGAGCTACCGACATTTTCTTCTATAGAAAACACAACCATACTACTTGATGCTTGTTGGCTGCACATAAAATTGTTAGTTTTTTTAGGCTAATTGTAATGTGGAACCCGATATCCTGCTGTCTTCCTGTTAAAATTTCGTGCGCTAAGACCTTGTTCTTGTATTGACAAGAGAAAAGATTACTGAAGACATCTGAACATCAACATATCTTCTATGACTTCATTGAACTCTTTCATTTATTTGGAAATCACAATGACCCGTCAGTAGTGCAAGTGTCAGTCAGGTTCACCAAACAGTTTTTACAATAGGTCACACTGCTTTAGCCAGTTTCAGGTGGTTTAAGACACAGGTTGCTCATACTAAAATTATACTACCCTTCGCCTGGTTGAAACTATTAATCACTAGATCAGTCAGTGAAGAATCTCGGAAAACCGAACAACGCCACACATCATTTATTACTCTTCTTTTTTAAAAAAGATAAACCAACGAGACATTAGAACTTAGCATCAACTAGTATACCTGTTCTCAATAAGAAAACTACGCTGAACAAAGGTTATAACGCATGTTTGATTCACTCGCTCATCTACCGATTGCACCACATCGTGTTTCCTTACTGCATGGTAAGTCAGTCACGTGCGAGATTGATTGAGCACAAACCTGTTGGCGCGTCCTGAAAATTAATCGTTTTGTTGATTGTTTTCCGATCTATTTGGATTAAACTCATAATGAAATACATCTTGAACTTACCAGTCAGTTTGACAACCATTCTAAGATCAGTTTAAAATAGCGAGTGAACCTTCTCGAGGTACAGTGGATTGTGAATGTTATTATGCACGCATTGTGCATCTTACTGTACTGTGCATCGATTATTCTATAACAAACTAACGAACCGTCTAGGGTGCAACCTTTAAACTGGGACGAAATCAGCCTCATCCGGTTGAATACGAAGCGAGTTATCTTGTTTCTTTTCTTAGTTTCACGTTCGTTTAGGTTTAGCTTCGCCAACTGGCCACTAACCACAACCGCCTGCGCAGCGAGAATGAATTAAGATGGTTTATCGATTTTCCGACATTGATGCGAGATATCACCTGACTTCAAAACTCACTATTCAAACACATTAACACATTCAACCCCTCATACGCTTTATTCTTTTGTACATTTGAATAATAGATAGAAAGTATGAAAGGCGTGATACAACCATTTCCTTCAGTGTCATTGGTCACAACGCACTTAACACGCTCAAAAACCCATATGAGTGAATGAAGTCATAAACATCTGGCTGTGTAAGTCAAGTTGACTATCAGTCGTGACTACCAAACACTATAGAGCACAAACTAATGCTCTACTGTAATCAATGAGTATAACCTCCATAAACTTCACTGTTAAAGATCAATTGCATCGCACCGGAATGCAAGATTTTCAGCCGACATGAATCGAATGACCTGGCTCAAGGACATATTTAACAATCGATTATAGCAAAGCTTGACCTATTTTTCGATTAAATTAGTCTTATTCATTAGCCTAAGATAGAGATTCTCTAGAACCCTTGAGTCTAGACTTCTGTCTGTCCGTAAGAAACAAGACTCACCTGGAACCCAGCCGAGAGATTCAGCCAGGTTCCAGGTGAGTCTCTCGAAAGAACCAAATTAGTTTGCAGATGAGTGTATAATCGCTAATTTCGTACAATTTGTTTTCAAGTAGAAGATAAGGTTGACGGGAACCCGGGGACTGCGCCTACCTGATGAGCCCCAAGAAGGGCGAAACCGGTCGTGGGCTGTCGATGGATTTTCAGCAACCTTATGAGTAGTACATTAAAAATGTACATGTATCGCGATATTTCAAATATCGTAGCGACTGAAGCATGAGGCGGCCTGGTGCAGCACATTCAGTTGCCTGAGAACATCATAAACGAGAGATTCAGCTGGGTTCCAGGTGAGTCTCTCGAAAGAACCAAATTAATTTGCAGATTAGTGCATATTCGCTGAAGTCCCTCACATTTGATTTTTGAAGAAACGCACGTAGATTGAACATTTCGAATGGTGACTGCATCTGGAATGTGCACATTGCAAGTTGAAACAAGAGGAGACCACTGACATTCTAGTTGAAATGGGTTGTGAAGTTCGAAGGTTGCCGAATAACAGAAGACTGCCATTCACATAAGTAAACATCCAAATGGAGTGTGCAAGGCATGATTAAATTGACATAATTGCAAAAGTGAGATAGAGGGCAGTCTAGGAGAGTTTCACTGGTTGGATAAAAACGTTCAGTTAGTTCAGCGTAAACTCAAACCGGAGGAGTTTGAATAAAGATGTCGGGTTACACTTAAAATTTTGAGGATATTTGTCCCGTTTCATGCATTTCTAGAATAGTTGCTTTATCAACACGTTCAAAGGCCTTTTAAAAGTCAAAAGCTGTGGTGATTTATCGTTGGTGCACACGTGACTGTCCAGGTAATTGTTGTACATAGTGTTAGGATGTTACCAGTTCTTCTCTCATCTGGTCCACATTACGGTTGACGCGCTCGACTCTATGTCACAGGTAGAGTGTATGTGCATCGTAGCATTAGGAGAGCTAGTTGTCATGTGGTGACAAGGATGAGGATCATCTATCCCTAGTCGGAATGGTCACTTAGGGTATCTTTTGGGAGTAAAGATAAAATGACTGGCTAACCTGTTATTTGAAACATGTTAATGTTACAAATACGTTGCAAATGTTCAGTCACACCCTTCCAGATAACTTTTGAGGGAGCCCATATGGTCCAGCAGCACAGCGGAGTACTAGTATTTCATAAATCAAGAATGAACTAAACGTAGCAGCCTGTCGATTTGGGGGGGCAGCTGAAAGATAGACCGATGGCCAAAACAGATTTTGTCCGTATTCCGATCAAACGTCCAAACATCCGCTCTTGTTAATCACTAGACCTCCAGTGTTATCACTGATTAACTTGTTTACTGCTGGTCTCTCTAGAGTTCTTCTTGGCGAATTAACTTAAGCAGCCTGTGCGCATTTCTGATCGTACTAGTCTCTTCCGAAATCATCAATACCAATACTCATTTCTGTCTATACAAAGTCTTTGTTTGAGATGACGTCTGACAAGCGGCAAGCCAAATTANCGTCTGACAAGCGGCACAGCCAAATTACACTCTTTCTCCGATGAAATAATGCATTCCTCATTAAGGGATGACAAATCGAGTATCCAATCGAAAGGCTCATGCGTACGCATTCGTAAACACAACAAACGGAGTTTCAAGCATCAATTAAAGTTTTGTTTTTTAAACTTAACATTATTTTCTTCTAAGAAAGACGCTCTTAGAGCATTGTATATTCAACTTCAACAGACCCCTTTGACACAAAGCTTTTCTACTGTTAAACAGAAAGACTGACTTCCATATTTCACTGAGAAACTTTATTAGAATTTTGTAACGGAAGATCCGGGCTGATAGCGTGATCTGAATCATCATCGTGTATTTTGGAATCATCGGCAGTCAACTACTGAAACTCGGTAGTTCCCGCCTAGTTGATCGGCTTAGCCTCATGGTTGCGCAACAGTATAGAGAGGCCATGTAACATATCAGAGTCTGCTGAATCGCAGTAATACTGAGAAACAACCATTGGTCGGCACGAAGTTAGAAAAAACGTTCATCTATTCTGTGGCATTTTGAGTCGGAACTAAACTTACCACCAAAGCTTGCTTGGGCTGAAGAGAGACACTGAGTTGCGTGCTGCAACCACTTTCACTTTATGTGAATTCCTTGTGATGGATAAAGTGTGGCTACTTCTCAAAAGAAATATTTTCTCACCATGTTAGAGCATACGTGGGAAATAAAAAAGTGTTTGTTATTATTCCTGCCAGCTATTGTGGGAATGAGAAGCCAGATGCGTAAGATTTGTTTGTTTGCGCATACCTAGTAGAGTAAAGAAGACTCAGTGGGAAAACTGAGGGATATGCCAAAACCGCAGCACCAGTTGTGGCGCAAATCAACGGTTTGACCAACGTCATCATGATGGTGAAGGTATCGTGAGTTAGGTTACGGGTTTAGAGCGGCAGATATAAGATGCTTCTTATAGTCAGACAATTTTGGAGCGTGTAACTGAACTGTTTGCGCCAGAAATCTTCCAAAGAATAGTTACTACCACGTGTCAAGGTATCGCAAGGGTAAAAGATAGATCGCTTGCTGAAAATTCTTCGACAGCCGACGACCGGGTTAGCCCTTCCAGGTGCTCATCAGATAAGCCTGGAAACATCACAAACGAGAGATTCAGCTGGGTTCCAGGTGGGTCTCTCGCGAAACTAAATTTGTTTGCAAATGAGTGTATTTCAATAGATTGCTTGCTTTCCTGTTGTACATAGCAGGCGAGTCAGTGCAGCTGGATGACGTGGAATTAGTGTGTTATTTTGCTCATTTCATAACCGTACGTCGGTTGCACTGTTGCCAATGATCCAAAACTGAAACAAAAGGCGATTTAATCCCCAAAGCCAATACATTTGACCCAGAAGCCTGACTTTAAAGCAGAGGTGGCTTGGCGAAATAGGATTACGATGGTTAAATGTCAGGTGAGGTTACCACGCCGGTTTCAGCTCCACCCCCAAAAGTCGGGAAATTGTGTCTTTCTGGCTCTGACCTGGTGGAGGAGACTCTGGATGCGAGTGAAGAACTGCTGGTACAATCCAACAGATTGCCGAGGTTCACAAAGCGTCGCAACGCTAGTAGTCCCGGTCTCCCCGCAACGATGAACAAATGTGTGCCAGTGATTTTTCGATCTTCGTCAAGAATATCTGGTTACTTTGATCCTACCCCGTTGTAAGACCAGAAATTCCTCGGAAGCGCTGACCAATCTACAGCAAAGGTTAGTTGGCGATTTCCAGCAGCTGAACAATTTTGTGAGAAATCTCACCCCTGAGTAGTCGTGTACAACTCATTAGTAAAGAATAGACTGTACAGCAGATATGAACTTCTGTTTGAATGAAAAAATCAGTTGACATCTGATCATGCTTTGAAGGGCTCAACAGATTTCGACCTTGAAGGATGGTTATGGCAGTATTAATGTGAAATTCTCAGCAGACGTGACTATGAATGGCGCTAATTTCCGTAGCCTTACAAACAGCTCCCTGTTAAACCCTACTATGGATTGAAGGGACAGTGTGGATGATCAAGAATGCTGAAGCAGTGCTCCTGAAACCGAACTTCGAGAACCCTTTATGGTGTTAGGTTGTTACAGCGTCACACAGATGCATATCTGAATCCCATGGAGCTCGTATCATTTTGAACACACTCTAAATGACACCTACTAAAGGTCCGTGTAATCCTATTCCCGAATCCTCCTCTGAGATACTTCACTTTGCTCATGACTGATGGTGGCAACTTAACAGTTTTTGAAAATTAAGTTCATAGATTCACTTTGAATTATGGTGTGAGATTATCGCCAACAGCATTACCGACAGCAAGAGACCAGCAGTACATATCGGTGTTCAACTTTTGTACAACCTTGTAGGCAAACATTTTTGGTGAGGTTTCGAAAGAAAGTGGAGGTGTACGATCACTGTGTGAAACAGCACTTTATCCTTAAGGCAAATAATGGTCATATATATCCTGAAAAGTGTGTAAGGGAAATATCTGGCCTTGTTTTGAATGTCATGACGGAAATGCAAAGTTATGACCACCGTTATTGTGACATTTACTAAATGGCGTTTTCGTGAACTGAATCTAGACAGAATGGTTTGAGTAGCGTGTTATGCTCTGGATTTCGTTAAAGATTTCAAGGCGGAAAGAGAAGTTAGGCCCTAAACAACCCGTGAAGATAACCAGGGGTTTTGAAGGTTCAGACTACCTTCCGAAGGGTGTACACAAATAATTATTTGCGTAGGTATCACGCCTTCGTTCACTGGATCCGATCCTGATTTGGCTGTGAATAGATCCACTGTTGTTGACCCAAGAGTTTGGTGTGAATTAATGAATTCCGTAAATATCAGCATTCATTGGTGCACAGTTTTCTCAACCGTAATCATTCATATTATTTTTGACCGGTACGTGTAAGGTGTCCGATGAAACAGTGGCTCCCACTTCCAGTTGGGACTTCTGTCCGTCATGTACACAGAACTAATGATCGCTCATTATCCATCATCACAACGTCTATTGTAGCCAAATTACCAACTTTTATAGTACAGTTAAATCACCAACAATTTGACTACGTTTATCGATTTTGGCCAGATTTGCGCCATTCTACCAATATAGCGCGTCACGTGTTCCAGGACTTCCAGATATCGTGCATATGCACGTGGTGTGGTGTGATCAATAAGCTGCGCATGATCTAGTCAGACGTCATAAGCCCGTGGCAAACTTGTTAAATGCACTTCTCCTGACACGTGCTACAGCATTCGTATAAAATGATTAACGTGAAATCACATGCTAGATGTTCACTAAAATCACTCAGACTCTGGAGGGATTCAGTGAAAACGAACATAGCGACTGGGCACTACAGTTGATGTCCTCATTCTTGGACGCAAGGGAGAAGTCCGAAGTGTCCCCAAACGTGGGCCCTCTTTTCTTCGCAAGTACTTAAGATTGACGTGAAAATAGGCTTAATCGGTCCGTAATAAGAAACAACTTTAACTGAGAGCTGTATTTGCCTTCCAACTGACGAGATAAGAAAGTTTTCAGTTTCCTAACTCCACGAATGACTGGCATACCGGTTAGTGTGTAGTAGTCACAGCATCCTTCGTTTCTCACCGGGGTGACTAAGGTCATCACCGTCTTCCTCTTCAGGTGGAAAATTGTGGCGGATTCCGAAGGCGTTTCTGGAGTCTTATGTGAACTGAGGTGATCAAACTCCGCTTCAGCTATACTCCAGTTGATGGCAAGCGCTCAAATGAGGAAAAACAAAACCCAGCCAAGCTTCGTGATAGATTGCCGCAAACCGTTTTGATCCTAAACGCCACATCAAAGTTGTTCCTTGTTTATTCCGAAGAGCAATAGCACATGTCATGTAACTATTTTACTACATCGTGATGATGTGACACGTATCGATGCGATTTGTGAGCATTGTTCATATGATGACAGGTCCTCACCAAGTCCAGCAAAAATGTCGCATCATGACAGATTGTTCACTCTGAAGTTATTCACATTGACGTTCATAAAGTGTGTTGTAAGTAGCAGGTTTCTCAGCGCTCTTATGGAGGGCAATTATAGCCTCGTGAGAGGGGACTCAAAATCTCTTCACACCATCCATATATTCCCAGAGTCGCTCCTTATTGACGGGTCCTACTATAATGGATAGCATAGAAAACCCAGTACACTATTGTTTTTCATTGAATATGTATTGTCTGAACAGATAAGACAACATAACTGCCAGTTTTGAATTCAACTTGCTATCAGCTGAATGACGCAGTTGCTCATCTAACGTCTTGTTTATCTTTCTCATTCTTTCCTTGACAGACATTTATGACTTTCGACAATTATTCTTCGTATGAGTGCTTCTGGTTTTATACTTCCAAAAAACATTTATGACTTTCGACAATTATTCTTCGTATGAGTGCTTCTGGTTTTATACCTTCCAAAAACTTGGGCACTTGTTCAACCTTCTGTTGTAGATGTTGGTTGACAAAAGCGCTTAAACATAACACTAACTCTGCACAGCAATGGGAGCTCGAGTCTCGTTAAGAAATTGCTGAAACTGGTAATGATGCTGAGACATATTAAGAATGCTGCTAGTTTCTTTAATTTTTCCGCCGCCGTCCAACCTAACGATGTGAAAATGGATAAATTACGTTCCTACTATGAATGCTTGTGTTCAATACTTACTGCAAAGCATTTTAGTAAAAAAACTGACGATAACACAGGCAAAGAATTAATGTTAGCGGAGGTTTTATCCTGCAAGTAAAGCCAGTCTATGCTAAAAAGTCTATTGGTACTGTCCAGCTGGTTCATTTCCATTGGAAACCCGAAGTGGCGCGCTTCTCACGGGATTCGAACACCCTTCCGAAGATTCCAAAACCTCAGAAGTATCTCGGAGAAAGAGTACAATTCACCCGATGAGTGATGTTCTTCTCTTGAGAAGTCGTCATTCGGGGGCCGGTCCAAACGTGTGACCACGTGATACAGATTCTGTCTCAAAGATGAGTTTAAGTGCGCTGATCACACTTTTGTCCAGCCACCCGTGGATGAACGATTGTGTTCAGTCCACTAGCCGGAAGGTTTAGTGAGAACGGCTGTTACCTATCACTTGCATTTTAGGCCATATTTTTAACCTGACACTGGTACAGTTATCCATCTCCCGTCTGACTGTAGACATGTGTGACCGAATCTTAGATTTCTATCAGTTTCCTCTGTTCAACAGATGGCATTTTAGGAACTATCTTTATTGCATTAAAATATAGGTGTGATGGTCCCCCTGAATCGGATGATTGGTTGAATAAATGTCCGTTGATGAGACAAGTCACGTGATTCAAATACACCCATCGATCGAATGGCTAGCATCTTACGCAGACTCCTGAATTTTATCGGATGGGACTGCGAAAGTCGTAAATCCTGTTTGGTGACTCCCAAAACTATCACATAGGTCGAAGACATTCTGGCTTCACAAACGATACTTTGAATAGCAAACTTTAGCTACTGTAAAAGATCAGTGCTCCGTAGCAGGTTAGGTGAACAATTCCTGTCTGACTGTGTAGCAGTCAGGTCAATAAGCAAAACTGTGTAGCAAGGCACAAGGCATTCCTCCTCAGCAAGGAGACCTAGAATCACACAAAAACTGACCAGTCTGGTTTGTAACCAGTCAATCTGAAAGTCCCCTGCAGTGAAAGAAAGATGCAGTAATCTACATTGACACTGTGACCGCAAGGTTAGCAGTTTGAAGGTCTAAATATTCAGCCGCAAGCGCCTGATAAGCACTGTGATTAACCCGGGCTTAGAAGTGCGGGAACTTTCGGACCTGTTTGATCAGGTCAGTGGATTCGGGAGGCACCTCCCTGGGTTAATGCCGAAGCGTGTAGCATAGTTGTGCACTGTTTATACTCCGCACCGTTACTGCGGATTTGGGATATTTTGCCCTGACTTATATGCTGGTTTCTCTCACGCCGATGAGGTTAGGAAGAATTTTTGACATCGTGCCAACCCGAATAAAATCTTGTCTTGAAATCACCATTCAGATATCTGACATGATGCAACCGAGGTGAAACTGAACTATTCGGCAAAAGTTGTCCAAGCTGTTTACGGTTGGTATAAACATTTTACACCTGCATCACAAAAGGCCTTCCGTGACCTTGTCGTGCCGGAAAAATTGTACTCTTAAATTGCCGACCTTGAAACACACCAAAGGATGTCCACAAATGACTCAATCTATAGCCCTAATCCAGATTACTGTGTGCCTTATTGTCACGCCATCGTACCATAGTAGGACAAGTAACAGATACTGCTTAGATTTTCCAAGCGTGGAAACCATGGTTATTGATCCTCATGCTTAAATTAAATCTCTTTGGTTTTTTGCGTGAAAACAAATTTCTTTTTAGTGTTTTCCAAGGGTCTTCCAGGTGTTCATCGTGAGTGTTCCTTCAGTCCAACATGCGTAAAACATTGATGGTAAAAATATAGCTAATGCGCCCATCGGCCTATTTCAGCGGTGGTTGCACAGGAACTCCATCAAAAACGCTTTTATGGTGACTCTCACGGATAGCTCTAATGGCTTTTAGCTGTATTTCTTCGGTGTCCAGGGCTGACATAAGTATAAATTTTTACATCCACTCAGACGTACGACGAGAAATACAGTAAAATAAGTGGGCTAAATCAAGTGAAATACATGATGTGCATTACATTTACATGTTTCGCGGCCTAGAATATAAGAGTATATGTTGTCTATTGTAGCTTCAGCGATGTAGTTGTCAACTGACGTTACTAGTCATGTAGATTATTGGCCGACATCCAAGTTAGTTTTGTCTCTCCGCAGTGGTTGAATTACTGGATGCGTTCGCATGGGTAAGGACTACAAGCGGCTCACTTTGTGAAGAGCTGGGTGCTGAACGCAAATCGTAGGCGCCGATGTAGAGATCTTAGGAAATAAAATCTGTGGACTGACATGTAGAGACTCGCTGCAAGCTGCCGGCTGGCCTAGATACAAGTACGTAACAATGGACACCAGTACAAGTTACGTGTTTGTCATCGAGGTACCAAAATCATCCATCAGTTTCTTCAGGAAGCAGTGCATCGTTGCAGCTCCCCAAGCATAGAACTCTCCACGTTACAGAGGTGCCCTCTGAACATATCGTCAAGGTGATGGTGAATAACCTGACGGTATTCCGTGAACTACACTGTTAATAAAATTGTCATCCTTAGGATGACAATTTCGGGAGAGTACTCATTAGTTAGGCTCCAGGTAATTACGTTTAACAGGTGGACTGATATGTATATGATGATATGTATATATGATGATAAGGGCTGACCCTACTCGGCCACAGGCGTCCCTATTTCGCGTAATTCCATGTGATAAGGGTTGTATTCAAAAGATTCAGTCCATTCCGAATGGATCGCTTATTTTGCAGCACTGGCATTATCGTCAGGGGTTTCGTAAATTTATCATTCACTGATCCAGTTACCAGTGTGCCCATAATCTTTCTCAAGGTTTTCCATTCGTTCCCATACCGAGCATACAGTGCTCAACAGAAGAAGGTTTATTGAGTGTGCAGGTCTGGTCAAGTCCTACTACCGACAGTGAACTTTATTCTTTCCCCACTCAAGCGTGACCCTGTGGGGATCTAGGCGCGGAAAATGTGGCAAACCTCGCTTTCAACATTCAGAATCGGCTCCTTCTCAGCCTTGAGTGTATATGATTTCACTCATTCACTAACTCAAGTGATTAGCAACTTCGAATACGATGCTTTCTTCCTCAGAGGTCAGACTCTGAACCAGCACCAGACTCTTATAGCATTCCTGGATCAGCCAGCCCAGTTTAAATGCATGCATTTAGGCCTCACCTGTGGCGTTTGAGTTACTTTCATGCCTGTGTCTTCCATCCCTATTTAGGCTAGGTCTGAATGGTTTGCTCCATGTATGAGAAGATAGATTTCTTTACTGCTCCCTCTTGAGACAGAAGCGCATTGCAACCTTCAACTTGACTTCTGCCCCACAAGACAGTTGAGCACTGATCTATTCCGAGAACACAGACATTAAGGTTCTAAAACCTGACTCCAAATACAACTAAGCACAGCAGAAGGTTTTTGAGCAACACTTTGCTATTGATTTTTTAAGTGTCCAAGCCATACCAGATAATGAGCCGGCGGCAGTGGCCAGCATTTGAGCGCTAGGAGCGATGCGGGGTTAAGGGATAATCGTTTTCTCTGAGAAAACTTCTATGGCTGCTCCCCCAAATAAAGAGATTCTGATCGGCTCATGCTCTTAGCTTGCCCAAATGACCTGTGGGACTTCTTGTAGTACGAGTACTTGCTAGTCTTCGTCAGGCTCTTCCCCATTGGCCTTTCTGGAATGGTTGATATAGGGAATCTCTTAAGAACGCGTGAATTTTATTTGACTACCACTGACGAACTGCATATGCCTTCCATGACAAAT
The DNA here is from genome assembly GCF_000715545.1 of Opisthorchis viverrini. Lineage (NCBI taxonomy): Eukaryota > Metazoa > Platyhelminthes > Trematoda > Opisthorchiida > Opisthorchiidae > Opisthorchis > Opisthorchis viverrini. The sequence continues at coordinate 1,455,067 of NW_008751714.1, forward strand.
AGTATGACCTGCAATATTTCAGTACTTTACTGAATAGTTCCACACTAATCCCAAACGAACTAAGAGAGAAAGGGCACACGCAAAATGGTATTACCCACGTATGTAGATAGTAGTACTCGTAGTATCGAACACCGGCTGTAACCTTTGAACTTGTTTATTGACCTTATAATGGACTTGAGATTACAGTTCTCAAACTGCAAGCACGTATATTGATCGACAATGGTTTACCACAGTAGTGTGATCAATATCGAAAAAAATGCTATGGGCTTTCTGATTTGGAGCCACGAGTTAGAATTGGTCGAGGATGTTCATTCTCACGCCAGCCGCCGCATATGTGAGTGCATTATAAAGGAAAGTGCATGTAATAAAACTGGTTGATAGACGAACCAGAAATACATATCGAGTGAACCATTCCAGCGTATCAGTTGGGTAGGAAACACGGTAATCAATCCCTAGTGCTCGTGATTTTTTTCGACTTAATTTATAGAAAACGACGGAGATCGCAGAGGTAGTTGGACGTATGGTGATTCTTTCAAGTCATCCACTCACGAGATTAAAGCTCGGTGGTAGGTGTGCTTTCACGTGCTAATAAACAGAATTAATTCGAGGAACATGAGTCACGTGATTTTTAAATCTACGCTTACTTTGCCAAAGTCCGTAAGGACATTCTCGGTATCAAATCGTTTGGATAAATCGTAGTGTTTCGTGTTCACACTGGAAAATTGTTCTACTACGAGGATTTAGACTGGTTTCATTAGAGTGGTGAAATGTTGTTTAGATTGAGGATCACACTGCTTTCACCAGAAATGTGATCGTTTACCAAATGTGGTGCAGTTGTTCTTATCTGGGAAGATCATGCAAAGGAACATACCAGTTTCCTCGTCCCAGTAAATTCTAGATTTAAACTAGATTTCATGAGATCGGTGAAATCTTTTCATTTTGTGGCTACTTGGTCTTGAAATGGTCTTGGCAGCTGAAATGGTGATACCCTAAGCAGTTATTAGGGGGTACGCTGCTCACATACTCGTTGGTTTTTAAGCCAATAGATAAAATTATCATACGCGAGCTAAAAATGGCACTGAGTTGTTATGTTTCAAAGAGATGGAACTGAGCTTCCTTACATTATCGTAAGAAGTACTTTTCTGGGGTTCATGTTGCTGGAAGGATGTTGTTAGTGACACAAACACCTAGTTTTTTTTAAAGCATACGCTAAATTCTTATCTGATCTTTGGACAGCGGTCCTGAGAAATTCGTGGTACACTTATGGGTGGCGTTCTGCATAGGAATCATGATTTATGTTGCTGATGAAGACGGGGACAGAATCATGTGCTCAAAATTAACCACTTGCGTTTGTCAAGTCAGCGTTTAGGAGAGCGGGTGAAAGGAGACACAGAGACAATGATGGGCGATTAGTGATTCTATTTTTGTTTCAAAACAGAGGTAATTGGAGAATCTGAACTTATAAACACAGGTAAGTTTTACCTTAACGAAAAAGAAACCCTTTTAGCCTATCGCAGACGGTGAGTATGAGGCGTGTGTCACAACCCTCAATAATTGAGGCTTCTCTAATTCATTAGTGTAATGATGGGAATTACCCCTCCGTACAGTTACGGATACTGTCCAGTTGTGCACACATTGCCAGAACGGACGCACCTCTCCGTAAGTATGATAGTTAATGACAAAAAGTACCAAAACTTAGATTGCTTTGTTTTTGACTCTGTTATGGATATTCAAGAAAAACTTCTGACGGTGGGGTCCTAAATATGCTCAGTTTTATTTGACGTGTGTAGTGAGGACCACAAATAGGTTTTAGCCGGAGTTTAGTGTTCACTGAGAGTTTTCTGCATTACATTGGTAATATTTTGTTTGTCAGCAAACGTGATGAAGTCAGCGAATTCTACCAATATCTTACCGCTTCAACGCACATACTAATTTGGGCATGGAGCTAGAGACCACGTAGGGTACTGTTTTTCCCAAACTGTCGGACGCACGAAATGATGGACAAGGATTAAAAAATACGGTTTCTTGACGGAACCAATCGTTTCAATAGCGCTAGCATGGCCTAGAACAACGAATAAATTGTGTGACGTCAAAAACACCAAAGACGTCAGCTGCTACTTAGTTTATCTCTGGTTAAGACACGTGCTTCGCGCCCCAAAAAGACCGTCTACCTGAACTGATTGTGCCAAACCCTGTTTCGACTAGACGGAAGCAAGAAACGGAAAGTTCAGAAGATGAGGGATAAGCAATAAATCATTGCCCGGCAATCAGTTGGATCAGTTGGATTGATGACTGCCGACTTCCTGGATGGAGACCCTGGAACTCAACTAATCAGTTGTTAATGATATCTGAAGGCGTGGTTCAATCACGCAGTCAGCGATACTGCCACACTAATGCAATCATCTTCAAACTCTAAGCACTATCGAAGCCTTTTATTAGTGTTGCTGTCGACGTTATACAAACGGTAATCTTAATTGCATTTTGTTGGTCTCAGACAATCCAGGACTTTATTTTCGAAGCTATCTGTTATAATATAATAGAACATGAGTTACGTTATCGTACACAAAAATTCTATTTTAACAGCGTACACTTCTACTAAATGAGTGCGAACTTGGTTGAATTGTTCTAGACTATGATTCTCGAGATGTGTGTTCACACATACTTCAGACAGTAGATTGCTCACCGTTACAACTTGGCCTCCCATCAGTTTGTTGATCTTCGTTTGACCGTGCTGGTTTAATAACAATTTGTTGGCGCCTAGGCTTTTGAATGACTGCATTACAAAGTGTTTTCCGATAACCTGGGTGTTCCTCAAATCTTGTTAACAAATCCAGGCAATACTTACTGCGACACCAAAGACTACCTTCAAAACAACCACGGGCAATCTCATAAAAATACATAAGGAAATGCAAGTGTTGAACGTAGTGTCTGCGACAAGTTCACACCTTTTTAATAACATAATGAAGGAATGTGGTGCCTGGTTTCCGTTTCAAAATAACTGAAATTAACGGACTGGGTTCCTGATTTTTGGACACATATATGACCAAAATTCATTCGGTGCATAAACATCCGTAGGAATCCGTCAGCTTGACTTTCAGCGGTCCTGGTGTAGTCCCCCGAAGTAGTGTTACTGAACCGGGCAGTAACTACTCCTTTCATAGCATATTAACAGGACGGTAACTTACGAAAAGGTAATCCGGGGTAATGCGCGCGTTTGAAAATTAAGCTGATGTTCCAGCGGAATCGTTCGTTTTTCCATACTAGGATTTAACTGAATGCGGTGCATAAAAGCCTACTGTTGATTCAGTTTGAATGATTTTCCATTACACAACACCTTTTACAAGGATACTCAAAACCTTTACACAGCGGACTGCTGTCTTTACCACTCTTGGGGCTTATCAGTTAGGTGTAAACCCTAACATTCTATCGACTTCATTTCCTACTTAAACATGCAATGGCACTCAAGTACTAAAACACTGTCGTTTTTAAACTATTTGGCTTTAACAATTTTCTCGATTGAATCCCGGTTGAATATCTCGGTTTTGTTTCGCCAAGGACAATAGTCCATCGCTTTTGTAAAGTCACATGTTTAGGCAGAAAACAGGTTGGTATGAACTCGGGATCGCATCTTCTTCCTGAACTACAAGGAGAGTGAAACGAACACTGGTATTCACTTTTTGGATTCTCTCTACTCAGGAACATCACCTTCTCCAAAGTTCTCGACGCACAGACGACGCCAGTTCAGCAGCTGCTTGTAAAAAATGACTAGGCCACTTGGCTTAGCTGTCACAGTGAAGCCTGTGACAGACATGAATTGGCCTCAACGCTTGATTAGGGTCACTTTGCACTTAGCCAAGAGAGATTCCATGCTGGCCCTTTAGGCGAACTTTGGCTCCAACACCATCGATACCAGCATCGATATCCAACCCAACTCGGCGGATGGCGGTAACACCTCAAAGCGCAGAGCTAGACAAATCCTCTTACGGCAAAGAAATCTCTCAACCTTTCCGCAAAGACGTTGTTCCTGAAAAGTACAATCGGTCTGTTATTTTAACAAACGACTGGAAGCATGAAAACCAGGGAACGATAGTGCCCCCTTTGAAAAAACACTAAAGGGGACCATATTTTAGGATATGTTCGTGTTCATTTTCAACTGCCTGTTTGTTTTAGGGTAAAATAGGATTATTGAGTCATTAATTTTATTTTAACAACTTTAATGAGAAATTTTACGTGAAGCATTGCACCTTCCATCAATAACTGTTGTTCAAAGTGGACCAAACACGGAGTTCATATTTTCTTTACAAGTAGGATTGCTCACTTCGAACGGATAACTCATGCTGACATCTTTCCACAGCTACCGCTAACTGAGGAAAGAAACCGTTTTGATGCGGAGTTCATTAACCCAAACCACGCAAGCAACACAGAATGAAACCAGAGCCTATTTGGAATTCCTAAAACTCGATATCCTTAAATGTAATTCATGACTTCCCTAGACTCCCATGAATTGAAACCTTTGAGTAAAACAACATCGTTCAACTCCTCTGTCGGTTAACTGCGAGGAACGTGCTTTAAACTTCAAAAGATTAAACTCATGAGGTTCGTCGGAAATATGTAGTTCCAAACAAAAATACGGTCTTTAGCACACTTCGTCAGGAAGAAATGCTATATATATATACATATATATATACATATATATACACATATATATTTATATATATATATATACATAGATGTATATATATATATACATAAAATCGGAAGCAGCAACACCAGTGTTGAAACTTATGATTTTCTACCATACGCATGGGACCTGAAGCGGAAACCACAGTCTTAGGATGCTACAGGGTCTGTTGTTGTCTATTGCGTTAGTTTATCAGCATTCGGTATCTTGAACGGTACCAGTTCAGGTTGGAGCATTACTAGTCTTATTTGATTTGCTTGACTGAATTAAATCACACTTTTTAATGGGTTATTAGCCACCGAATGGCTTCCAACCGCTGCTAAGAACGTTGCGGGTTTGGATCTTTCGAGAAAATTGTGAGATGTGCATCGCTAATGACTTTAACTAAGCAGAAACCCTTGAACTATGCTTTCAAGTCTTCAGCATAAGCCGACTTTATTAGAAGAGTGAAACCTCAGTAAATGTGCTGCATTTTTTACTCTTCTGTTGGACTGTTTATTAGTAGTCTCGTCAGTTTTTCGCATGATATCCCGCAGCACTTGTTGCTTTTCCAAAGTCCTTTTTCGTGTCAATTAGGATGACAGTTTTCTATGGATCTTCATGGGGCTCACAGTAGCTGAGAAAAGCATATTTTGTTAAGATTGGACTGTAGATTTTAGGTCAAATATAACTCAAAAGAGTTGTTCTCAGGGAAGAAAAACTCATGTTAAACAACTCACAGAAAACTGCTAGAATGCACGGAAATACAAAAACCATCAACTCCTTGTAGCGCTATAGGTTGTTTACATTTTTTACTCATCGCGGTCTATTTGGAATTCACTGTTGACCCAGGGTCGTTGTGAGTAATTATATCGGATTTCGTACGCATTGAGGTTACTTCACCCTGGGTTGGTATTCGACAGATATCATGCGAATACATTTCATAACTTGCACATTGAGTGCTGACTAAGGAATGCTGATTTTAGCAAAATCTAATGTAATAATCGCGGCCTATAATAGGACTTTTCTGCTGAGTAGTTGTGGATGCCACAATAGCACCCCGTAAAAACGCAAGGACCGTAGCTGATTGTGACTACGGGTGCAAAAACCGATGGCGATGGTGATTTTTGAGTCACTTACGTTTTACTTCCTCTTGGTCCTTGTAAGTTAAGCATTCAATATCGAAAAGCTTTGAGAAACCCAAAAGGGGTAATTCTAACGGAATTTTTGGTAGTAGACTTTAGTAAACAAGGTATATATTGATGTCGAAGAAATGATCAACAGCAGTGCACGCAGTCAACTTAGAAAGAATTGGTTAACTCGTCCTGTGGAATACAAGAGGGTGTACCTTGTAGAAAATGGTTTTCTGTCCTGCAACCAATTCTGGAGCATTATTTCTCCCAGAATTGGGACGAGTATGAGATCGACCAGCATTTTATGAGGAAAGGGATTCTAGCTAGATGGTCGTTGGCTTGTTCGCTGAGCTGGGCAATTTGAGTGCAGACGTTTCACCACCAATCGAGCTGACATCATCAGTGCGTTATTAGGGAGCGTAGTGGTACGAAGCGGTGGGTTAGTGGTTGCGCAGCTACGCAACACTACGCTCCCCAATAAAGCACTGGTGATGCCAACTCGATTGGTGATGGAACGTCTGTAATCAAACTGCCCACACAGCGAACAAGCCAACGACCATCTACGCTACCTGAGTTACCAACATTTTTTCTATAGAAAATTCTAACTAGTTTCAACCTCGCGTTTACAACCACGAATAAGTTTAGGATTTTGGAAAGTTCTGGTAAATTTTATGACAAATGGGCTCATTAGCTGATTATTTTCAAACTTGATCCACTTTTTTTTAAATACGCGCCGAGTAAATTGGACAAAAGTTCGAATCATGTTGATTGCTTCTGTGATTGAGGGGTTCCGATCGAGTCGGTCAGCATCGCTTTCGGACTGAATTTATACGACAAGGGACTTTCGTATTCCGTTGGCATCACATTAGGGAACGATCAATAACATGAGAAAATTAATGACTTGATTGTGTGGGTGAACAAAAGGAGACGGGATCGTAACTGGTTGTCTACATTCAGTACTGACAGTTGAATAACAGGAACTCGAAGTTTACAACGATCACGACTGTTTTTCTAACAGGAAATGTTGCGAAAATGGCCTCAGTTCAGAAAGATACCAATAAATGTAAGTGATATAACGGTGTCCTGATAATTCATTGTACGACACTGGGTAGAGACCATGAAGGCCGTGGAGATCCGCGAATGCCCATCAATTTTGTCAACTGGATGAGTCGTTTTCCAAGAATATAATAATCAAATTCTGATAGAAAAAATCCAACAAAATCACTTCCCAATAAATCTGGTTTAATCTGCTCCTAAAATTCTTTCCTTTTGAACTAAATTTATTTGCGACAATATGCGTAGATCTTTCTCCCTAAATTAGTTCTCTTTTAATATATGTAGTCAGTTATAACTATACGGTCACACACGGTCATACACAGTCATTACTGTTCAGAGTAAGTTTTAGCTGATCAGTATTTCCAGTTTTATCGGAAAGTTTGTCAGTGCATATTCAACCAGTCTCTATGCTGGATTCCGCTGGATTCAGCTCTGAACTTATTTATCCGTAGTTTCTGAAGTGACTAGTTTTCCAGTGGAAGCTATGTAATGGAGTCCGTCATTTAAAGATTAAAACAACCGTATTAGCACATTACGCGTACACCTATGGCAAATAGAGTTGATGTGTGTTCCCTTACGCTACGGAGCAAAGTTACCGAAAAAGCAGTAAGCTGACTATTGTTTGCATTACCATATGCCCCTGAAGATGTCAACGATGCAACGAAAATAACTCTGTATGTGAGGAAGTGGGCCGACAGAAGAACATTTATTATGAATTCAGCCTGCCCTGCGCAGCAAGCAAACTTATGTCTCGAGTCTAGTTCAGTCTAGTAGTAACTGACATTCTGGAGATGAAAGCTCCTGTAGAGCAATCAGGGCAAGATCTACTCTATTTTTTCAGCAAGAAAAGTCGGAGACAAGTTTTATGAAAGTAAACGATTGCTCTATGAACTGTTGGTCGATCAGATGGCTAACGATATATTGGCCGAGCTCCGTTGCAGACCTTTCGTCCCCATTCCAGTAGGTAAAAAAGCCAAAATGCTTCTTCAGGCGTGTTTAGAATTATTAACTGTGAGTATTCCGCAAGATTTCAAAGAGGTCTGAACTCATGGCTTTCCTATTAGTCGTTACACCACACCCCTGTCAGACATGAATGACTGTTTGGCAGTGTCATTGACTTACACTGGATAAGACAGGGAGCCGCTTGCCCTGTGTGTTGATAAGTTAATTACGAAGACCGTGACCAAATAGTATAGTATATGGGTGAAAGGAAGAAGGCCTTCGCTGCGGAGTTATTTATTAGAAAATGCCAACTGACCAGTTACAGACTATTGGACAGGGAAGCAAAATTTTCATTTACATCTTATTTACAAAAAATGGATATCCATCTTCTCCTGAACGCGTCTTCTTGAACTTTCCTGGATATTCATTGACTGCAATCATTCATTGCTGAAATATAAGCAAATGCTACAAAATGACTCCACAAATTCCGCAAAAGATCTCCCTTTTCTAGAGACGCAAAGTGAATTTACAGGAACAAAACATACTACTCACATGCCTACCCATCAGTAGTATCACCGTCACACAGGTATTAACCATAAGGTTCCAATCTTCCTAAGCATTTGTGAAATGCATGACGTTGGTTATACCAGTCCCGATAAACTAGACTGTTCAGTAGAGACTGACCTGAATTGCATGTCGCAAGCATGATCGAAATTTCAAAATCTCATCACTGCTTGCCACAGGTTTCCTGAATTAAGTGATTTATAATTCGGAGACAGTAGATCTTGGTTCATTAAACGTTCCGCATCCGCGTAAGGCATACCAGCTCTACAAATGAAAGCGTACCCAAAAACTTGATTTTGATCGAAGGACCATTTAAGGCCAGCGCTCGCAGTGTGCGTCATCGCAGCTGGATCTCTGCATTAAGACAATTAAGTTAGATGACTGGCTAGTTACTCATAGGTCAAAATTTACGTGGTGAGATCGGAAAAGTATACCGCATACTTCAGTAAGCGCACAGAACTTGCCGCTCAATGTTGGATTATTTCGATTTTCAGATGAATAAACATAAACTTCCATCTTTGCCGTTGTCCTCCAATGGTGCAACTGATCGTTCGTTTGGTATTTCAGATAGAGCATTGTTGAATGACGAGATTACCAGTTGTGAATGGCCACGAACGCCGATGTTTCGATCACTTTTCCATTGGGCTCAGGCAGAACTTTATATATGCGTTCCTAACTAGGGACAGACTAATGGGATACCGTATGAACTAGACTTGCGTTTAGTTTGGCTGGATAAGGAGGCCCTGAGTGGTTTACACCCCCGTTGTCCACAGTGAGTTCCTCGGTTTGACAACAATTTAACCAGATGAAATAAGAATGAAGTCATAAGGTTTTAATGACCATATTTTAGCCACATTCTTCAGTGGTTAGAGAGCGAATGACCGGAAGGTCCTTGGTTCGGACCATGGTTCTGCATCTCAACTTTCCCCGTCTAGGCTTGGGCAACCTAGCAGCAGCCCAGCCCTCGTGCTTCATTCGGGTGAAGTGGCAGCTGAGCACCGGAAGGGTTTTACAGCTTGACTATTATTGGTATTATCATTATCATTGCTTAGTTAACTAACGTATCTTGCTGATAGGTTTTGTGGTTGTCAAACCTCATTACACCCTATTTCTAACTTCAGTAGGTGCGCATGAATTGCAGAAGGCGTAAATCATTTTTAAGTTCATAACTTGTCGCTGATTTTCAGATAGGTAGAAAAAACAACGCAGGTCTGCTTTTTGTAAGCGCCACCTTAAGAACGATTCATCAACAGCAGTGTTGCTAGTTTTTGTCAAGGTACTGTGAGTTACTCTTCTGACCCCTTTGGGTGCCGATTCTACAGCTTTTTGAACTGCAGAGGCCAATACTGTAAGTTCAAGAATGAGGTAAACGCCAGGAGTTCTTTACACCCTCGATGTTCTATTCGTTTCTTATGGGAACCTTGTTGACTCGGTCTAGTCAGACGACATCATCTTAATTTTTCAGGACGAACGTAAAGTACAAGCACTGTTGAATAAGTTAACCACCATCCATCTTTGACATGTGTGACTTGGCAAAAGGGTAAGAAGGAAATCAAGAGGAGTTTGTTTGCTGTTTGTGTGGTCCGCCTTCCAGGATGGAGTTCAGTTGACCCCATCTGCTGTGGCTACAGATGTTACAAAAACTGAGGCTAACCGGCTGCAGCGGTGTTCGACTGGCCAGTTTCTTTCCGGATTATCTGAATAGGCTTTCGGAATGCACTTACCTCAGAATGGAGGTTGGCACCAGGTCGCTTTCTCATCCAGGTTTCTTCACTCTAAGGCTTCAAATATAACTAGCTAACCTTTGTTCAATCACGTGATTGGTTCTCCTTCCGCCTTAAATCTCGACCAACCTCGGAACCTAGTCACTTGGCCTGACGAAGCTTTTGTGTCAAAAGCGAAACGTTGCCCAGCAATAAATCTACCGATTGTCACCAAACGTTTTCGAAAACGATAGTTAACCTTTGGTTATGCGGCAATGAAGCATCAGCGTCGACACCGTTACCGCTCTCTTTGTTCAAGATTGCATCGGAGCGGTGCCACTCTCTGACCGAAGTCTTCCTGAACTGTCTATGAACTATTGGTTACTGATCAGTTAAAAGTAGCGAGATATATTTTTTTCCAGAAGTTCACATGAACATCGACATATTGATAGTTTGACAATGGTTGACAAATAATTCATTCGGTGAAAGTCCAGTAATGAAATTAAAAAATCTCCGCGTGGAATGATGTGGACTTTGACCGTCTACATTATGTTCAGCTAAATATTTTGCAAAAACTGACGTACCAACACGGTACTTAGCTCAATGACACTAGTCGAAATGAAAAGGTGAACATTTTTAATGAACGTAAGCCCTTGGTTAGTTTACCTTCAGTACCTTATTGGTAGCTTTGAAATAAAACAACCTTCAGGACTATGATCGCTTAGAGCAACACGCAGTAAAGTACAGTAAAGGAATACTCATTTAAACAAGCATTCCCCACCAAATCATCTAAAGTAGCCTCTCGGTCAGTCCGGTGGCCCGCTGAAACTGGGAACACCACAATAAAAACCAAGTAAACACCCTTCAAGAGTTCTTCCTCTTGTGCACTTTCTAAAGTTGATCCATTGGATGAGAGGCCATTCCCGGGAGTTCGCAGTGGTGTTTCCAGTAAGGCACTATTTTAGGGGGAGATTTTTTGAACGGTAGCTGCCTCAAGAAAATGCGAATATCATCACCCAAATTTTGCCTTTTCAAAGCAATGTGACGTAATACACACCAGTATTTTATTGTAATTGTGTGTAAAATTCGTCGAATCGCGATTACTGAGGCTGAGAATGGTGGTGGGTCAGCCACCTTCAATCGAATTGACCGTCAAACTTCTTCCGGTACTACTTGCGATTTTCGTTGGCTTAACTAAGCGCTGATCCATCCAAATAGGAAGGACTGCATAGAAATATTACCTTCACCATCATTATCATCGAAAGCGTGACATCATTGTTCAACACCGATACTTCACTGCCGCAACATATTACTTTAGGTCCCCCCTTAAAGCTACCCCCTTGACATAGATTAAAATTCACTGTAGGGATGAAAGCTCAAGAAACTGGCTGCTTTAGAGGGACTCAGCTTGGGTCTCTGGGAAATATAGTTATATTCTGTACAGTAAACAGTTGTGAGTCCCCTAATCCGCCTTCAGTAAGACTTCGAGGACATGAAGCAAATTTGCTAGTCACACTGAGGTGTTCGCATATTGGAGAAATAATATTTTATAACACTCCTGAATATATATCTACTTCAGTTACTGTACACAAAAAAGTATTTATGTCCAGTAAGAAAACACTGCTGAAACCCTCAATCACAACTAATTCGTACACCTATCTAAATGGAATTGGTCAAAGAGTTAGATAAAATGTATATAAAAGATGCGTAATATGTCCGTCAGGTTGTTCCACATACCCATGAATGATCAATCGAAAATTTGATCTCCTTAATAATAGGGTCTGAAAGGTTTCCCTTTCTTCAGACATTTTTGAAGCAGACCATTATTGTCGCCGAATGCCAACGCAAGAAATTGCGGTGGGTACGTTCGGTACAACACGAGACAAACCTGACCTATGTAGTCCAATCCCTAAAAAGGAAGTTAGTTTTCCGGAAAGAAATAATTTCCGGTGGATAGAATGGCGGGAACTATTACTTCTGGTGTTCTTTGGAATGCGTATCAACGCTTCCCCATAACTGACTGATGTTTGGAATTTCACGACAAGGCAGAGGATCCATTCACTTCCTTCAGAGTTGCTTCATCAAGTATGTGGTGATATTATTAGGCACTACGGGTTAATTTACCATCAACAGGGGAATATGGCCTAAAGAAAACCGCGCGTTAATTTGACGACGATCTCGGGATTCATTGACGTAATAAATGTGTGACTGAAAACTCTGACGCGCTAGAGGGCAAAACTAGAGGGCGAAACGCTGAATAAAAAGTGACGAAAATGAACAGAGACTTACCCAGGTAATCTTTATCGAAACTCCTTTCGGAAAGCACCTAATGACTAATGAAAGGGGCACAAAGATCGCGATTTTGTAGGCCAAAATATGTTTCAACAATTCTACAGAGGCTCAACTTTCCTACATGTGAAAACCTGCAAAATTCTTCTGCGATGATGGAACTTCCGAGTCAGAATGAAAACGGCAGCCCAGGGCGGAAACCTCGGTGAGTATCTTTGCGTTAAGGGGTTTTGACGGAGGATTCAGTTGTTCGGAACCAGCGAATTTTTGTTATTGGGTAGTAGGACCCACAAAAGTAATAGTTTTGATGTCACGCAGTCATTTTCATTGTCCATGTATTCAACATCACTCGTCTTGTTACGTCGAATTCCCGAAAACCCCTAGGTTTCTGGCTGATTCAATCCAGTTTACAGTTATTTGACCAGTGGCTAATATTTTCGTCGACCTCACTATGTAGATTCCAGACTTTTGGTAGCGAAACTTTGGGATCGCTAAAGATGGGGCTGCCCACAATATTCCCGCGGACGCACCTTACATTGTCGATTCAGCTGTCATCTGCCATTGTGACGTGATATTATGCCCCCGTCACTCATGATTGTGACCTACTCTGTACACTATCGCATGCAAGTGGTCGAAATCCAAATAAACAAAACGTTTTCGACAAATCATTGGCAAGGTCGTGCAGGTAAAAATATGACAAGATGAGTAGTTAAGCGGCACCATGTAGATTCTAGAGACAAGAGACCACTGATACATGTGTTGAGATTATTCCGTTTTCCAAAGCAGTCTTTGTTCTGAAGTCGCATAATGAAGTTGGGAACTATTTGGATGTGGTGTTAGAAAGGGTTTGCATTTTAATGACACCGAAGTCATCAGATTTTTGTAAGCCATTTCAGGGGCCCAAAATCAAGATCTCATTAGAGGAGATGCATGTGCAGAGAAACTCCTAGTACAGAGTGACCGTCCTGCTAGATTCCTAATCACCACAACCACCAGATATTTTGGTCGAGTTTCTTTCACACAGTACAATTCACAATCTGTCCCAGTTTAATTTGGTGTTTATCCCATGAACCTTGGCTTTCTTATAATACCCCATGTGTTTGGTTCTGCTGAATACTTTAAAGTATTTCATACGTATGCATTCTCAGCAGCCCTTATTTTGAGATGATCTCCTCTGAGGTGTGTTGCTCAAGTTAGAGGGTGCGATTCTAATCACCTTGCTTTTCTATTTTTGGATTCCAATGGTCATATGTCGTGTTGTTTCAGCTAGCCAAGTTATCCAAAAGTAATTCCACTTGATGGGTGAAACATCTAACTGAGAAATCCGGTTTTGAAAAGCCAATATACAAGTGTTCATGTGATGTGGTTTCCATGATTGAAGGATGAGTGACGCTATATCCTATCTGTCTGGAAAGTCAGCCTCCTGAAGATTACCCCTGAATGCCCCAAACTAATGAGACACTCAGGTTCCACGAAACGCCGATCAGACAGCCTTCGATTGAGGTCAGAGAGTACCCTTCAAAATACAGTGCGAGACAACTTTGGATCGACGTCAGACAGCGCCCTTAAAAATACAGCACAAGGCCGTTGAACTTGCATCAATTTGCTTGTTCGCCATAAATTCCTTGTCGGCGCGTCTTTTTTCCGTCACCAGGTACTGAAGAGCGGACAGCAGTTAGATATAATACTGCCTAAGTTCGAGTTAATCGTGCTTCTGCTAAACCACTCGTGGCTGATCGGTTAAACGTTCAAACCAGCGGCTGGGAAGTTGCGAGTTCGAAACCTCCTTGGGGTTGTGTGAGATGCGCACTGCTAGCGATTCTCAATAAGGGTGAAAGGGATATACAATGCTTTTCGGCTTTTCAGCGAAGTACAGCCTAACCGACAGAACGAAAGTTCAGTTGAAATTTATAAGATCTCCTTACACAATTATCTACCCAATGATGACCCATATCGTCTGACTAACCCATGACAAACGTTCGTTTTCAGCTTCATAGGTAGACATGAAAACAACATCAAAAGACCGTGAACAGTAGCCAGGAACAAACCGTGGATATCAAGGACTGCTTCAATTTTACCCGAATTTCCAAACAGATCAATAGTGAGCTTCACTCACTAGTGAATTAGTCCACTGAAAACAGTCTTTCTCACAGAAACCTGGTGAAATCATGAGGAACTTTGATCCCAAATCAACCTCGTGTTACTAACAAGTTTACAAGTGCTGGATGTATAACGTATTGGTCACCAATGAGCAGAGAGGAGACGGATCACAGTAAAACTGCAACTGAAGTAAACCGCAACTTCTTTATCGCAAAGTTCACTAAATCTAATCTTGTATCTGATCTGCATCTGCTAGTCTCCCAGTTTTCGTAGAAACGTCCTGTTTACCATTGAAAACTGACCGCGTCACGTAACCAAGCGCAAGCTTCGGCGAAATGTATCGCTAAAAACTAGTCGTATAATTGTCTTGATTTCCGCTACCTGAGTGTCGCGGTTCTCCGCGGAAACCAGATAAGATCAAGAAATTTAGTGGAATTTCTTGGACGGTGGCATTTCTGCGTAGCACCTGTTTTTGGATCCTCCAAACCAGTATTTCAACACTGCAGAGGTGTTGTTCTCCCCAGTGAGCTGTGAAGCTGATATGCGAAAATATTATTACTAAGGGAAGCGTAACAATGCGGGGAGACAATCTTGTGGGTTTACATTCAACCACAAAGTTAACTCAAGGTTAACTACGCGTCTCCTTATTAACGTACTGTTGGGTAGAACTAGTGTCAATTGAATAGGTGGGATAAATTTGATTGCTGGGTTCGATTGGTACTGCGGCTTAGTCAGTGAGGAAAAAAGGCATCAACGAACAGTGATAACGTTATCATATTCTCCAGAAGCACTTAAATTGTCAGGCATATTTGAAGCGGTCAAGCCGTCTTCTTTTTTAGCCAAAGAATCTTCTTCGGGTTTGCCGGAAAGTTTTGTTCACCTCATCTTATGAGTCCTGTTAAATTATCACGTCCGTTCTCTACAGATCAGCCTATTTTCGAGCTGTCTCGGTACCGTGAGTTGCATAGAAGGAACGTACGCTAGTGTTTTGTTAAGTCCTCTTTTCCAGCCACTATGATAGTGTATAAGGCAGTGAGGTTCCGTTTCGACTTTTGTTGACAACGATGGTAGCTATGGAGGAAATTCCTGCATATGACTAATTAAAACTGGTTGTTGTACTGCTCAGCAGGCCACTAGCATCTTACTTGCATGAAAACAGACGTCAGTAGCGACTAGTCATCATTTTCTGAAGTAGCTTAGAGATCCATCTCAGAAATCCTTTTATGATATTTGATTGTATTACTTGGAGTTTGCTTTATCTACTCCTGCAGCCAAAGTGTCGCAAATCACCCTTAAAAACGAGTCCAGTGCACCGATATGGGTGGTCAAAGGAAAGACCACATTCATCTCCAAATTTTTCACTCAGACCTTTCTGTGCATCTAGACTCCAAATATCTAGGACACATATGTCCAGTTACCAAGTTATTCCATATTGCAGCCGGTATAATTTTGGCAAGGGTATATCGGATAACGAATAGAGAGCACCTGACAGTAACTTTATCCGGAGATAAGGAATAGAAAATTACGTAGATTTGTGGACAGAATTCCTGGTCAAACAACTGATCTAACGTTATACCTACCGAAAAAGGCTTGTGGTACGCGTAGAATCGGTCAGCTGAGCGTGCTTAGTCTGGTTTGCAGGCCTGGTTGGGACTCATGGAATCGGAGAAGGTTTCGCTTCATTTATGAAGATGAGCGAAAAAAGAACTGATGGATTAGGTGGCTTTTAGGAAATTCTCTTTGTTCTAAGACTTCTTGCCCTTAAGCACACCTTAAAATAGAAACTTAGTTTGTTATGTGGACTTCGCTAGTCCCACTCTCACCCGGTCCACGGTGGCGTCCACAATAAGGTGGATTTGATAGTGGAATCCACTGGAAATCCACTGGGAAAGAAAGCGAATTACTGGTTCAGCTGCATGTACTCAGTTGTTAGGACAGCTAGCAGGAGCGTGGGATGAATGCAAGTTATTTAACTTCCTGACTTGACCGACAGTGTCTATCTTCGTATAGACTTTTACCGGTTTTGCCAAACAGGTTAAATCACACTAAACGCGATCCACTTAGCTCTCTCAAGCAACGTCAGGTGCGAAGCCCTCTTGTCCTAATTCGAAGAGGTGAACAGATATGCAACCAGTCAACACCTCCTGCCGGGCGAATATGACGACCAAGAAATTGAAAATAGTTGTGGTGTTAGCTTGTGATTGTTCAGAGTGATTATCGTCCTCATGGCATAGAAGAAAATGGGTCCACTTCCTCAACCGTCCCAGGTTAGTTTAAAAACGATGACATACTTTTGATACCCTTTCGTTCTCCTTGTTAATTTTACCATTCGTAGACAATATGGTCAATGGTAGCCCCGTCCCATCCGAAGCGTTTATTTCAAGTTTGCCAGCAGGATAAGGACTCTTGAGAAAAACGAATTCGGAAAGTAAAGTTGGTGCTTGTGGACTCCGTACTCAAGTCAAATAATCAATCCCCCTATAGCAGCCTTACACGGATTGCCGATCTGAGACCCTAGATGCGGTTGTCAACGTTGCAAACAACCCACTGCGTAATATGCGAAAAAGTACCGCTAAGTTAAAACTGCCTCGAAACCATTCCGATCGTTTGTTGTCATGTTCCATGTTCTTGTAATTTTCACCGGGGAATTTGATAGTGATCCAACAATTCGTTCGTAATAAAACGTAAATTGTATGAGGTTACCACCTTTTATTTTGACTTCCGTAGCTCTGATTTGTGCAATGATGCCAGCCATCAGTTAGTTCAGCTTCGTCAGTGGGAGAAATTCCCGTGTATCACGCCTTACCTCTGTGTAGTCTACACAATTCTTTGGAGACTGCCTGGTCATCGATCGATTTTAGTCGTGATTGGCCTGAACTCAGCAGTTAGCAGTCTTCAGCCTCTTTCACTTCCCCGTCATCCTGAACTTCGTATGCGTGCTGACTTGACTACGAAACCGTTTTTGTCACACTGGTAGTTAGACCGCTGGGCTGATGGACGGTGGAGGGATACGAAAGCGTTCGTATCCATTCATCGATCAGATTTCGCGTGAATGGTGTGTGTGCATGTGTAGAGAGTCGATTTCTGGGTCGTTTCAGGTCATCCCACAGTGGGAATCACGGGGTGTGAGCACAACAAGCCAACCAACTAGCCGTGATCGGATGAATGCGAGAGCCGCGTTCTTGGAAGTGCCACTGTCCAGCCTATGGATGTCTAGGATCGCAAACGGCCGAAAATTAAGCAAAAAAGGAAGAGAACTTTATCACTGTAATCTCCTTAACTCATCTTACTGCACATTACACTTGGCTTTTCATAAGACTGCCATCGAGCTTGCAATCTGCTTTATACACTTTATTGTCAACTCACATGAAATTGTAGTGGGTATCAGGATAGCAATGTAAAATTCTTCTGGGTCATGGCAGAAAACGAGCCGCGCTGTGCTCATACAAATGCCATGCGATTGGACTGAGCATGGCACACACCAACGTTCATCAGGCGTGTACAGAAACGTTAGAGAAGACATAGGGAAGGCGGTACAACTCCGGTATGTTACTTCACCATGTCATGTATTTAATCTGATCGAAAATAATCATAGAGACGTGAAATTTTTGCTGGACTTTAAAATGAAGTCCTATAATGGGCGAGATGGCTCAAGTGGTTAGAGTGCGAATTTACTGACCGGAAAATCCGTGGTTCCAACCTGACCTCTGTTTCTCGACTTCTCCTGTCTCAGCTTGGGCAACCCGGGCAATATCCCAGCCCTCGTGCTTCCTTCGGATGACATGACAGCTAGGCACCGGAAGGGTGTTACAGCTGAACGATTTTTTATAGGCCATCTGGTGGAAGGACTTGGATTCTTTCTATGCTGGTGGTTCCTATGAGCCATGTGGACCGCGGGCGAAGTACGAACAAAGCAATCAGTGTAGAGTAACTTCGGAATTATGCTGGTTTGCTACTCGAAACATGCAATCTGCAGCCCGAGCTCATAAGGTATTCAGTGCGTGTAGTCGTGGTTTCATGCGCGAAAACATCTTAGGAGACGTAATAAATTACTTAAAAAGTATCAGCAAACCACCTAAAGGGCACTCGTCTGGATTTCGATTTCATATTTTTGGACCCAAGGCTGAGACGCTGACTGAGTTTTCTAACTGGACGTTTTTGTACAGGTTCTCCCCGCGTCGTTCACTCACAGATGGACACTTACACCTCTGCATTATTCAAGGAGAAGGACATGCGTAACGCAGACTCCACTGAACGTTGGCTGAACGAATATATTAGACGCTTTGTTCACTATATTTAATAAGGAAAAATACATTGGGTGAGTAAACCAGCCTTATGGTGTACGTGTCATCACTCGCTGAAGAGTGCATGTGCTGTCAATTTTCGCTCGTCCAATACCAGCTACCGCTCGGCATAATGATGTGATGTAGTCCGACTAGTGTAGTCATGCAACCATGTAGTGTTCTCGGTTGACTATCTTCTACATTGCTTCGATTGTTACTCACTCAAAGAGGAAAACTACTGAAACTAACCACTTTGGAACACTTATCACAATGAGAACCAATGGAAGAGCAGTCGATGATAATAGCGCAATAGCATCCTCTCCTCTGGAGGCTATTATCTCTGCACTTGAAGTTATTAGTTCTGAGGTTAACTGCGCGGTGGAATAGACGAGCTCCATTAATACTGACAGAAACAGAAACAAATACCTTGAAGGGTTATGCGCGTATAAAAAATAACTTTGCCTAGATGTTACATCGATAACGGTGCAGATATATTCACGAGTGCTTAGTGAGATTCCAAGTTGGTGGTCTGTTAGTTTACACGTCCGAAGTACCAGTGACATTTAGAGCCTCATTCTGTGATGCCTGCACATTTCTCTCATCAAGACTTAGTTTTAGCGAATAGGGAATGCCACGAGTGGCGCCCATTTAAAATGAGAGCTCACACTACCCCCCGGAAACACGGAAATGCGTTCTGGGACGCAGCAAGTTGAGAAACTAACAGACTTTGTATTTTTTTCGACTGTAACAATTGGACCTTGTTAGAACTGCAGCCATACATGACACACGCGACTGAGCCCCATTCGTCAGTTCCGTAATTTTAAACTTTATGTAGTAGTTCGTTACCTTATCGTCATCGCCGGTCACTGCATGCGAAGCTGACCTGCAAGCTGGCCTCAAAACGGTAACCGCTTTGATTGAGTATTAAACTGGGGTCCCGACACCCTAATCTTTGTCACAGTCGGTTTCCCATCTATACCACTCCTGCATATTTTCAAAATCAAATATGCCAATCCACTGAAATGAGGAATTTGTTTATCAGCTATGATTATCAAAGGACTTAATCTTATACGCTTATCGATTAACACAGAAATATGATGAACAAAACTTGCTCGGATGCAACGCTTGAGGTCAATGTTTTTACACAAGCATCATTATTTCTGGGTTTGTTACAAGTCCAAGGATTCGTGTTTTTGATCATTTCGATAAGTCTTTACTCTATTCCATTAAACGCTCCACAATGCTGGAAACGTCACCACTTTCAACCACAGCCAAGTGATAGAGTTGTGAATAGTCCTGTTCAAATCCCATTTCACGAAGTTGTTCAATCGCTGTCGACACTCGGGGATCAATCGGAGGGACTAGTGGCGACTCGACTGAATCAGACCGCCTCGCGGAATCGCTGCAATTGATACCCGACGCTGAGCTCTGTTCTTCTTCAGCTTCTGATCCTTCGTCTGAATATGAATACTCAGCTTTTACGCTGGCCGCGGTTGTTTTTATTGAACATAAAATTTTACTTGGGAACGGTGAACCTTTCCTAGTAATGAAAGCCGGATGACGGGGATGAACATTGCGTTGATAGCAGTCAGCACAGAATGTTTTGTTTGGACAGAGAACGCAGGTGAATTTATCTTCCTCCCAGTCTGTCTTATTACACTTTGCACATCTCAGGTCAAATACATCGGACTCCGTGGGCGTGGTGAGAACTTGTCCTTCAAATGCTTCCCCTTTGTCTACTTGCTCACGAAAATCTTTTGGTAGTTCCTCTGGTAAACAACCGCCGAAGAATGCGCTCAGTCTTTGATTGTCCCCATTTGCGGTCACTGGAGCTACAAAGATGGTTGGAGGCTTACGAGGGTCGGAGTCCTGCATGGTCCTTATGGCTTCAAGGAGGCTTTCCGTAGTACTTATGGTGCAGTATTCCTCACCATCTAAAACGGACATAAAAAGAACTACATGCCATCCAAAAAAGACATTGATATGTTGCATTGTTACTATAATATGATAAAGGAAATTTTTTTAGCTTTTCAGTAGTATGAAAAGAATGTGAGACTTTCAACTGAGATTTAAGTTTTCGAGTGAGGCCTGTTTGTACTGCGACTGCGGCTGCTTCAGCCTTACTGAAGACCATCGTCAACGCTTATCTTGCGACTGTTTTAATCGTGGATTTTCTGGCTTGTAGTTGAACATTATACCACTTTGCAACGAGTGTTTGATCAGCAGTGCGCCTAAGTTGCAAATATCAGCCGAGTGACGGTGATCTCAACTACTAACCGGAAGTTAATGAATTGGAAAGCTGCTGGAGGACAAATCCTGCTGACCGTTCCCAACAAGGATGCAATGGCTGTTGAGCGCGCTGCGGCCGTTCGACATTTAACTTGTAGGTGTAATTTCATCACTAAATAATTCTGGTTATCATCCAAGGGGAACAAATTACTAGGGATCCATTTTGAAACCGAAAAAATACCCTCCTTTCCTAAGGACTGTTGCGTATGTGGCTACCGATCAGAAGTGGTTAGGTTTTCGAATTTATCACGCTTTGTGAAAGCAGGCCATTGAAGTGTATGTTAATAAATCAAACTATGTTGTTCTAGCTGCCAAAAGATTAAAACCAAAACTCGTAAGCACTTACCACTCAATTGGCAATCTACTGGTTTGTCTGTGGTGTCTTCGAAGACTCCACTTTTCATAGGATATTTATTAAGAGGGATGGGAGAGCAGTCCTAACGGTCTGTGGATTAGAACTAAATGTTCAGACGGCAAGGCGTTGCTTGACTAATTAGACGATACCGGACCCAAGAGCCCCGCCAGATCGATCAAAAAAAGGTTTGATCAGCTGAATCTTAATGTGACCCAACCAAACGCAATCAAAGGGATTAATTCAGCTACATGTGCCAAAAATGGACTGAGCTCCGTTGATCTGTTAGACTGATAATCGATTGATTGAGCAGGCATCAGTGCCACAACATATCAGATGAATTTTCAAGGGGTCATCTGGCATTGTGAAGCCCCTGTTTTTGTTTTTCCTCATGGGTTTTCGAATAATTTTCGCCCATCTTTTACTGTGAAGGACCAAAATGTTAAAATCTGTTTTTCACCTCCACACCCCAGAGACAAACTGATTACTCCGCTTTGTATGCCAACAAACTCAGAAAAACCAGGGGGTGCTCCGCTGTTTATGGAAATTTCGGTCCTTCGAAACGTGTAGACATGTGTTTACAAGGAGGACGCGCGAAATGTTTCGTGTGAAGATGATATCAGTCCCACCAACCTAGAAACTATAGGCCGGCTCACATATAAATTTACATATAAACCTATTTTATCAAGAAGAGCTTGATCCAGGGCTCTACCCAAGTCAGCAGGTTGGCTAGACGATCGAATGTACAGTCAACTAGTTACTTCGGCCTATTCGTTGGACGATGATAGCAACCCAAACGCATAGCGAACCAAAAAAGTAGGTAGCGAATTGGGTTGACATTTCGAGTCTTCATCAGTGAGATTGAAATATCGATTTCCGCCTTCGGACTTCGTCATTGGCAAAACTGAAATGCTATTGCACACCCTAAAGCCCCATTTGGATGTTCATCACAAGTCAAGTAACTTCACGGCTGGTGCGTAGTCTGAGATTGGCCGCCGTCAGACTTACCGGAGTGTACGAACATAAATCTATAGAAGAAATTCCACTACGAATAAAAACGTCTTACTTCTGGCCAATTTTGGTTCTTGAAGACTAAGCAACCTTTTATTGACTCCCCTAAGCTTAGACAAGCCAAGAGGTTATTGATTAATTGCTAAATATCCTCACATCACTATCAATCAGTAGACCACTCAGGGGAGAATAATTTTACACGGTGAGTGAAACTTCAATCCGACAACTGTAACTGGAGTCACGAACCGATGCATGACCACACTATGTGGTTTCTATGAGCGAAAAACGAATGGCGGTATCGCTTGTCTAAGTTAGTCACACTGCTGATCGGCCTGTCATGGCCAAACGGCTAAGAATCTAACCGTTGGCTGAAAGGTTGCGGGTTTGAGACTATGGAGTTCCGTGAGATGCGCACTGTTGATGACCCCCAACAAGGATGAAACGGCTATACAGTGTTTCTTGACTTATGCATAGATTGGCTTTACTGAGAAGATGAAACCACCACCGGACATTCCAAAATCTCATCAGATCAACATCAATGTTGATTGACAGGGATATACCCTTTTCTTATCCCCCATGATGGACTATTTGAAGCTGAGAAACGCAACAGTTGGCCTATTCAAAGCCCGGTATTCCGCTCATCATCAATCGACAAAATAATACAGCGAACGATGGAAAGAGCTCATTGTTTTGAAAGAGTTAAGGAGGAAGATAATTTCTTACAATACTTTTCTCGTCTGCCATTCCAAGCGTAATTGTGAACTAGTTTGAGATAAGGGAACATACGTATATGCGGAAAATGATCGTTATAGGTGCAGTGTTCCCCTCTAAGAAAAAGAACACGACATCATGCAAGCAAACACTAGGACTGATATGTGGCAGTTTTACAAAACAGCAAACAAGTATGATTAAATGGAATTACTAAAACGTCGCACCTGAAGCATCGTGCATTATTGCACATAATCGCGTTCCATCAATGGATGGAACTGATCACCTGTGGAGAATTGTTAGGATGAAGACGTCACACTCTAGTGACTCAAACGAAAATGGGATGTTTTTTAGACAATCTTCTGAATAGTGCACTGTGAATATACATGTATCGCGATATCTCAGATAGAGTAGCGACTGAAGCGTGAGGCGGTCTGGTGCAGCACATTCAGTTGCCTGGAAACATCACAAACAAAGTATTCAGATTGGTTCCAGTCTCTCGCAAAAACCAGATTTGTTTGCAAATGAGTGCATTTCGCCGATACCAAAGTTTACTTATGTTGTGGTCCATAGGACGAGAACTATGCTATATTCGGGACTATTACGGGTTGTTCTTGTGGTATTCTATTACATTCCCAGTTAGGTAGCAGGTGTGGCTTCGTTGCTTTTGGAATCTGAAATGGAGTTGCAAGATGAAGTAGGGGACTTCCAAACCAAGGGTAGGATTCGGTTTCTCACACCCAACGGGGTCGCTCGTGGTAGTTGTAATTGTGCCTTCGGAATCAGCCTTGAGGATCGCTGTTCACCTCGGGAATTTTCGTCAGGAGCGAGTTTTTGTAATGCGGCGATTCACTGATGCTGTTAGCGCAGACAAAAGGCACATGGACCCGGCGGAAGTATGCCACTTCAAACAGCGATCGCCCTGGCTAAATTTGAGGTCATCGCAGTGTGAATTTAACATGAAAGCCACCAGTGACTCATCGAAACCCAGTCTACATCCATCTGCCATAGATTTTTTGTTGGCGATCTTTGGAGGTTTTGGTGGTTCATCGTGCGAACTATGCAGGACGTCGAAAAGTTTTTGAGCAAAACACTTAAAAAAATGCGAATCGGAGCTCAACCACACCGTGCATCAAACATCAACCAGACCCATTCGTGATAAGCAACCTTCGTACTGTGTCAGAAATGGACCAAAGTCCTTCAGATTACAACAAAAATCAGCTGTATTTACATGAATGCTTGCTTGACTGTTGGCTTGTGCGCTTCAACCGCGCCCTGAAGAAGTCTTCCCACGTAGTGACAAAAAACATTTGAAAGCCAACTACCGAGCTCAGTGAACAGATCAACCGCCCTGGGACCAAGAAAAAACTAATTACCCCCAGCTACCAATATATAGACATTGCCGAATGCTTCCTTACCATAGTACCAGATTGTAAAACAATCCTGATTCGCTCGCTTACTTGGGGTAACAGCAGATTTGTTCGTTTTAACACCCAGTTATTCGTTGTTTTGGGTGACAAACGACACGAACAGGATTATTGAGCAGCCTTTTCCAATCGACTGACAGTCGTTCCATTCTGTGTATAGTAGAATCAAATGGATATATATACTCGCTGGTAAAGTAACCTGATAGTGAATCGTTTCCATCCACCTTATGAGAGAAATTTATCCAGGAAAAATACTTTAGCATCTCGAAATTCGGTCCGACTGAAATAAGGGGCAATCTTCGCTCATCGTATTCTGTTGAACTACAGACCTAGACAAAATTCAACTGGGACTTCACATGACACCAAGCTACTCTGTAAGCAAGCGTTTCATTTCTTTTTCTGCATTTCCGGTCCTGATTTTGTGGTTTGCACTTGTTTTGCACTTGCACTGAAATCCTTTGTCGGTGCGTTTGGGGTTCGTATCATTACTTACCTCCTGTCCTAGGGATGAAAGGACCCAACGTAGTTTGAAATTGCGTGCAGCATGACTCAAGTGTAAATACGCTCAACATGACATAGTAACCTGTCTGACTCGGATGAAATCTGTGATGCTATGAGTATTTTCGGAAGGAAGTTCATGATCGAATAGGTGTACGTAAGATCTTGGTGAACCTATCACACCGTTCATTTGATCGGGGTCTGGTGAGTGATAAGAATCACGTTTCGTGGGGTTCTTCTTCGCAGATTTCGCCATTAATTCCAAGCTCTAATCCATAACTCACTCCTTTTAGGTATGTAGCAACAAAAGCCTCTCAAACTTCCTGTTGGTTGCTCATCTTTTGTCGAAATAATGCCAGATGTGCACATAAAACTAGCTTCCACGTCACAACTTCAACTTCTCTTATCTTAAAGTATTAGTCTGGGTTGTCCGAACCTGCTTCGTGGAAATTGTACTGCATGCAAAATATTGCGATTCTCAAAAGGGTTACACTACCCCACTTGTGATGCCTGTATCAGTGTACGCTATTCAAAGGCCAGTATTACATTTAGTGCGTCATATATTATCCCTATAGTTGCCTGGTCTCTCACAAGATTACAGATTACTTAGCGGTTCGAAAAACCATTCTGTGTCCTCGATTTTTGCGTAACTATATTAAGGCTGGAGTGCTTAGTAAGCCAAAAACTGGTCCAAACCTAGCGAACCAGTGGTGAAAAAAGCGCCGCGGACGAGCAGAACCCGCTGCTTTGCATCTGGAGTAATTTACTAGAGTTTTGAGTGGACTGCTCCACCTGTGGTTTAAAAATCGACGTTGAGAATTGGATCGTTCTAAACAGATCGTACGATTTCAAACACTGATAGAATATATTAGGTCATCCAGATTGTCGCTCAGGTGTTGTGTGGACCATTGGACAAACCTTCTCAGGGGTGACTTGGGGTTTGAGCATATTAGTGAGACTTGCAGCTTTTATTTACTTTCCAGTAGTATGGATTCCATTGTTTCATTCATGTTTGCAGTACGACTACTGGTCACTAGCTGGTATGAACTACATAAGAAGAGAACATTACAGCAGTCCAAACTGGACTCTACGAACTCTTATTGGATTCCTGTGTTACGTATTACGGGAACTAAAAAACAAACCGTTTACTAATTACGAACTGTCGTTCTGTTAGAAATTCACTTTTTATTTTTTGGGTAAAACTAAGAGGGTATTGTTATCCCTTCTCCTTCCTATATATTCTGTAGCCACAATGCTGAAAAGCATCGTGTTTTCGACGTTTCAAACTCGCGTTGATTGTGCAATATTTGGTAGGAGTGGATGTTCTCAAGTCTGTGGAAGATTTCCGTGAACCTGCAGTCATTGGAAAAAAGTGTGGGATAAGAAATCTGTTCTTCCGTATCACGAGCACCTTTAGCTGTATACTAGTATATGAAATTTTCTGTTAAGTAGAAGTGTGTGATAAAACTTCGGTCCCTCTTGTCTTATCTAGTTTGAATGTCACGCTTTAGCCACTGATTACAAAGAACTTGTCGTGATACGTGCCAAAGGAACTATACTGACGTGTGATTCTCAGTCGACCGACACGAAAACCAATAATCGCAATGTATGGTCCACAAAGTATAGTGCTCACGTGCAGAAAGCGCAAGACCTGTCAAGTAGTATTCAATCGATAGTCACAGGTTCAAAGGCACCACACACTGTTTCTTCATCTGAATGCAGTGTGGATACGTAAACAGCCTGGTATAGAAGATATGTGTGATGCCTGACTTCACTGGAGGTCAAGCGATGTATTCAAAAAAAGACTGTCCTACCATCCTTTCAGAGGCTCTTATTGTATTATATGATGAGGTTTGGTGAGTGACGCTATCAGAACATGTGATTTGCATCTGGTCAAAAGTATCGTAAAATTCTTAGTCCAATGACTATTCGTGAAAATCACAAGAATTCAAAGGTAATTGACTTTTTATATATTATTAATCTGGAGGTACAATCGCAAATGATGTCCTTTATTTACCAGTTTAATGCAATCGCATCACGTAAGCGAAGGTGAATTAAGCCAATAGACTGAATAGTGAAAAGCCTTTTGCTTCACTGAGCCCTTAGACAACCCAGACAAGCCCAATTCGTCACTGTTTCACTCAGCTAATGACCAGCGTTCCCGGACGCTCTGAAGAATGTGAAGTCCATCTGAGAGAAGGCATAATTGCTAAAATAGCATCTTAGACTGGAAGTTATGAGGACTTAGATTCCAAGTAAAGAATTGTCTACATTCCGAACTCCAACATTTTGCAAACTAGTTTGAGGGAACTCGTGAAAATAAAAGGGATGTGACATAAAACGTAGTATTGGTCTAATGTTTATGGTTTGAAAGAGTGAAATCACAAACGCATCTGCTTCTAGTCAGCCTTTTCTAAGGACCATGTGGCCAGTGGCTAAATCCAAGTAAACCAACTTTCCTCGACTGTGTACAGTTCTTCATGCAAAGTTGCCATGACAGAATTTTCAGGGCAGCAGAGGGGCTAATTCAAGGGTGAATAAAATTCGGCCTGTTGCCGGAAGTTAACTTTGTAATCAATCCTGGTTTAATAATATCGTAGGGATCTTAAGGCCTGCTTATACTTGTATTAACATATCACAGTAAGGAGCACAGTTCACGTAAGCTACTGTAGCCTGTTATACAACTGCTTACTCGAACGGTGTTTTCAGTCACAAATATACATCTGTGTTATGCTGACATTATCTATAACGCCACTCTGGCTCCCTGGTGTGTACAGGTTTTCGAAAAATGAATTCCCATCTGATTCTAGGCTGAATTTATGCAGAATTTTTACTCACTGTTGAGTTGTTAATCTATTCGAATGGGTGTAGTTGTGAAACTTCTATGAAGTCACTTGGTTGACCCGATCCATGACTACCCCTCGCTTGCTTTTGGCTTACGCGATGCTCGATGGCATGGTGATCAGCTACAGTATTATCACAAAAGCAGTGCACTTTCTCATGTCTAGAACACAGCGGGGATTTGTATTCCCGATATGGCTGAGATACATACATCGTACATACATATGCATCCATTCCTGTACGCTGACGATAATAGATAAAAAATGTACCCACTGGTACTGTGTTATAAGCAGTGGTTCGACTTTAACGAAGTAACAGTGCTTGAAGGTCCTCGTGAACGATTTTTTGACAGAATACCAACAATGAAGGATATTTTCGGTTCCGGATTCCCTTTGTGTGATAGTAGTTACACGGCTAATGGTACAGAGAAATTACAGTGAATCAAATCCAAACCACAACATCAATTAGCGTTTGATAGTAAATAGCAAGTAACGATAATATGACCCGAACATGACGGTGTCACGATTGGTATAGCCTGAATGAAGAAATACTTGTCTCTATCGTATGCGTGGTTAGCAGACCGACCAGCAAAACTCATGAGGGTGTCACTTAATCACCATATCCAAATACAGTACAAGCTTCGATGGAATAAAGAGATGGATTGAGGATGTTCGATGAATTATGTGGCAACACGTCTGGTGAACCAAATGATGGATATGTAAGCAGGTCATCTTTTGAGGGCAATACCCTGGAACATGCCGGTCAGTGAGTACACTTAGTGCGGAGTGGACATAATGGCAATGTGTACCACATCAAGACAAAACAGCCTCCTAGGAGAGTAAAGAATAACAAATGGAAATTATCATTGAATTCAAGAAAGAGAAATGAAAGAAAAATCAAACGAATGGGTAGGACGGCTAAGTTCCTGCAGAAATTTCGTGATACTACCGTAAGGATGATAATCTTCGGACGAGAATTTTTTTTATTGTTACACAAGAACAGATCGGATGCAGAAAATCGGTAAGAAAGCGATTGGCACTCTTTCTGGAAAAGTTTTCGTAATTCGATTTCCGAACTCTTTAAAGACATCAAGAAAAAACACAAGAATAAGACCATAACTTCCATCCCAAAGCTTGGCTAGCTGTGGAGGCAACTGCAGTGAAATGTTACTCACAGTAGTGTGCCCATCTGTCTGTACGGGTATTGGCAGGCTTTCTGTGGTGCCAGTTTGAATGGGTTGCAATTCCTAATTGAGGTGTCGAAATTGGCATATTGGTTTGAAGTTATATATATATATATA
>NW_008751714.1:1484588-1521469 GCF_000715545.1 Opisthorchis viverrini
GATTTATTTGGGGTTTTTCGTCCTTTCAGCAGTTTTTCAATCGCACTGCGTTGTAGACGAGCGTTTCTATTTGGAATTAAATCTGCACCTACTGGATTTTATCGCTGCACAAACCGAACGCTTTGCCGGTTAATCATCTACCGAAACTCGAATCTGTGTCAAGCTTGCAAGGCTTTTAATGCACTGACAGCTTAGCGAAAATAATTTGGTTTTTCGACAGACTCACCTGGAAGTCAGCTGAATCTCTCGCTTTTGATGTTTCCAGGCAACTGAATATGCTGCACCAGGCCGCCTCATGTTTCAGTCGCTACGATATTTGAGATATCGCGATACATATATAGTTTTGCAATGCACCACCCATAAGTTTGCTGAAAGGTTGCTGTCGAGGGGTTTTCAGCAACCTTATGAGTAGTGCATCACAAAACACTGACAGTGTATTTAGAATTCGGTGCGACAAACAGTTCGAATGGTAGCTTCTCTTTAACTATTCTCAACGTCTTCTGACTGATGAGATGATGATTTGGGTAGATCGGAGCCTCGGTGATTTATTAAACTGGAATGCAATACGTGAATACCTGTTTATGCCATCTTAACACGCACTTACTATCTTGTTCAAATGTAAAGCACCAATTATATGTTAACTTTACTCGTCTTCCGAGTCCATTCCCGCAAGGATAGATGTGGTTTTAACCATTGGGTCTAATCAATTAGGCCTTATTCATCACCTTACGCAAAGGTATATTCGAGAATGTACGTCGTACACGGTTTACTCATTCAGTACCCCTGACCAATCAATAGTTTGCAACTGAGTTTTTATTCCGCAACTGAGGCTGAGAAGTACCGTACAGCTGCTTCATCTTTGTTGGATATCATCAGCAGTCCGCACCTCTTGAAATGACAGGGAGTTTCGAACCTTTGACCTCCCAACCATTAGTTCGAAAGCTTGACCTTTTATCCATGAGCTACGTATCACTCTCACTTACACAAGACATAGCAAAACTCATTTTCAAGCCACGGAATCCACATCACCTGGTCGCACGCTGACTGTTTCTTTAAGTTGGAACTCCTTAGATGGAAGTTTTACTCTGTTTGTGAAATTCTTCTTCTCCTGAGCTCTGAAGCGAATGGGGACCGTTTGGAAGCGAAAGTCATTCAACGGCTTTTAGTGGAAACAGACCTGAGCTGGTGTACACGAACCACTATGCCACATACCATGCCACAAGTACATTCTCAGTGCGCACTTCAATTTCACAGCAAAGACCAATGTTGTGGGTGTGTGTCAGGATAATAGTAATGCTGAAATGTACTGCGATCGAAAAGTAAATGCTCTGACTGGAAAATCGATACCGGCTGAGAATGGTCTTGAACCAGTCTGATGAAAATGTGAGTCGGATCAAATCGCGCACCTCTTGTTACATGTTTCTCAAGGAGTTGCGCATCCCAGGATACCTTGGCTTCGTTGTGCGCTTTCACAACGTCATTGACAAACCGACCGTAAACACGGAGTTATTATCCCAGACAGACGAGAAAAAACGATGACAGCTGCTGTCTCATACTTGTCTAGACTTTCTTTGCCATAATCTACTGAATATATGTTGGTAGAATGATTAAGACGTAGGACTAAAAGTGCTATGGCTTACGGAGGATCACATCACTTCAAGCGTTTGTGACACGAGCCAGAAAGGAAGAATTGACTATGTAGCCAGCCTTTACATGTGTTGTGCGTGCTGCGTTTGAATTTTCATGAGGTTGCCTCGGATATTCTCATCTACTCTAGGTAGCACATCACTAAATGAAGTGGCTCCGAAAAAGGAAGTAATCTACTAACGGCACACATCCATATAAAGAACAGAGGTGTTCCCTACCGTTACAACGCTTCCCTTTAATGCTAATGTGACCCGTTTAGACAGGCCAGATTCTGTTACCCAATGTTCACCAAGCGCCAAAACCGTCTGTATGCAGTTCAAGGTGGTTTGAGAGTAGGAAATGCTAGAGCATTCTCATGGGGATTGAAACGCGTCTTTTTAATGTTGGAAGGAGTTGCGAAGTCCTAGTCTCCACAGAATGACACAGGACAGACGACTGGCATGCACTTAAACTACAAACCTCCCGTTCATGGGGTAGATTGGCTACCGAGAATGCATGCTCACTGCCATACATAAAAAACCTCTGCAGTAAGTTCACCCTAATGGATAAACAGCTGCCACTTATCTGAGTGCCACAATGGACCATGCGTTGATTTCCTCGAGAAATATGAAAGTCCCAGGAGCCACATTTGCACTGTGTTAGGTGCAATGAAAAACCAACCGCTGACGCGTCAGAAGCACGGATAATCACGTGTGATTACAGGCGCACAGGAAGATTAGAGGTTTACATCGAACCGCTGACTTGCTTCTTCGCTGAGAGCAGTTTTGATGGAGTTTTACACCTAAGTGAAATGCACCAACTGTGTGATCACGCACGCGTGACCTGTATCTTTCGTATGATCGAGCTTCTTTGGATACGACAGCGGCTCTGAATTCATTGAGTTGTATGCGCGAAATCATTTGCCATGTACTCAAGTGATAAGGTAGTCAAGTGATAATTAGTGACGCATGATTCTACCAAACGTTTGCATAAATTTCGGGGTGCGAAATCACCTTTAGTTTCATTTTGTTTGAACTTTTCTGGAGAAAATATCAACAAACCATTTTAGCTAGGGTGCTCAAAGACAGTTGCCTTAATTACAAAACCAAGTCCTCTACGAATCATTGGACTCCTATACAAAGTGCTGAGTTATAGGACAAAACACAGTTTAGTGAGCTGCTGGATTGTTAGCCAGTGTACACGTTTACTCATTCATTTCACTGGAAATACAATCGTTTGATTATAAAGCTCCTCAGCTTTTTAGATTGGATGCGTATATCCGGCTGGCCAATGTTTAAAGCCTTCTCTTAAACAGCTGCTGACAAGCATCCGGTGATTCCACATAATGTGTTCCTACTGCAAAAATGTTGGATGTTCCCGAAGTTGAAATTATCCACGAAGTCAACGAAAAACCTTTACAACTGACTACCGGTTCCGTCCTATTTGTGGTTCTCATGAGTCTGATGCCAGATTGTCATAAACGAGAGACGCAGCTGAAATCCAGTCAAGTAACCATAAAATAGCTTGGTTTGCAAACAGGCGCTCATCTCCGCATACAGTCAGTTTGAGTTCCAAGTAGGACATGCGGCTGACATGAATTCGGGGAAGTGGCTTAACTAAAGAACCCCAACAGAAACAAAACTTATGTTTGCACTCAAAGATCTTCATTGACTTGAGTCTCCCGTTAAAACCAAATAAATAGTCATGTCCGAATATGATGTATGTCTTTTGATTTCCAGCCAATCAAAGGTTATGGCTACAAAGCAAACCTAACTGCGCATTCGTTAGTTTTTGCTGCTTGCAGTGATGTTTAATTAATACCTTCCCATGCATAGATTACAGTAAATGATTTTCCATGTGACGTCTCTCTTACAATCCCACCCTTGATCCAGTTCAGCAGTATCGGACGATTCACACAATAGACAGTAAAAAGATATTTGACATTTTCAATTGAAGTTTCATCCTGCGGGTAAAGCCTGTGTGCCAAAAAGCAGAAGCATTTATTTAACAGTTTCCACTTCCATTGAAAATCATCTGCAATGAGCATCTCGCGCAACTCCAGAGTTCCACTCGGAAGACCTCACCGGCTAGTGGTTGGATGCCGAACCCGATCGGCCACGAGGGACTGAACAGCAGTGTGATGAACTTGTACTGGAGAGGGAATTAATACCTTCCCATGCATAGATTACAGTAAATGATTTTCCATGTGACGTCTCTCTTACAATCCCACCCTTGATCCAGTTCAGCAGTATCGGACGATTCACACAATAGACAGTAAAAAGATATTTGACATTTTCAATTGAAGTTTCATCCTGCGGGTAAAGCCTGTGTGCCAAAAAGCAGAAGCATTTATTTAACAGTTTCCACTTCCATTGAAAATCATCTGCAATGAGCATCTCGCGCAACTCCAGAGTTCCACTCAGAAGACCTCACCGGCTAGTGGTTGGATGCCGAACCCGATCGGCCACGAGTGACTGAACAGCAGTGTGATTAACTTGTACCTGGAGAGGGAAGATAAAGCACGCAATTCTCACGGAGTAATCATCACATGACGCCTTGAGTAACTCAGATCGGAGTTTCACGCCGCATGCGAATTATTACTCCTTCTGAGCTGCTCATAGTTTGTTGAAGGCGTGACAAGATTTGGTGGTCGAGAGCCCAGAACCCCTTGGAATTTCTCGAGATACAATGATGATGATTTCTAATAGGGGTGAAATAGCTACACAGTCTCTCTGCTATTCGGGATGGATTGGCTTCTTTTCAAACTGAAATCTCCACTGAAATTTCATTAAGTTTGTCATCCATTCTCTTGGAACATTATCAGGATGGGAGCCAATTAGGAAACGACTTTTGGGAAGTCAAACATTTTGTCAAAAAAGTTCCTTGATAGTAGACAGAATACCTCTTTTACCGAAGTCATCACGATTTTAAAGGACTCAAGTTAAGGAAGTATGATGGACACATTTTGTTTCAATCAAGACGGAGTCTCGTAGTCACTCCGCTTGTTGTACATCCGCGTACGGAACCGTGAGATCTTAGATACTGAGCGATTCAAGTTAGCGAACCTCACAGAGTTTTTAGTAAATGCTCCGAAGACGGAACGACCCGGGATTTTCGGGTCAGATTTATAAAATCAAATGCTGGTGTTCTCTCCTATGGGCGCCTCGATTAAATATTGTTTACCGTGATAATTTCATAATTGCACTTGGGTGAAGTAACGGGTTCAGTTCATCCAGTAAAACTGAGATCTACAGCCCCCATTGTAACATCCTAATTCAGATGAAACCATCCAATCCAGAACTACAAACCTGAAATCTAAATAACGACCTCAGTTTCTAGTTTTTGTTGCCGGGAAAGATTCACTGCACTTTGGCTCAGAGACCAAATTCTCTGATCAAAGAACCGGTCAAGAACAGTCATCAGAGGCAAAATTACTGCTCTCTGAATAAACGTTGTCCGATCCGACCGTTCCCCTACGTTGGCTACGCTCCCCATGTGCCAACTCAACATTTTAATATAACTGGAGACGTAATTCTGGAACACTAAAAACTCTTTGGGAGGCGACTTCGGCGACATGAGTAGTTGAATAGTTTTGCACTCATTGGATCTTGTTGATGGACGTGAGACTGCAGGAGACAGGACTAGGATCCCGCGTTTCAGTGGAACCGTGACGCATACGCGACAGGGTGATTCGGACTTAAATACCAGAGATACTCACCACCTATTTCTCAGGTCACATATAACCCAGTTTACTTAATCGAGGCAAGAACTTGATCAACCAAGCAGAAGTTCAAGCACCTACAGCAAGTGTCGACGAGCTAGTAGCGATACGCTGGTTTCGCATGTCAAGTGTTACCCTTCATATCCCAGCATGACCAAGAACATGCACCTGTAAAGAGTTCAAAAGCATGGAACGAGGATTCCTTTTTGGTACCAACAAACCAAAATACTCTTGTGGGGACCATAGGAGAGCTGGTCATGTGAGGGTAAGGTGAACACAAAAGTATGTGGCCTGTGGGAAAAGATAGTAAGAGCTTGTCTAAACGTGTAAGAAACGATTTTTTGAACACCACATTTCTCGTTCCAATGTCCTGGATTTAGCCAACATGCTCATAAACGAAAGTAAATTTCAAGTGCTCCCTATCTAAAATTTGAATTTATATCTTAAAATATTCACACACACACACACAGTGCACATTCCTAAGAAACGATTTTTTGAACACCACATTTCTCGTTCCAATGTCCTGGATTTAGCCAACATGCTCATAAACGAAAGTAAATTTCAAGTGCTCCCTATCTAAAATTTGAATTTATATCTTAAAATATTCACACACACACACACAGTTGCACATTCCTCCCACACAGCATTCCAGAACCATCGATCATTCTACTTCATAAAAGTTCCATCATTTTTGACGAATTGATTTCGCTCGTTGCCGAAGTTGCGCGTAAAAAGACGGTGTGATTCACTGATGAACTTGACATGTTTGAACGCTTCTTATAACTACGTGAAAGGCCAAAAACAGACGAACTTTATACTCTAACTTGCTCCTCAAATTCTTGACATGGCAAGTAACTAAAGAGAAAGAAGACACACTAAGTGACGTGAACAACACTGATGTTACATTTTAGCACCAGTACTTGGTGTTAGTTGGTGTTGCTCACTGAGACAGTGAGCTTCGTTTGGTTATCGACCAAATAATGTGGCGAGATATAAGTATTCCTATCTCAGACCTGCAAGAACTGTTGCGGCCCAAAACAATCAGTAAATCTTCAATAACAGCGTGCACCGTTAGGATTATCTATTGGCTTCTTCAGATCTATTCACGATTAAGCTTGAAACTGGTTGGTAATTCGCAGTATATGGTCAACAAGTAAAAAGCATGTGTACCAGCTACCAAAACCGGTAACACAACCGAAGTTTTGAATATGGATTCAGTTAACCCTAATATATGTGTTCGTTGGCTTGTTCACTGAGCTGGGCAATTTGATTGTGTCAACGCACAACCCCCAACCCACCGCTACGCACTACTACGCTCCCCAATAACGCACGGATGATGTCACCTCGATTAGTGATGAAACGTTTGCAATCAAATTGTCCAGCTCAGCGAACAAGCCAACGACCACCATCTACGCTACCTGAGCTACCAACATTTTCCTCCTGAAATGTTTTTAGCTGAATGCAGTTCCGGAAAAATCAACCCATACGAGGGCGATAAAAGGAGATATGGGACCGGATAATGGGAATGTGCGATTCAGTCGTATGAACGCAATGGCCAGAGGAAGCCATAAAATTGGAAAGGATACTACTCCGAGGGCGAGTATGTAATGATAAACAAGGTGTCGGGGAGATGCAGTGTTTATAAAGGAAACATAAAATACTCTATGTCCCTTAGCCCTACTACAATCAGTCCAACGTTAAACCCATTCCATTCCTTATCATTGTCCGGGAGTCAGTGCTTCTCACCAGTGAAGAATACTAGATCATTTTCTGAACTGATTGACCAGTGTAGAGCCATAACGGCCCGCCTTGATCCCTATGGGTTCCGTCTAAAGGACAGAAAATGCGTGCTCACTAAGAATAATCGCCAAATTACTAACTCCCATTTAAAAGGAAAGCTTAGGGCACAACGGAGGATTGCACGAAGTGCATTCCCTTGCAATTCACACATGCAGCTGCAAGAAGCTTAGTTGATAACACAAGCAAACAAGTACGGAGTTCAGAAATACATCACAGTCAAATGAAGAAAGGAGAATTGGCCAAACTTTTTAGCCACACCATACTAAATATCAGAGCTCCGCGAGGCTATGTAACAACCAACGTGTGAAAATAAAACAAACGCTCCTCCCAGAACTTGAAGTAGTCGATTTTAACACTTCCGCATTTTTAAAGACAGTAATCGGCCACTTGTGGTGACTCCTCGGTACTTGGCTGTCATACAACTCGAATGAACTACAGAGGAAATACTGCCAGGTTAGATCGTAGAAAATGCAAAGTCAAAGTTGAATTTGAACCATGGACCTACCGAACAGTAGCCTCGCACCTCCATCACTGAGACGACTCGATATATCACATTTACATGAGAAAGACAAATTGGAAATTGATATGGCAACTGGATATGTGCATACTAAGTTGCAAGTGAAAAATGCCGCGTGTGTGAAACTCGATCACCAATTTGAGTATGGCAAATCAGCCACAATAGTTCAAGGTGTCAAAAAATGGCTCTATAGGATTAGTTAATGGGGTACACCAGAAACACACTGTTCCTTCAAGAACGAAGAGGCTAACCTCAGAACTTACAAAAGTGGAGTTACACAATTAACAGATAAAACAGTCGTCATAGAAAAATCCGTGATACCTTTGGTATGTCCAGTCCACGAGCCCCGACGTCTGTACACAGAAGAACAGCAGATTCAGCCTTGATGAAGTTTAAAAACGTGCTTGTACGTTTTGCTTGCTTCTGACGTCCATGAATGGCCATCACAGGAGTGTCAACGAAGTTCAACAGCTCATAATAAAACTTCACTTCCATACACGATGACATGAAGACCATCACCTATAAAGCGGTGATAAAAGTAGTGTGCAATAATAACTCGTGGTCTGGTAAATAGACTGGAAACCGTAAATAGCTGGCAGAGAGATGGAACTGGTGAGTAAACGCGCGGAAGGTGGTGGTGGCATCTCCCACAACCTACGAAGTTTTGAGGAACGAAAGACAGAATTTGAGGATCACGTTTTTTCACCATTTCACCTACACTGGATGGAAGAACGGTAGATATTACCTTTACTACCTACACTACCTATATATACTCTCGCAACAACACATAGCAGATATCTGCAATTTACCAGTGTTAGTAATCTGAAAGGAAACTGATAAGATTATACAGATGAAAGCCCATAGTAAACACACTGATCGTGAAGGTTTTGTGTATTCACTATAAAGAAACCTGACCAGATGGTTGATTTATGGCGCTATAAAGCTATGTTCCATAAAGATTTTCTCTATTCAGTGATGCCAATCTCTGCTAAGAAGCCTAGTATCACTGTACAGCTGTTTCACACTGGCTGCGAATCATCAGTGCGCATCTCAGAAGTGATAGCTAATCACATTGTTGATCAGCCTTTTCTGCTCCAACGGTTAAGTGGTCAGACAACGGCCGGAAAATCTCAGGCTCAGAAATGCCTTATTTCCGTGAAATGCCAACTGCTGATGACTTCTAAAATGAATGAAACATCCTCTCAGCTTTTCAAGATTGACTGCCTTCACTGGCAGGGTGAAACCTCTAGTGAATATTACCAAACCTCTGCACTCCACTGCGAAAGATATGATCCTACGACCGTTTACGGGAAACTTCTCGAACTCAAACTTTCTAACGAGGGTTTATTATGGGAGGCGGAAAATCGAAAATACTAAGTTGGTTACCACTCACCATGCCAAGACACGTAGAACTTTCCCCGCTTCATTTTTGTATGATCACACAGTTTGTTGATTAATCCTTCCCATGTTAATTCACTCACAGGTCCTTTAACGGACCATTCAAATACGATGAACCTAGATGATCTCACCACAGATGGGAATGCAATCCGTAGGGTGAACATGATGCCTATCGGAAAAAAATGCAATGGTTTTCTGCATTGGTACCTTTTTATTCGTTCTGTAGGCAAGCGCGATCACGTTACACTCACAGAGTCAGTGCGATCGATGAATGATGCCTTCAACATGTGACTGTCTGCAAAATTTTCGGGGGCATGCCAATATGCGACAGTGTGCTTCGCAGAAGCACCAACCAACGTTTAACAGGTAAAACAATACGAAGTCACAGAACCATATTACTGTATGCGTGCAATGTGGTACCACACATTTAGAAAATGTTTCAATTTTTATGGAACTGGATTCACTAAAACTGCAACTCCATTAGGGCAGGGACAATACGACGTGTGAACTTTGGCACACAACTTTACCTATTAGGGTCGTAGTGGGAACCCACAGTTCACGGTTCACATGCTTTGAATGTTTGCCGTCACAAGTTAACCTGAGAACGAATTTACGATTCCAAAAGGGACTTATTAGATGACGATTGTGTTGTTCGCACAGTTCTCCACAGGTTCTAACAGGTGTTGCTCAATTACGCGAAGCGAGCATCACTGGGCTTAGTTTGGACATCTGGAAACACCGAGTTCCTTTAAACATCATAGTAACAAAGATATTCATCCTGTTTCTGGAGGAAGTAGACGATCTGTAATGCTGGAAGTTAGGCTTGCGTCAACTCGTAAGTATTACCTGTCTTCATGTTTTCCTAACCCACGGGCGTAAATTTGAATTCCTTAAAATTTTCTTGACTTGCATCTGTTCAGAAGGATAGCTCAGGTGTGTAAATACCAGGCAATCTCAATAATTCTGTCCCCCTTTGGTTAGTTAATCAGTAGAGTGAGACGACTAAGTGGATGATATATTGACAGTCCCACTTCATAAATATTGTTTGAAATGATAAATATACATTTATACATTTATACATTTAAATGTGTAATACGCTACTCATAAGGTTCCTGAAACTTTTTCTACAGCACAAGACCGGTTTTGCCCTTCTTGGGGCTCACCAGGCAGGCGCAGTCTCCGAGTTTCCGTCAACCCTATGTTCTAATTGGACCCAGATTGCTTAATAAACAAGAGATGCAGTTGAGTCTTAGGTAAATCTCCTACTTTGAAACCCAGTTAATATGCAAATGAGTTTATTCGTCGAAATCTGTCTAATTTGGATTCAGTTAGAACATGCGGTTGACAGAAACTCGGTGAATTCACTTATCCGGTGAGTCCCAAGTAGGGTGGAACCGATCGTGGGTTGTCGGAGAGTTTTCAGCAGCCTCAGCAGTAGTATACTGCGTCCATATATAAAACGCTTCAGCCTTTCGCCACATGGTAACAACAATAACAGTGACGACTAAGACGTTTAAAGGATGATGTTCAGCTGAAGGCCACTGCCGAACTTGCCACACTGAAAGCACGTACTACTTGGCTTTCCTGGTTTAATCAGCGCTGCCGCGATGAATGCTTGTTGGAGGTGTTTGCCTATCATAAATATGTCCTGCGATCAAGACTTCTGTGACTGATGATTTTGGATTGCAGAAAGGGGACCGGTGAATAGGTGGTTCTTGTGGCTTTGACTTTTGGATATGAGTTCGGCTGTCTGTTGAAAGATATTGCTTTTTTCTGAGCCATCGTAAGTGCTAATGTAACTGCATATGGGTTGATGAGGGGCGCTGGCGGAGAAACAGCAAGTCTTCAGGCTTGTTCAATTTAAATTTCCGGAACGAATGCGGGTTGAGTTAACCCCAGCTATGTGGAAGAAGAGATGAGACATACAGCAACTATTAAACTGGGTCTAGGATTTCAGATATACGATATCACGCGATGTACATATGTGGTATATTTAATTACAGCGAGAGTAAGAAAACTTTTTTTTCTATTGGGAAACACCCAGATCCGCCTACAGGTTACCAGGATGTATATTTGGATACAGTGCAGTCACTCAATTACAAATTTCTTTTCAAGCGCTTCTATTCATCGTAGAATTTATCAGGAGTGCACCATTCACTTACGCAGTGGAAAGGTGTATTTTAAGCTCCGTTTATAAACCATTGAAACTGTTTTAAAACTTTATGTACTATCTGATCCAGCTAGTCTTAGGGAAGGCGGTAGATGCCAATGTTTTCCGAACGCTCCTTAGGCAGGACACATAAGAAGCATATTTTAAATTCCGGGCAAGTCTGTAATGAAGTCCGGCCGACCAATATTCAAGAAAATGCACCGACATTTTTTCATCGTACGCCATCACCACATTTTTATACTTTTCACCACATTAAGTCTTTCAAATAAATTGTGACTGTACGGCAGCAAAGCTTTCTTATTGAACTCTGATGTTTTGCTATCGATGGTGATAATAACGGTGATCGGGGCCATTCGTTTAAGATTAAACTGTGCAATTTTTAGAGCCAGTGTTTCGTATTGCGCTTTCCCTTGAAAGCTGGCAGCGTTGCTGCTCCTCCGAACGTTGAGATGTCTGTCGTCTAAAAGAACCACCTTTCAGTTATCAAATTCCTGCTCTAAACGGCAATGCAATCTCACTTTGTAGACCAACTTGAAATATACTTACCCCCATCACTATGCTACGCTGTCATTTGGCCTTTCCGAGAGTCAGGGTCATCAAAGAACAAAAGTCTCACCACAGTTCCAGTAAAAACCTAACGCAGTCAGTGATGAAAATTTTTGAATAGGAATGATTTAAAAAATTCAACGGAATTTTTCTCAACCGGATGGTACCATGAAGTGGCTTAATTATTTTATCGTAACCATTGTTCGGATTTTAATTTTTCCGCACCGAACTCAGTCACTTATATGCACGAAGTGCAGGCTTCTAATGAAAAACACTGTTCCTAACAACTGTTTTGTAATGTCTCCGGACTAAAAAATCTATTGTGGAACAAGTGAGATACCAAGTAGCAGCAATGGTAGCTTTCATTATGTTGCCATACACTAAATCCCCTCTTGCTGTACTATTTGCTTAGTCATTTGTGTTTCATCTTGCATTTCTATTTGGTCTACGTTCCTATGTGAATATTTGTTCGAACAGGTTTTTTAAGGCAACCATAGCGGCAGATAATTCTGTGTAATCGTGAGTAATGGCGACATTTAACGAGTCGGTTTCCAAGGGATCGATCAACCGAGAAGACCTTCAAGGAGATCTTCAAAGAGCATACATCCATGATAAAATTCAGTCTGGTTTGGCGCATGCACTTCAATCGTCTCTCAAGATTTGCCCTGCCATATCGGTTTTAGTGTTCATTTGATTGCAGTTCCACAAGATCAAGTCAACAATCAGGATAGCATAAGTATGGTTAAGGTGAAGCAAGTGGTATTACAGACAGGTGAAATGACTTAGTTACGATGAATCACAGTAAAGACATGGCGTAATTACTATCATTATGGTAAAACGTGGAGAATTGTCATTGCTATCGAACCCGTGAAATGAACAACCTAATTAGGATACAGAGTAAACAGCAATACAGGACACAGGAGTGGACCGCTAATTTACTGAAACACTAGTTGATAGTTGCTTTCCTTTTATCTAAAGGAGAATTAAAGTATCAAATCTAGACTGGCCCGGCAATGTTAAGTGATCATCCCTGACCCAATTTAGGACTTGTCGAATCTGCGTTGTGACCAATACTTGAAAAGTGCTAAATAGACTATATTTGACAGTGACACTACGCCCTGGAAAACATTTTGATGCGCGCATTTCTATTTGTATTCTCGGCTGTGTCATATATTCACTGGGCGAGACGGCCCAAGTGGTTGGAGCGCGAATTTACTGGCCCGAACTTCCGTGATTCGAACCCGATCTCTGCCTTTGAACTTAACTGTCTAGGCTTGGTCAACCTGGCAATATCCCAGCCTTCATGCGAGC
The DNA here is from genome assembly GCF_000715545.1 of Opisthorchis viverrini. Taxonomy (NCBI): domain Eukaryota; kingdom Metazoa; phylum Platyhelminthes; class Trematoda; order Opisthorchiida; family Opisthorchiidae; genus Opisthorchis; species Opisthorchis viverrini. The sequence goes on from NW_008751714.1 coordinate 1,497,678, forward strand.
TTCGGGTGGCATGGCAGTTAGACACTGAAAGGGTGCTCAGCTGAAACTATATTCACTGGATCCACAGATAATAAAATCGGCGCATTTTGTTAAATTCCGAACGCAATGCGACTTGCTCTTTTGAGTAAGTTTGGATTATGGGTTAGTGTATTGAAACGGCGTTAAATGAACAGCCATGTACGAAAGCCTGATCAGTACGGATAAACAGCTCTCATTTAGGGACTATAAGTAATTTACCTTACGCAACGAGGATACGTCAACTGGCTAGTTGTAACCAGACAAGGCTGTGTCACGCACACGTTAACAGCGGCGGTAGTTCTCTAACCACCCAACGGTTAACTGTCCTGGGATAAGACATTTTTGGGCAACTAAGACGCATACTTACTGTCATCAAATGTGGTTACATAGTGCAGAGTTTCCAGCAATCTTCCTTCTTTAAACAACTAAAATATTGCTCATTAACACAGTCAAACTTCAACTGCTGATGTCACCCCCCAATTACAAAGGCAAGATACAATCTAATGATGGTATAAGAAGATTTCTAGACATCTAATCAATAAATAGTTCTATAGGTCAAGCCAGTCTATGCTGGAAGGCGAAGAAGCACCTTATAAATTCATCGTCCTTGTTTAGGATAATCAGCAATGCGAACGCCCACGGCTATTCGAACCACAACTTCCCACCAGTAATTTCACACTGAAATCTTCCACGGCGAGTGGTTGGTCAGCGATGTGAACTGCTTGTTTATGACCGTTTCAGATCCCCTTATCAGATTATGATTTTTTCGTCATTATTCACGAATGTTGGTCAAATATATTTAAAAATTCATTCAAAAGAAAATAACTGTGTGAAATGCTAGATACTAGGTCAGTGTGCAAGCGTTAAGTCAAAGAAGTAGCACAACAGTTTCACTTAGCTTCGTTATACTTTGGGAGAGTTGACATGACGATGAAGGATGGACAAGGAAGCTGAACCAAGGCTATATTCAGACGGTGAGAAGTCATATCAACGAAATCTTTTATGCAGTTAGCCGCAGTTTTTCCAACATCAATGGAGAGGTCAAAAGACAGATTTCTCCAATGAGCGTAGTCACACGTACTTTACGTCAGCGTGATTTATTGTGGCACAGTCTAATCAAAATTCGACTTTTTAATATCTGTGACTACTGAAGGGCGTAAGTAACGAAATGAAGCGTGACAAACGTTTTTGGTCCTATGTAAACATTCAACCATGACAACAAATGGAGAAAATCTGTTGTTTTGTTAGTGTGTTGCTGTACGATATTTCCCCCATATCTAAATATCCAGGTGACGTTCTTTAGAAAACTGATACATTGTATCTTGGATAGTTGACACTTTTAGTTTACTCAATGTGGTACAAGCGCTGGCTGTCGTCCTCTCTACCACATAAAGCAAACGTTTCCTCTGAATGTTTAAATCTTCAGCGCGTCGTCCGTGGAACCATCGTGATTTTGTTTTCTCCTGCGGGAATGGAAATGTTACGCCCCTCAGTGCTCATACGCATTTGAATAAGCTAGTCACGTGACAATCTATCTAAGGAAACCCGCTTCCGAATGGTAAGATGATTCTTCCTTTTAAAGGTACATTTGTGTTTCACCACACTCAGGAGTTATGCATCATGTAGCCTCGGTGAGGATTGTAAACAAAAGAAAGTTTGCCAACAGATTCATTGAAGTTTCATTGATTGCATGTGATAAAGTGAGAACAAACCGCGATATCAGACCCACTGCTTATCAGAACAAGTACGCGTAGGTTGTGAGTGATCGATTAGAGCACATGTTACACCTTAAATCACATACTTATTTTAAAAAACCCGTTGGTATGGCTTAACCGCATTAATCAAAAAGGTTTCAGTAGGTTTTAAATCATCGGATGACCCTTGAAAATCTTGCTTACGAACGGTTGCATAGGTACGACGTGCAGTTTGGCAAGTAGAGCAACGGATTCCAAAATTTTCGCTTCAAAGTTTTTGTTGCCATTGTCGCTAAGCATCAAACTGTGTATAGGTGAAATATTTTCTTCAAAAAAACCCTAGGTGCAATTTAGTTTGCAAAATAACAAGAAACGTTGAAAAGAACGTAACACATTGAGTTTTTAGACTGCCACAACTTTTAAGTCAGTTGATTTCAGTGGATGTCTGTAGCTACTCAGCGCCGGGCTGAATGGTTGGGGTTGATTGATCTTGTTGCTTCTGTAAGCGTAGGGATAGTTTCTTCTTTCCAGTTACCAACGATCACGCTGCACTAAAAGTCAGCTGTCTCAAGCGACTGTTAGTGATTTGGCTGGCATCGTTTGTAAAAGCTTTTGTAGGTATCTGAGAATGTAAAACATTTTGGAGCGGCCACCCCGTGATCAGTTCTATGCGTTTTCAGTTTGGTCAAGTTGGGCTTTCTAAAAACAGTTCTCAATGAACTCGAGGTTCATTTGGCGACATACGCGTACCAGCTGTTGAGTTTGCTGTTCATTAAACCTTTGAATGTTTAGGATAGTTTTCTGTGATAATCTGTAACAGGTTTAAATTGGAAAGCCCCCTGAACCTCACGAGTGAACAAATTAATAAACAGATATTTTCCAAGTGATTAGGTCCCGACGCCACTTGTCAGGATGGACTCACAGATGTGTCACATTGAGATGTTCAGTCCGCGGTAGCCTAGAGTCTAATACCAACTTGGAAACCCAGCTGCCGACTTAGGTACCCATTAGCTGGCCTTGGGTTTATTACTTTACGCCCACCGGAGCGGATAGAAGGCGAAAATACTAAGTCTGTCATGTCGGTTGAAGTTCAGAGGCCAATGAACAACCCGCTCATCAGATCAATTCCGTTCGATTACTCTGAATTATCGGCGACATCCATAACATTAGATTGAAACTGATTAGGTGGTTTATTCCTAATGCACACATCTTCATCGCATTCAGGCCCAACATCCATGCGAGCTCGAAGGTGATTTGAACCCATGCCTTTGAAGATGAAAGGATTATTTTACTGTGCCTCTTTATCAGACTCATGCACGCAGACTGAAATGAGTGGAAAGGTGTAGGTTGTTCGTTTAATTGAGGCCACCGAAAATGTGCATTTGTATGGTGGTTGTCCATCTGCACGTGGCTTCTGGATCGCTTTGGCTAAAACTTTTCTGGATAAACATCTCAGGCCAAAAATGCAAGAATCCCTTACTCCCACTGTATCCAGCATTTGAGTTCTCCACAGCCGTGAGCGTTTAAACCGACTTCTCAAGGAAATATGTAACTGTGACATTATACTTTCAACTCCCTGTCCCTACAAGGTGAGGCAGTAGTGTCCTGTATAGAGTCACTCACCAGTCAAGGCGGAACTTTTCCGGACAGTTTAGTCGATTGCCTCGTCGATCGAACAGCAGGAGAATACAAACTGGTCGGCACATCAGAAGAGTCTAAAGAGGCAGTCGGCTGTTCAGCTGTCTGGTCGGCAAGCAACACGTTATCTAGCCAGAAGAAGCGCGGTGTTGTACTCAGAAAGACATATTTCTGAATCATTGAAATTCAGCATGGTAACCAAAGACGCTTTTGCAGCATAGCTCTGAGCCATTTTACAAAACCAGTCGGAAACTTCGGCTAGGGAAGTGATTCCAGGGGAAATGTCTTCCCATATTGCCACTAAAAGGTGAAGTTTTACCGCTCAGTAAGGCTGCCAGATGACAACAGTGATAATTGTGTAATTGTGGAATTTTTCCGAATTACTATGCGTTGTGCAACCATCAGGAAAGACCGTTGGGGAGTTCGGGGTATCGGGGCTATTGTTCGTCCAGCAGATTTGAGTCAGTGTACTGAAACCCTCCATACTCTGCTTCAACCTTACCAGAAAGTCAGATGTGTCAGTTTCTGCTTGTCGTCTGTATGGGTAAAGTCCATGGCAGGGAGCAAACGTACTACCGTCGGTGTAATTGGAAGCATCCTGTTAAAAACTGAACGTGGGGCGATGTTACCATAAACGGAAGACGACGTAGTCTCTCAGGGAAGAGATAAATCGTTCATTAAGAACGACTTTGCACTTCCCGAAGAGATGACCTAGGGAAAAAGTTCGTCTACAACAAGTATAAATAAAATTACCGAAAGCGTCTTTAAGAGAAACTAACTTAATCTTCAATTTTGTCGTTGTAAAGTGTCATCGACTGGACCGACTAAACTGCAGTCGCTGTTCACGACACTAACGGTGCGATTCCGCTTCGATTTTTGCGAGGTTTATTTTACGTCATCCAAAAACTTCTCAAAAGATTTAGTTGCAGAAAATCTTACTAAAAACAACACCATACTGGAATCAGGGTGATTTTCTAAAATCAACCATGCACATCCTAGACGAAAGCAAAACGCCGTGGTTGAAGTGCTTCAAGATGCACAGTGAGAAAAGGAATCATTCAAAAGGAAGACTGCCGGCTCCAAAAAGGGGATATTCCGACAAATTTCTTGGCCTTTTGTTTGAGTTACCACCCGGATGACTCAAAAAGAGTGTGATTATTCGCGTTTTTTGGTTGATTTTTCTTTAAATAATCATCTGAGTAAATAACAGAATTTGATCGAACGCTCTGTTACCTTGCCGTGGATGTCAGCGGATTTGGTATGTTCTCCCGCACAGGGAAGGGTTTAGGTCGCTGGACAAGTAACTGAGACAATGTAGAAACACACGGGGCAAATTTATTTTGATTAATATAGTGGTCTGGCTAGCTAGTTTGTTATTATGGTCATTATGGCCACTCGGATTTTATCCCAGTAATTTTTCTCCACGAAACTTGACATACATTACGAAAGATGTCCTTAATTCTTCCCTCCGGAAAAGACAAGTTTGAAACTTACTTCTTTAAAAGCTAAAAATGCAGTAAGTGAATTTTGAGAAATAGTTTTCAGATTTAAACTGAACAAGAAAGGAAGAACTCGACACTGTTAGGTGCATTCGTCTTCCGTGAACGAGTCACGCAGTGATATCTTGCGGATCATTTCCAGATATCTGACTGATGACGTGCTATTTTGATGAAACAAAACTCGTATTAAAAGCCCTGAGAACTGAAAGCGGACAAACTAAGTTTTTGAAATATTTTAATTACTATGGATTCAACCACCACCAACGAATATCGCCTATACCATAAGAGCGCACAATACTACTCACCCGCCCGTTTAGATCATCGTCTTAAACTGCAAATATCCAGTGTGTTTAGGCCAAATGAATATGGCGTCGTGATATTACAGAAAAAGTATGATCATGGAAGCAAGTCCGCGGTTTTTCTGGATCGTCTGAAAACAACTCCCTGAGTAGAAACATTCTGTTTGTTATCAGATGGAGATCTGGATCAGAGTATAACTAAACAAATCCGGAATGCAAAAATATGTGTCCTCTACAGCGCTTGAGGGTCCAACATAGACAAATGAGGCTTTGTTGGGAAAGCCTCATTTAAAATTTAAGAAAGATATCACACGGTACGAGACTAACACACTTATGAGCTCTAACACAGTTTCCGCAGTGACATGTGTCGGAGCCTAAGGTACCTAAAACGACGAAAATTCAGTGTGTATTCCGGCGTTTCACCTCGAAGGCGTGTAATTTACTAAATCAAAATCGATGGAGACAAATTCCTGTCAGTAACATCACGTATCGCGCCCAATTTTTTCGTCTTGTGAAGTGTGTGAGGAAGCCTCGAAACGAGAGCCAGTCTAACTAGCCCATTTCTGAAATTTCAGTAAAGCTAGTTTTTAATGCCGTACTTGATCAGATAGAGGAAAATAACCTGCTTTGAAAGGCCTAGTAGCGAATCACCAGTATTTGCATACCTTAATAACATGCGATTTTGCCATGTTTGTTCTTTGTGTAATGGGCATATGTCACCATTGAAGTGAGATTTAGCACCACTCAGGCTTCAACGGTAGACTTGCATTTTGGGTGGCTTTGTATTTACAGCTCTTTGAGTTCTGACTTCTGGTCATATTACTTCATGTTGGAAGTAGTGTCGAGATGTATCGACATTCATATACCATATGGCAATTTCAGTCAACTTATGGAAACCCCCTCTAGTTGTACAACCACCGATGTCTGTGAGAACTAACAGTAGCGTACAGTAATGGAACCCTCGTAACTAGTCGTACATGAAGCATTTAGAATAACGTTTAAGAGGTCAAACCTCCAGGGATGATTGGGAACGTATTGAATTTAGATAAAACACCATTTATCAGCAGTGCATTTTTTCATTGAATTTCATGAAAGACCCTCATTGCTAGCCACAGTCCTTCTACTGTTTCCGTATACAAATTTTAGGTACAAACGAAGTCTCTTCAAAGCCAGTTGCTGCTTTGGTCTGATAAATCACAGAGTGAAAACAAATATTTGGCTGATCAAAACGGGTAAACGGTGGGTGGACATGTTTTCGGCTGAGTAGAGGGTAACCCTAAATAGTGAACAACCTACGTAGAGTATTGCTTGTGCTAAGAACTACTGCTCTTTAGGGAGGCTTTCCCATTTCTTAAAATGGGTGTTTCATGTTCAATTAATTTCCGGAAAACGAAAGCACTTAACAATGTCGAGTTCTTCCTTCAGTAGTCAGCTAAAATTTGAAAATTACTTATTAAAATGTATTTATTACGTTCTTAGCTTTGCACGAAAAAAGGTTCAAAATTGTCTTTCCTGGAAAATTTCAGGCAATTTTCATTTAGAAAAGAAACTGAACTAGACCATCCGCATTTTCGTCAAATAGTTGAGAACTCAACGATTTTAAATGGAATAATGAAGGCAGTTCATCATCATTCTCCAACGTGACAAAGTGTCCGGTCCGGCTTTCTGCATTGCGAACTTATCAACAGATGTGGTGAAGCCCTGATGAACAGTCTGATGGTTCCACTACAAAATACTCCGGAGGAAAAGAGAATAACAGAAAGACGGGACGCCTAGACCCGAATACCAGTTCTCAAAAAAATTTCAAAAAGGCGCAGGAAATCCAAGTGAATATCATTGGGGCATCAGCATGGTAGCCATTGAATTTTGGGGGATTTCTGGCATTATTTCCTCAAGTATCAAGAGGGAGTAACTCATAAAAACGGCTGGAATTCGTTCTGGTGAAAAAATCATCGATCACAACTTGTCTGCTAGACGAGATTTTGAGCAGCGTCACTCCGCTTAAATTTACACTGTGACTACTTTCTTTGATCTGAAAGCTGTTTTCGACTCCGTTGATCGAGAGGTAGAGGGTGTATGACCCGATAACGAATAATTAAAACACTAACCAGTAACCTCATTAGGGTTGACAGCTTCTTGCTAACTGGATGGGGACCCGCGGAAGTAACACAGCAGTGGTTAATGGGACTAGCAAACAGCTGACAGTACGGTCTTTGGCGATTCTGCTTCAAGGTTATCTGCAGGTTATTTGGTCCAGTGTCCAATTTCACTTTCCCTCAGGGTGATACATAATGCAAACTCACGTACTGGGCCGCGAACCCCAACGCTTGCTGCTCTCCCGTTTCCAGGTGAGTGAAACTATTGAATCTGGAAACAACACACCCTCGATACGTGGTGGCTGGCTGATAAACTGACCGATTGATTGCTAGTTGCTACTGACCAGGTCTCCTTACCTTCGGTTTTTCTTTATCTAGACAGCAGTGATCATCGGAGTCGCAAAATCCTCTTCGTCTCTCAATCGCTTGGGGATGCTGAAGTCTTTACCCTTTCTTGTCACATATCCTGGTGTTGAATGCAGCAGCAGCAAGGCTGTTATGCCACCGTAAGTGATGTAGTAGGATGTGGCACGTCGCGTTCGAGCATGAGTGTGATTACTGTCATCTGTGAACAGATTTTCTGGATCAGCACCAGTGATGCTGCGCTGGGTACAGTTCTTTATCCCAGAGTACACCTCAAGGTCATTTGTTTGATTTGCTGTCTGAATCGCAAACCTATTTTCAGTTACCACTAATTGCCACAGAGAATCGGCCGGGTTGAGATCAAATCCAAAATGTATCGTTTCTACATTCGTCACCAGCTCGGTAACAAGTTGTATGCCTGGGTAGTAAATGGGCCCAAAATACCATTGCAGCCATACGACTGGACTGAAACGGCTATATTGTGGGAAACGGGGACTACATATTAAAGGAAGAGTCGTTGTCGGAGGTCGATGTCTTGACTTGATGCGAAGACACGTGCATCGGATTCCAAAGTCTTAGTGCCAATATTTTGTAACACCAGCTTGTCCCACTCCATAAGGATTTGTTTCCTTTCTAAGGCTTACGCCATAAGATATCAAAATGAAATGATTTTTCCCATGCCTTCTGTTTCCAAAATTCAGATCGCCAGTGCTTCCCTAGCGTAACGATAGTTCACTGGCTAGTTTCCTGAGAAGCACACAGTTGATGAAGTAGTGTTTTAAGCCACTGTTTTGCAAAATGAGCATAAAGGTTACAGCAGCAAATGGAGCTTATAGGGTAAGAACCTCTAGGGCGTGTACCGGGAATTCAAAGTCACTCTTCCAGAGGATTGAGTATTCATCCAAAATCCTACCCCAGTCGCAATAATTGAGGGGGCGCCGATGCGCACAAACAGTTACTATCAAACTGGGTGATGTGAAATCAGTGCTTTTTCTTTGCTGGAGCTTATGGGAATCCTTTTGAGCATGGTTGCAAGTTTTGCGAAAAAAGTCACACAAGTGATCCAAGTAGACGACACACTGCTACTTTCTAATTAACGTGCAAACTTACGTTTATATGTGACTGCGTCCTGGTTGGAGTTAGCAAGCAATTTGAGGCGAATCCAGATGACGGTCACTTGGATAGGCATAATTTGCGTATGGGTTAAGATAAACGCCGGTCGGTTGTAGGGATACCTGGTCACTGATCAGTCTCACTAGGGCTAGTTTTTTTCACTAAATCCTTTCCTCTTTCCGCCACCGAAGGACAAATCTCAGACAGTGGTCCTTGTCAGATTTTTGCGGGGTTTGAACGATATCCCTCTTTGCAGTCTGCGAGTTAGGTCTAAGGGCTCAATTAGCACAATACTAGGTAACTACAAATAAAAACAATCATTAACAAAACAGATGGCCTATTCGTAATTTTAAATGGAGGAAGGTAACTAAACGGTTTTTTAATTGTCAAACGCCCAAGCAAAGTAACCTATTCCGTTCAAATCCATATCACGAGCCCCACTAGCCCACTATAGCTTTACATAACTCTCACCTAGCAAAATGCACACGCCAACATCTGCTTCTCCTCAGAGCACTTTATATGGATCAATGATCATATTTTATGAGAAATCACTTTGCATTTTGTCGCAGCATTTATTCATTCCGACAATTATCTATTAATTCAGCCAGAATACTAATGATCAACAATACATAGGGGTGTACAAGAACGAGGAGGAAAGGACGCCTTTGGAGACCAAGAAATTATGGACTTATGATCTTCGTACTGTTGAAGGAAGCGCTGTTGCACTTATCACATAAGTGGTAATCGTGCGCAGCCAGTGCCTTTGCTGGAGAATACGCCTGTCGTTGAGAATAACAAGGCTAATATTGTAGCTAGGGAGAGTAGAACTAAGTTTGGATACATCGCCTGTTCTATTGCCTTGCTGAAGGCGTTCCAAGTAGCATTTATTGCTGTGCGAACCGGTGTGCTCGTTGTAAACTCACGCCAATGTGTCCATGGATACAACCGCTTTACAGTAGATGCTGTCATATTTCTGGTCCACGTGGATGATAGTTCATTTGTTGACAATGGCAGAGCTGTACAACTGGTGTTTCAGAACTGTGAAAACACTGTGAAGCACTGCCTGGAGTGTAGTCCACCAACTATTTGTCGGACGGAATCTAAGTGGAACATAATTTACCACTGTGTGTGGCGGAAAAGTAACTCACGGTGTACTGTTACGGGTGTGTTCCTATGGTCTGCAAATCCCTCATCACCGCTAATCTGGTGAAATTATGCTTACGTCACTCATACAGTATGTACTCACTGTGCACACTTGGCTTTATAAATTAACGTGAAAAAAATTGCAAAGTGGTCACTGGAGCAATGTTGGTCCTCAGTATCCTCACATGTAACAACCTGTTATTCTCAATAGCGATGTTGAGGGTCACGAAACACCAGGTCGGTGACGGTGCTACATTCAAGGGTGTCTGCACAACATTCGCGCAGTTGATTATACCAGGTCGTTGGTCGGATGCCGGATTAACGGACTCCGTCCCCAAGACCCAGACTTAGAATGCATTACGATTTGTTCTCTAAAAATGCCACAGCATCATGATCAGCTATTTCGATCAGAAAACTTGTTTTGGATCCCAAGTAGTTGTCCCATCCATATTTGGATTCCGCAGAGGCTCCGAAGCAAGCGTGCAACCATGATTCACACAAGCTCACACAACGACTACCGCCGCATAGTGTTAGCATCTGGTTCGCCTTATTTACTGCGTACAGAGAGTGGGAATTTTGCTCTTCCTGTTTACAAGCACTTTGTCCTGCCATTCTACAGTCTGTTAGGCCGAACAGCCCAATTTAACTTATATCACCCGTAGCTGCGATACCCGCCCGTCAGTTAACGCCAGCAATCTTAGGTAACTGGAAATGATTTTTCAGCCACTGACGCCAGGTCTACCTGATTACTTCTAACATCCGCAGTCTGAAGAAAGGAAAGCAGGACGCTGCAGTCACTCAAAATCCAAACTCATTGAATTTTAATGTTATTTGCTTACTGGAAACGGAAGCCTATATTGTAGATGCACTTAACCGAATACTCACCAGTTTTCAATGCCTCCAATCGCAAGTCTCCGCTGATTCAAAGTCCGCTACTGCCTGATGCACGGTACTCACTATTGTTCTGAGACGACAATCCAGTGGATATATTCATGCCCGGATCAATACCCATTGATAACTCCTTCTGTGCATTCAGTCTGTCCGCTTCTTCCCCAACAAACGATAGATATGGCAGGTTCAAACAGAGTGAGTCTCCTGTGAGGGCCGGCTAGAAGCACGGACATTGATGTGAATGTCAGAAACAGGGAGAGACTCATTGTGGTGCAAGATTTTGATTGGACTTGGCGTTTACGGACAGAGGAGGACGGCCGTTTCGGTACATGCTGGTCATGAACAACTTTAACAAATTACCAGCTTCCGGAATAGCCAAAATCATCTGACCACACAAAGCCAAGCAACTTTAAGCCAGTCACGAGTCCGAGTGGATCACATCATTATCGGTTGCCAGTCGAGCGAATCCAACGCTGACTACGTGCGGATCTGATTGCGCAGTCTTACGGCATCACTTTTCTCTATTCTACTGGAAGCCGCGCAAGCAGCGGGCGGCTAATTCAGAAATTTAGGGGGGGGGGGTCTCACTTCCTGAAGCCGGACGCTATATTCAGAATCATTTTTTGGGACTTCCTCTAATCACTCCACGGGGATGCGGCTACTGCACCTTCGAATTCTGCCCCGCCTGTTACTTGCAGCCAGTTCTACTCAAGTACAGGGTGCTAGATAGGATAAGTACTCATTGAATATCAGGTAAATGCGACCACTGAACCAGAGCACCACTTGGCCGGTAGGATTATCTGATACCGGGTGAAAATCAGTGAGTCAAACTAGAAAACTAAGATATTGCGGGCCATAAGTGTCGGAAATTTGCGCTTATTTCAGCTAATATGTACAAATCGGCCCTGAATATCGTCTGAGAGTGAGACCATCAAGGGTAAAGCTCGCTTGACTGTCATTAATGAAGAGGCCCTTCTCAAACAAGACGGAGAGCAATTTGAACAATACCTCTCTACGCTACGTATGAACCTAGGAAGATGAAACCAGTCCCAGAATATTCTTCTCTCAAGCAACCCGAACAAATATCCAATCTCAATGCCAATGAATACAAAGATCGTTAGCAGTCGGTATTTGTTTGACTGAATTTTAGGGATGGAGACCATCTTGAACACCGGAAGAGTCAGAAGTATGCTCATAGTGAATATGGTGATCACAAATGAATCAGCTGGATTTTTCTTTGCATAAGGCTCTTGGCATCCCTTTTCCTTTCGATGGTCAGCCAAGCACTAGTAAGAGAAATTTCGATGTGACCTAGAAGCAAAAGGCCCGGTATAGGCATATAAGTGTAGGCACCCTCTGTAAGCTTATTTACAGGCCCGTAGTCAAAACAATCCACCTTCCCGCAGATGCCGAGGACTGCAGGAAAAGGAAGACACCTTACATAACTTGAGGAACGAACATGAGGACAATCCTGGGTAAGGATGAAGGAGACAGGTTTGAAAAGTTCTAACGTGCCGTTGATCCAAAGGAACTCAAGCGTTACGTAGTGCAGAGGCCTCGCTGTTCAGATAAATTTGTCATGCTCAACAAGGTCTTTCACGCTTGGATGTGAGCCCAAATGCAGATCCGCGCGACTGCCTCAAAAGAATTCAGACTCGACACCACGGTGAAGCAGGACTGTTTTCCTGCCTCAATCCTTTTCGGCTTTGGTTCAACAGACATCTGACTTTCACTGCCGTCCCTCTGTTTACTTCGAAACCTCCCCTCCTCAAAGGATTGCAGTGCATGTTCAATGCCCGTATGCAGTTGTTTGCAACAGACTGCGCCTTATTTCTGCGTTTGCAAAACACTTTTCTTTTATAAACCTGCGTTGGTGTTCCAACATGAAACACCATATATAAATGAAGACATTTATGAATATATATACATATGAAATATATGGAAATCTCTGAGCATACATGCTACGGGGATTTCCGCTCTTTCGACTTGACACTCAATAATGAAATTAACGCATGAAATGCAAATGCTAGCGCCGTATTTGGTCACTTTGGAAAATTAGCCTGGAGAGCACCACCTGTGCAGGGAAATGAAGTTTGTGATGCACCAAGTTATTTTCCTTTCTTCGGGATATGAAAGCCTTAAGTGTTCCTGTTCTCGACCTCTTACACTTGCCTTACCTGCGCAAAACCCCGAACCAAATTGAATGAACTAGCCCCAAACACAGAAGTCAATCGAAAGGCAAACAATGTTGGATTCGACTGCATTCGGCTTTAGCTCTGCAGTGTATGCTAATTACAATGGATAACCAAAAGTCAATTGCCACAACAACTTGCCTACGCCGAGCTGAGGATTGGGGTTCGAAATATGGGACCCTTGAACTCCGACCATTGGGAAAGTCTTGGAGTAGGCTTGAAAACTTTATTCTTAATCTTGAGTTATGTGAGGATATGACCCTTAACATGAAGAATATCCATTTAAGCAGAACGAGGAGCTGTGAGACGTATCGTCGGAAAACAAGGTAGCAATTTGGAATAAGTTTAATCATCTCAGAACGTAGTCTCGTCCTTGTGAACTTAAGCAGCATGCGGATGAACGTGCCTTAGCAGGATCAGCCTTGTGGGGCACTAACGTACGTACCGGTCCACAAAACAAAGGTAACCACCGGGGAGCAAGCTAGATTTGTTCCATTTTGAAATCAATACCCACTCACCACTGTCGTCTTGAATAATACAAAATCAATAACCGCAAGGTTAATGAAATATCGTCAGGTTATTCATTATCACCTTAACGATATGCTAATTGGTAAGTTTCATGGTATTATACTGGAGAGTTGCGTTAATACGCTGAAACTGCAAGGAGCTGGTGAGTTATGACATCATTTAGAGGATAAACACGCAATTGGAGCCGGTGCCTATTGTTAAGCCATCATGTCTGGACAGACTTACAGCATGCGATTGGCCTCTTCAGGTTCGCTCACCAAGCTTATTCCCTCTGGCTTACATCGGCGTTAAAGGACTGCGCACAGCACCATGTTCTAGTTGGCGAGAGCAGTCTATGTCTCCTTACTATGCACAGGTATCCAGCGGTCTGGCCCATGTGCAGCGTCAACTCGGATGCTAACTGTTCATTAGTCATTATAACGGCGATAATAAAAAGCATTACAATCAATCCCATCTCACTTCGACTTTGTTTTCCTTCTAAACGAACGGGCTAGCCCTGATCATAAAAGTAAACCCATAACCATACTATCTTACAGTTGAAAATGAACCAAATATTTCCTTATTTCCTGTTGCACTAAGCAATCAGCATTAAAGCATGCAAGCTGATGAGAGTATTGGCAAAACTTGTGGAGAGATCGTTTAAAAGACACCAATAAACAAGCAGGTAACATCATGCGACACCATAACATTATGCATCCTTCTGTCTTGCAAATCAAGGATGCGTATAGAGCTGAGGAAATTGGACATCATTCGAGCTTTGGCGTGAGAGTTTATTTAGTACTGAGTCGGGTTTTCTTGCTAGCCACTGGATTCGTGGTAAGTTGGATTTTCGATATCGGGGTTGGGACACAGTGGTTGATAAAACTCATAAACGTTTGGTAAGTTATGCAGTTTGGGTATCACTGGCCTTTCGAAGATGTTGCGGTCGATAATGTCCGATTGCTTCATTGAGCGCTATGCTGAACAGATTCCCTTTTCACTTACTGCCACCTTGTGTTTTTCGCTTTCCATCATGACATTTTGATGCATTCTCAAGAGTGGATTAAATTTCTCTTAGAGAATCCAGTTCCTTTCTTTGGTCCAGTTGATAAGATAGCTGAATATTTCGGACTGTAACTGAGACCTAATCTAGAAAGTGGCATGGGTCCCGAAGGCAAACAAAACTCCCACAAACTAGTAATTTGGTTGTTTTGTTTCTATTTGAGTATGAAGGTGAGTGGAGCTAAAGGCTTTCCTGTTCTCCCTTTGTTTCTTGAAACAGTCTGTTCATCAGAATGATCCACACTGACGCAGTTCAAACAACCTCAAATCCATTTGGAACTCTCGTTTGTGGTATTCTTCAAATGGATGTGCTACACCAAGGCAGTTCATGTTTCAGTTGAAACTGTGTTCAGGATATAGAAGTATATTTAATACGGATAATGGGCTCAGGGTTTTCAGTTGACGTTATAACTAACATCCGTTCAATATAGAATCCGTTGAACTGGCCATTTAGACACTTGATGAACTCCGTACAGAAGTACTCAAATTTAAAAACTACCTCACCAATTTTCCAAGCAAACAAGTTATTTAGCAGACTACGATATCCGTCCACTTTGACAATATGACAGACATGGGCATGGACTGTTGTGAAAATTGCCACAGACTTACAAATAACTAGCAGCAATCAAAGACCAGTTGAGAGAGTCATGTGTCGTGCAGATTATTAACGCTTTTCAGTCGGTAGCATAATTGGTCCAATACCCATTTTGTAATCATACTGGTGACCATTTCGTTAGGCTGTCAACAAGTAACTGAGCTATAAGTAACCACAACAACGAACGTAGCCAGTCTGCATCAATTGTCTTAGGTTCGCTTAGTTTTCCCAATTAGTCTAATCCATTCACTCTACTTCAGAGTGAAGTAGCGGGCTGAAAACTACCCGCGGAGAGTACATACTAAAGCATAAATACGGTACCCTGCATTCGCTTGTTCGAGTGCAGCTTAACATACGATTTTAGGCCATAAAATAAAAATAAGAGATAAACCGTTCAGCCGTAACACCCTTTCAGTGCCTAGCTGCCACACCACCCGAAGGGAGCACGAGGGCTAGGATACTGCCAGCTGGCCCAAGCCTCGACAGGGAAGTCACGAGGGGGGGTCAGGTTCGGAACCACGTAACTTCCGGTCAGTAAATTCGCGCTCCAACCACTGAATCATCTCGGGCCGTGTCGCCTGATTGCGCTTTACCACCTATGGACCTATCGTAACCAGACACCGACCTGATGCAGACTGAAATATAGACTTTTTTGTTGAGTGTGAAAGTCGTTTCTCGATTATTAGTAAATGTCTTTGAAATCAGTGAGAAGCAGAAGCGAGTGCATTTGGATCAGCTGCCCAGAATGCACACCACCGTCCAAGCTGAGTAGAAAACTAATAGTTCATGATGAGATATATATGTCAAAGATAACCGACAACGGGCCAAAGACTGTCAGAAATGACGCAAAACAAACAAATCCCGTTCAGCATTCGATCTGTACACTGTTGGTAATCCCCATTAAGAATGAGGCAACCACAGTGCTTCTTGACTTTTCAATGTGGACTAACTTAAATTTGTAGTACAAATGCAAGGTGAGACCAGAGGCACTGTGCCTTAAAAACATTGCACATAAAATAACCGTAAAAAAATTTACGAAAACTCCAGTTCAGCGACGTTTCTGTTCAAAATACGGTACAATTCATTCATTAGATGCATTAACCGTGGGAGAACAGGATATCCTGGGAGGATAGGCAGCATAGAGCACGACGGAGATCAGGACAAGGCACGCTCCAATCAAAAAGCTCGGACTCAAATGAACGCCGAGGAAGAGAACGGAGTAGATACAGGATAGAACGATCGACATGGAGCACGCAAAACCCTGAATTGGAAAGGGAAGAACGGTCCTGTAAGTAAAATGATCCCAACTATCCTCAAGTATTCGGTGTACACGTCACAACAACTCAAGCTAGTGAAGAGATTTGATCACTAGCAAACAAGCTTTTACTACGTACAGAAAATGGATCAAAAACGTGCGAAGAGCGCTCGTGAGGTCTAAAAACCCACTGAACGATACCGGAAGTGAGGTCAACTTAGGTTATCATTCAACAAGCCCGGTACTAGAAAGCCTCGGCAAGAAAATACGACGGTCCTAGGGAAAAATAAATAGTGGAGTGGATTCTAAGCCAAACGATGTCCACATCTAGTTGCGACGTGATCCGTCATACTCTACTTTTTTCCACGGTCACCTAACTCTGCAAACTTAACAGCTCAGAGGAATAGAGCGACATAAGCGCCCTACAAACCCCAAGGCATAGCAAGCAGTCTTCCGTAGACTTAATCAGAGATATTTAGACACAGAACAAGGTGAAGAATGATTGTCGAAAACTGCAGCTTTTTTTCAATGAAACTGGATGCAGACACATGGGTAAAAACGCATATGATAGGAAACAGAATGTACGGGCGGTTGACTATTATTTTATCTAAAAGAGGTTAGAGACGAACATGGCGACCAGCTAGCATGACCACACGCGACACATTTAGATAACACTGTTTTGCACTGCAACCCAAAGCAGTAAAAATTCCAAAATAACAAGATTTCCAGACTGAAAACCCGGGTTTTCAAATTATAGCGGAAAGCGGCTGGAAAAATGTGGGCAAGGTCCTACTTCCCACCTTAGATTTGGAGATCATTAACCACTTGGTATGTGAACATCATGCTTGTCCAGCTAGAAACAAGAGTTTCAGAAGTGTCTTTTGCTATTCCATTTAACCTTCAACACATCGTGGTGGTTCAATTTCTATCTTCTAGGGGTGAGGACGCAAAGGCCAAAATGACTATATTACTATAGAAGCAATCGTAAGACAAAGAATAACTATTATATCCGCCAACGCAAACTACAGCCGTGCAGTCTCTGTGCTTTGTCTGGAAAAGCTCACTTTCAGACAAAACACAGAGATGGTGATGAGCGCTGGTTACGTACCGGGCATAGTATGGCGCGAACCAAAAGTGCACGACGAAGCGCGGGTACAGCTTGATGAACATATAATGCTAGCTAACACACGTACGTAGCCTATCAGACACCACTAGTGATGCAGTCGTTGGGTCGCGCTAGGATGCTAGACCTAACAGTAATAAGGGTTACCGAATTGAAGGGAGGACTAGAAAGAGCGATACATTCCTTCACTGCTCCGTACGTCAATCAGGATGTGGTTAGGATCACTCTTTGCAAGTTCTACCAGTTTTTCTTCCTAGTAATTCTAGATCCTGCGTCATCGCCGACCGACGCCAGCGGGAGACACAAAAATGGTGTTACCATCACGGCCCTTATGCCCAAACAAGGTGGGGAAAGCCAGGCGTTACTTTCAAGGGATATTTAAACCATTTTAAATTTTGAAGGTTTTTAGCTGGACAGAGGAATAGTCGCAATCGGTCAACGAGCAGTGCACCTGAGGTGACAAGTAAGGATGCTCATGTAGTTTTGTTGGCGTCGTTTAATCAGTTCTTCTGAGGTCGTTTATCGAGTTTACTATTGATGTTAATCAGGTTGGCTCGGTCAGACCAAAGAAGACTCATTTTGATTCTGATGGAAGGTTGGAACCTTCAGATGTCAAAGGTCTACGGGTATCGATGAAAAAAGCGAGAAACTTAGTCAACTGACAAAGAATTTCTTCCACACAGTCCGAAGTTCTCATACTTGGTTTCGGAAAACCAACACTGCGCTTCGACAAGACATCAAGTGACCAACTCTATTCAGATATTAAAGTAGCTCTGAATATCAAAGCTCACCATTCCAGTAAACCAGATTGAAGGGTGAGAGGAAACTGTATTTGCACTCTGTCGAAGGGTAGAAAAACTAACAGATATATGGATTGCGGAGGTGTGTGAGCCCAAATATTCCGTGAAAATGCCCGGTGAGCTGAGGCAAACATCCTTCAGCGTGAGACTGGATTAACAGACTAGCGGGATAGTCAACACAATGGGCTCGCCCGTACAAAAAATGTTAAATTAATGTGCTGGCGGAACTTGAACAGCGATCCAACAGGGTGGAACTCAGTTACTTGGCAGATGAATCTGATCGATCCACCCAACCTTGCGGTGTTTGGGCAGCCAAACTATTCAAAACGAGTACAGTGAGCCGAGATCCGAACGACTACAGACTACCTTAATCAGCAAATTTCGGAAAGCGTGCTAACTGGAGGCCAGTGAACCAACCAATAGAACTGAAAGTGTTCGGAACCTTAGCTTTTGTGTAAACCCGCTGTTTGGCGCAAAACCATTGGAATGGCGCGACGCAGTGCTGATGTGTGGGGAAGAATTCGAGAAGTACTCAACCGAGGTGAAAAAATGGGAACAGACATCGTCACCGTTTGGTCTAAAAAAGCAGACATTGGCCTATTAGGTGAAATATATGAAACTGGTTCTGATCTTAAGAACCGGAAAAAGTTCGGAAACGCGTTAAACGATGTGCATCTAAACAAAAATGTCAGCCGAATAGAAAATGGCACAATGGTACTGTTATTAACACTACGCCTGGGGTTGAAATTAGAGCATGAGAACGAGGTGGATGATCTGTATTCGTGCACAATCTATTGGATAATAAGGGGCAATTAGCAAACAGAAGAACCTGGATATCCTAGGCATACTTTAGGCGACAACCTCGGCAAAGCAGAGGTCATTTGTGTCCATGCGCGATCTACAGAACCATTAACATGCAGTATAGATTCAGGAACAGGAAATGAATCGAGAAAAGCAAGATATAAAGTAGACACGACTGGTATACTAGTTCAGAGAATATGGGGGACGATTCAATCTTGGTAAAGTTGGTCTCAGTGTAACGGAAAAGTTCATGAAAGAGAACATCGCTGTTGCGAAAACCCACAGGACAAATGACTGAACAATCGCCTAATGTATGTATTGGTAATCAAAAAATGACACACAAAATAAGAATGGTCGTGAAACCACAATCTCACACTAACCTTGAGCATGTTGTTTGCATACTTGACCACCATAGCAACTATGAGACCGCCGAAAGAATGCAGACCCACCAGAATCCATACAAGCCAATCAAAACCATAGAAATAGCCCTTTTCTTTGATAAGATCACCGTCTGATATCCACTGGACAATAGCCCCTGTCACCAAAGATGTTCCAGCAACCTCGATGTTTCGAAGCCATAGCGACTTATGTGGATTTTTAAACAACTGAAAATGAACGAGACGAAGTTATTAATGCAGGCGAACAATCAAGTAAATACTTTTGTCGCTCGTGAATAGCACAAATACGTTGCTGTAAAACCGCATTGCCCGTTTAGTTTTCTAATTTTCGTAGCACTAATAGGAAGATCGTGGATAGTGAAATGCACTCTTTTGCATACCAAATTGGTTTTGATGGGAGACTCACCTGGAACCCAGCTGAATACCTCGTTTATGATGTTTTTTTATAGCTCGTGGCTACTTTAAGTAGAACAGCGGCCACTGCCATGACATTGCAGGAAGTTGGGACGGCAAAACGGAGAAATGCCAGATGATGGCAGAAATTGAGTCAAGGCACAAAGACATACCGAGCGTGTGAGCAGTTTTGTCGCTAATATGCGCACATCATTCACTGTCAACTTAAGCATCTAAATGCATAAAACTAGAAGTTGGATCGCCAGGACCCAAACAGAAGTACTGATATCGCAAAGAAACGGAATGGGGAACAACTGACGGAGAAGACAACGAAGGGAAAGAAGGCAGCCAAAGCATAAATATGCCCGTGTGCCTGCCACAAATTGAGTCATTCCATATTTATTACTGTCGTTAGTATATCCCCAATCGTCGCACTGGTCTGATGTTTTCACGTTCACTGTGGGAGGGGGGTTAGAAACCCTCATTTAGCTTTCGAATTTTCCACATTTCAGTGAACTGCCAAAATAGGCTCATTTTGGTATGTCCTAGTTCTGAGGGAGAGTGGAGATCGATAAATTGACGACACCAGTAACCACATTGTTGTGGATCCGCTTTATCCCATGTTTCAGTCACACGACACGCGTATTATTCGGCGCTTATAACTACTCTTATCGTCAGAAAGTGTACGACGTTGAAACTATAAGAAGCACCTTGTCCCTCTTGAGAACATTCCATGCAAGTACACAACAGTAGAAGTATAAAATGAGAAAAATAACTACCACCCTTCGAAATGACGTCACGATTTAATTCTCACCCTCAAAAGTGTTCACCTAGCGTCAGCATTAGAATTGAGGCTTTTCTTCACTGCAATAGCTGGCTACAAGATCTTTCCAAGAAGTCGTCACTTGGCTCAAAGACAGCTTAATAAACTCGCAGTGCGAATCGTAGAAGCATTCGAGGCGGCTATCAGTCACGCCTGTGTGAAAGATACATCATTTTCGTCGCACCTGTCAATGCTGGGGCGATTTTTATCAAGACCAGTGATTTAAAGCCAGTCCTACAAAGTTAACTTTTACATCGCACTTGCGTGTTCGCAGATAAATAGACTCGTGAGTGAACAACAAATGCGTTACCATTTAGATAGCTATTCCCCTCTACAACTATTTCACCGTATCGCAGAGCAATAAACACGATAGAGTTACTCTAAAAACCACAAATTAATTTGGAGTAATTACGTTGGAAGTTATAAAGCTGTGGCAACACTTCTTCCTCATCTAGCTGTCCTCGTGACTTTATGTGTACGTATAAACCCACCTGTGTAGTTTCTTCATTTTGTGCTGCTCTGCTGTCGCTTTTTCTGCCCCACTTAAGGATGACTTTTGTTTGTTCAAACCTGAAACCCTTTTCCCGAGTATTCACATGATGCCTCTCAAGTATGCCTTAGTTTGCTTCTTCATGAATTTGTTTACGCATGCTCTACTCAGTAGTCTGTCAGCCTTTGAGACAAACTAGGAGAATGTTAATGACGCCGATAGTAAGTCTTCAGTTTTGTCCGCGGAGCTAGGCTCTTTGATTGCAAACAGTTTATTACCCACACGAATGACCATCCGCAGGTCGGAAAAAGCGTTATGTAGTAGCACACATCTGGTAATACGGATCCTTCCAGTCTAGTGGCCACGTGGCCTTTGAGCCCTTCCGTTTTCATCCATCGGTCGGTGCTCCAGTGAGCTCTTTTCTTGAGTTTCTGAGTTTCACGCTGTGGTGCTTGCAAAATTAACTTCAATAAGATTTCCGTTTTCTGCCCTGTTAGTCCGGTTAATTAGCGGATCCTTTGCACGTAGTAGTGCGTGCATTACGCCCACTTCAGTGTCATCGTGCATGCCACGTACGTGTTTAGGTGTAAATGTGCGTCTTCCTCTTACATAGTGCAGTATGTGCAACGCAAACGAGTATTACACGCGTACGATGTGCGACTGGTTAGTTTAGCGATATAATGACCTATCTGGTTCAAACAATCTCACTGATGAGTCTGAAGCAGGGCGGAACATTCCCTACAGGGCAAAACCAATGGTCTTGGAAATACATGTACCATGAAAAGCAGATAAGGCAACATATAACAAAAACCAAGTGAGACATCTCAATCAAATCAACATTCAACAGTGGAGTGAATAATCTTCCATTTTTGAATTCCCGTTCCACCGAACCCTTGAAATTTCATATCGAGGGATAACTGCCCCCATTCGAGAAACACAGTGTTATGAGGTTCACCGTGAGACACTCCAACTACGATTCACCCTATTGTACATATGCACAGTAATTTGAAGCTTTACCTGCTTCCAACGTGATAGCTACTGACGGGACACATTTTAATCAGTTCTTTTGGAAGGTATGCACCCGTCAAACGAAATGATAATAGATTAAGCACGATCAAGAGAATCGGACGCCAGGTTTTTTATGGCCGCCAGACGTAAGGGAGTGCAAAATCGGAGGCAGCACCCGCTGACATGACAGCAGAATGGACTGAACAAGTACTTTTGTATTCCCGTTAGTTCGATGCCTGCATCTGAAGGCAAATGGGATTTGCATAATTCATATCATCTTGGACTAAAGTCGCAGAAACAGGTGTCAACCATGGTGTTCAGAAACATTGTTACACAGATTCAAGTGTTTAACTATATGAACTCAAATCTAGTATCCCAACAACGAGTAAGTGTTTCAGTGCACTAAACGTGACAGTTCTGCCAGATCATTCCGCGAAAGCCACATCTCCAAAATGTGCATCTAATAAACATCGGTAAGAATAAAGACTTTTTCAGAGATTACAAGGATGCACTGAAGAACACCTAAGAAACCCGTGCGATACAGTATTCCGCGCCTGTCCGGGCAGTATCGGCTACCAGTCATATCCATGTGAAATACATGGTATCGTGAATGGTAGGTTTGATGTGAGGAGGACGGGAAGGATATTGTTAGGGATAGCAATATGCCCAAAAAACCCTGTATTTTTATGTGCTAGCGAACTTCCGGCATCTTCAAGGTCAAACTATGAATAAATCAATGGTCCATTGATATTCCAAGAAATTCAAATCCGACCACTTACTTACACGACACCAGCTTTTTACTGACTTGGTTTCGGAAGCTCGTGGCATCGCTTGTTGATCGCGTTCTTTTGGATCAGAATCTGGATCAAGCAACATAGCTGGGGATAGAGTATTGCCACAATCCGCACATCATATTGTTTGCTCGCTGCGTGACCGAACCGTAACATATTTGGCGACGGGTATGGGATGTAGAACAACTCAAAGTAATGTTTGAACAACAACTGCAACTCACCAAAGTACTCACGGAGCGGCTATCAACTACATCTTTGGTTTCACCGGCTGCGTCGAGCGTCCCACAGTCGGTTGATGGAATCGCTAGCAGTATCAATGAATTTTGCTATGAACCCTCAGCTGGCATAACGTTTGATGCTTGGTTTCGTCGCTATGAAGACCTGTTCAGGGTCGATTTTTTAGTTCAAGACGATAGTTGGAAGGTTCGCCTCCTGCTTCGCAAACTTGGACCCGCAGAGCATGATAAGTACGCTTACTATATTCTGCCAAAGAACCCGAGCGATTTCACTTTTGATGAAACGGTCAACACGCTTTCACAAATATTCGGTGAGCAAATGTCACTTTTCAACATCCGTTATCGATGCGTGAAGCTAGTGATGCAGACGACTTCCCCACATATTCTGGCATCGTGAACCCGGAATGCGAACGGTTCAAACTTGGATCGTTAACGGAAGACCAGTTCAAGTCGCTGATTTTCATATGCGGTCTACAATCCCCGAAGGATGCAGAAATCCGTACCCGACTCCTCAGCCGCATCGAGCAGGACCCATCCATGACGCTGCAGGCCGTCACCTCGGAG
>NW_008751714.1:1521651-1551639 GCF_000715545.1 Opisthorchis viverrini
GGAAGGATATTTTTAGGGATAGCAATATGCCCAAAAAACCCTGTATTTTTATGTGCTAGCGAACTTCCGGAATCTTCAAGGTCAAACTATGAATATATATATATATATATATATATATGCATTGTCATTTTTCCCATCATCGCCTGTTGATCACGTGTTGTTGGATCATTAAAGTTTGTGTCAGAGGTTTTTCGTCTTCTTACTAGCCGCTGTGCTAGGAGTCTGGATCAAGCAACATAGCTGGGGATAGAATACTGCCACAATCCGCATATCATATTATTTGCTCGCTGCGTGATCGACCGTAACAGATATATTTTCTTCATTTGTATGTCAAGACCATCGATCGGCTTCCGCAAACTAACTCACTATTGCCCAGACTTTTGACCACAACCGAACGAATGCTACGGTTTCAAGGGACAAAAGACTGCTGATGACTGTTGCTAACGCTTGTTGTTGATGACGGAAGTAGTTTCGGCGATAGCGCGAAAGCAAAACATACAAGCGACTCTACCGCCGGTACCTTGGTATCACTAAAAACTCCATGAGTACCAATAGCGAAAACAAGAAGCATGCATGCGAGTAACTGAACTCAGGACTTTTAAAGATCAGAAGTAACTTAGAATGGGAAGTAAATAAGTTAACACCAGAAGTAACATTCGATTAGGAAACAGCTTAGGCTGATTACAGCTCGTGGTTTTCGAATAGCAATTCATTGAATATCCCCTTACCGACGCAAGTATCTCTGACTGCCGCTAACAAAACCATTTTCCATTCCAGTGTAGTCAACATGGCGTTTCATTTTTTTCAAAACATTCAAGCCCCATTTAATAGTTCCTTTTCGTCCCACCCATTACGGCATTGAAGAGAATTCACCTACAGAACCTCAAGAGAATGAGATTCTCAGAAGTGTGACTTCCGATCCGGAGGGTGCGCGCTGCTTGAAGGGGATCAATGTAGACCAAAAGGGTAACAATTTGATGGAATTCAAGCTTCTACCAATGCAGTAGAGGAATAAATGATCAGGAGAATGGCTGGATCCTAGCTGCAAACGGACACAGAAACACTGAAGGTCTACGAGTGCCTATATTTCAGACTGAATTTCACGAAGGATGTTCATACCAAACGATTCAAACAGCTTCCGTCAATTACCGTGAAACGATGGCGTTTTATTACGGATGTTTGCCCCAAAACTCTTGACCAAGGTAGCGTCCTGAATTGCTTCTAATGTATCATGATTAACCATAGCAGCAAAGACGCTCACATATCGTTCAATCTAAGTGAGCAAGACAAATATTTCAACCACTGACTCGACTGCCATGAGGCGTAAAAATACACACACAGAACTGCTTGCAAGGCAGTTTTCTACGCATCCTACAGGGTTAAAAAAGGGATATCGTCTATCGGTAACACTGAGAGCATCAAGGGTTACCACGGGTCCCTGAGTTGGTCACATTTTAAAGATACGGTTGGTGAAAACAAAAAAAAGGAACTTACCAATTCAAGATAGACGCAGGCAAATCCTGAGAGCAAAGACGCGCACACGACGTAGAACAAGCCTAATGATGGATTTTGTGACACGCTCATAGGGTTTTCTTTCGACCCCGAAGGTGGTTCTACTATTGCGACTCCAAAAAACAGTAGGAGTAGTGAAAACCACTGGATGAGACTAATAGGTTTTCGGAGAATAAGTACACTGAACAAAGCAGTGGTGAGCAACTTCAGCTGGTAGGCAACCTGAAGACAAATACGCACTCACATATCGGATTTTACCTGGAACGTTGCAGCATCTAAGTTACCAAGCGCAGCTACAAGCAGTCGGTTCTGGACGAGGTAAATCAAGGCCGGCAGGCAGGATTTTATCGAGTCCCATATATTACAAAGAAATTGGGCATAGGAGTGCTTCAGCGTCCCCGTGGAATGCAAGACGACGAGACACGTCAATAATTTAACAGCCTCGCTAGTTACCATCATAGAGGAAATAATAAACATCGGTGCATTGCGAGAGCGACCATACCGCATGCACAAGGTATACAGTAGGTTTTGGAAAACCAAAACCAGAAGGCAAACGTGACCAATTGAAAGACGAGGCATCGTTATTCAGATCAATGGTTATAAGAAACTTGAGAACTGGAATCAAGAGGAAAGAACGAACTGGTTAAGTCCCTGGTTTATTGTGAATATCATCATCTGTATTACAGCTCAATGATATCTCAGGTTGAAATACATTCAAGCGAAATGGAGGCTGAAAAAAAAGGACGAGACGGCCGAGTGACCGGAAGATCCGTGGTTCGAACCCGACCTCTGTCTCTCGAATTCTCATGTCTTGGGCAGCCCGGCAGTACCCCAGCACTCGCGCTTCTTTCTGGTGACACGGCAGCTAGGCAGCGAAAGGGTGCTACAGCTGAAAAAGAGGCCGAACGACAACTGCCACCTTGACGGCATAGTGTGCCTTGGCCACTCCAAATTCCCAGGTTTAAGCTTCCTTAAAAACGGCAGATGAGTAGTTCTAGTTTACGGCTGATGCTAATACCACAAACTCACCAAGAATTCATCGTTGTTTCTTCGCCTACAAACTGCACCCTTTCAAGGAATACCTCATTTTCGAATGTATAGTTATACATCGTCGTCGCGTGGCGCCTTAGGTATCACTGATTTGTGTTAACAACACTGACATCACATGCATGTAGGAAATGTGTGAGGCACCGGGAATTAAATTTAAAGAACGTGACACCTTACGCAAAGACAGAGTGCAAATGGAAAAAACACCAAAAACCCCTGTGCAGCGCACATAAACCAGAGTAAAGTTACACTTGTTATCAAAATCCTACGGAGGCTTTCATGAACTCCTCACAGGTCACAAAAAGCAAAAATCGAAAAGTTGTGGTAAGAGTGATATTCTCGCCCAATGGTTGACCGTGACTGCCGGCACATTGTCCAACACAGTCGAAATACTTTTAAAACTAAAGAATCTGGTGTCGCCCAAAAGGCATCTGCTGCGCGCAGCCGTATCAGGAGTGAGATAGAAACGGCTTACTCCCTACACTGCATGGTTATACCAGCCCCCTGAAGCCGAACAGGGAAGACTATTTAGTCATTGGCTCCTATCAGGGTCCAAAAAATCCTGCTGCTCGCTGCCTCGTGGGCAGACTTTTGAGTCAAAGGCTCAAAGAGAGGCACCTCAACCAAACCTCAACTCAAACCGAACCCAGGCAGCTGCTCGGAGGCCAGCCGTCCCTAATAACCCACATTCGCCTCATCTGGACGGATGTCACGTGTCACACGGACCAAACGAAGGCATGCCCTTATTGGTCAGAATGCCTGCCAATACGAGTCGAGAATCCTTGACTCGACGCTTCACGGAAATTATTGCACGACCTTGTGGAACACTCTGTGACTACCTATAAATACAGTTGTAGTAATTTTCCTTTGTCTTCATAAAGAACTGTACAGAGCTGCCGTACCTACTGCTATACCATAGTGGGTGAAGCAGCAGGACAAGGGAACGATACAGAGGCACTACCGCACATGGTCACAACGGCAACCTGGAAGTACCAAGTGCCTGCACAGTTTTTTTTAACGATGGACGCTCCTCCCAAATCCTTCCCGCCACACAAACAAACGTTGCCGGGTCATTTGACTGATCGATGGGCACCATGCGCCTCACTGTCTACTAATAATAAAATAATTAACACTACCAAATCCACGAGATACTTTGAGTTGGGTAATTTGGCTGCAAACGTTTCATCACCAATCGAGGTGACGTCATCAGTGCGTAGTTGTGCGTAGCGCTGCGCACAAGCGGACAAGCCGACGACCATCTACGCTACCTGAGCCACCGACATTCTCCTCTATAGAAAATAAGATACTTTCTTCATAGAGACTTTTAACTTCCGTGCTCTACGTCATATTGGCAAGCAGGGACTGTTCGCTGGAGGATGTATGCTGTCTCCGAAATGCGCACACATAACCCGAGCGTGGTTATGCCTCTCAGAAGGCTGGGGATGGACCCAGCTCCTACACATTTCTACCTCCGGCTTTCCAATGATCTAAAAGTGATGACTCGTGAAATATATGGCGTGAGCCTAGAGCTGAACACAGTTTAAGAAAAGCGTTTTGCTGTAGTACCCTTCCAGTGCTTAGCGGAAATGCCACCCGAAGGAACACGAGGACCGGGTTAATGCCGGGTCGCCCAAGCCTGGACCGAAGAAGTCGACAGACGGAGGTCGGGTTTGAACCACGGGCCTTCGGGCCAATAAATTCGTGCTCTAACCACTCGGACACTCTTGTCCTTCTTTTTTGCTGCATTTGATTCTAGCGAACAAACGCTCTCGCCGTCCGGTCACGCCTCTCGACATAGAAAACGGTGCCTGCTTGTAGTGTCGGCTTATTCACTCACGAAATAAAAATAATAATAATCTTTGAGCTGTGACTTCCTTTCGGGGCCTAGCTGCTATGCCACCCGAATGAAGTACGAGGGCTGGGATACTGCCAGGTTGCCTAAGCCGAGACAGAAGTCGGGTTCGTACCACGGACCTTCGGTTTAGTGAGTTCGCGCTCAAACCACTGAACCATCTTGCTTCAACGGACTGCCCTTTTGACACTGAGAAGGCTACTTTCTCGCGGGAGCTATCCGGGCTTACCCTTTGTGTAAGAAGCGCTGGCAGTGGGCGATAGGAATATCCAATTAGGTCACCTGAGCTGCTTGAAATCACATTTGAGCGGCCGATTCGAAGTCAGCGTTCTCCGCATGCACAATCGAAAGTGACTCTTTCAGTTGTGTGGTGATCATGAACTGTTTGTTGCCCAACTTTTTTAGCCTAAACGTTCGCAACGCGTGACCCGCTGGTCACCAACTGCATACCAAAAGTGGACGCAGCTGGACCAAATGGCCATCAGACGCCGGTGGATAGCCACAAATCAAGCCTGTCGTTCCTTCTGTGTACAGAACTTAATTTCGATCACGAAAAATTGCATACACGTCTGATAGCTCGTTTCCCTTCAGGCTCCCACAAGTCAGCAAGGAGTATGACAATCCCACAACTTCGAAGAACCCCCATAGTCCAACAGTATCGATCCAAGCGAGCTCAACTCTCCACGGTAAATCAGCACTTTACTGGTAGCAAGCACATGGATGAAGCACGGCAAAATGTGAAAGAAACTGTGCTAGCTGCCTGTTTGATTCCTCCGATAAAATCAAATGACTTGGATATCGTCAAGATAGCTAGTCTCAACTGATGTCACGAAACCCGTACCAGCAAGCGGCAAGTGCTACGGCGTAGACAATTCCGTCAAACGCCAAATACTGAAGAAACTAAGGAAAGATCAAGAGCCCTTGTGCTGC
This sequence comes from Opisthorchis viverrini, assembly GCF_000715545.1. NCBI lineage: Eukaryota > Metazoa > Platyhelminthes > Trematoda > Opisthorchiida > Opisthorchiidae > Opisthorchis > Opisthorchis viverrini. The sequence continues at coordinate 1,526,993 of NW_008751714.1, forward strand.
TGCAAGACTTCATAGGCGTTAACCCGAACCTCTTGCTTGTGAATGAGCCGATTAAGGTAGTAAGCAAGTGTGTTTATCTGAGCGTCTGTATCAATCAGTTGGACTCGCGAAAGATCTTTCCATCCGAACTGGGAAGACCAGGTTTCGTGAACCCGCATCACCTGTGGCTTACGCGTGAAGCCAGCCCATCTGTCCATCTTGTCATCGGAGTGTTGCCCGAGTCTGGTGATAACACCTAATCAGTAAGGCTGAAGCACATCGGATCGCTTTCGGAGGAAACGTGTCCAATATAGATGAACGAATCACACTGTATAGGTTGTATTGACATGTTCATGTGCTCCGTAAGCAAGTCAGTCGACTTCCTGGAAGAGCTCGTTTTACACAACGACGGGTGGAAACGTGCCAAAAAAGTCAGACAATGATTTCGTAGCGGAGTATAAAAGCTAGTGCCAGAAAACTCAGTTGTTCTGGGCATCACGGTCCCCCCGGATTCAGACCCCGAGAAGAGGCACATCAATGTTTAGGGATATTATCAAACATGGCCCAGTCGCGCTCCCAATGATGCTCATGTATCCAAGCTATTGCCTTCACTAGATAATCCTCATCGCAATTTCTGCGATTAAAAGTCCCTTCACAGCCCCATATTTACGCATCAATTACATCAACTGACACTTCCAACGCACCGCCATCCACCCACCTCCTCCAATTCATTAGTGAACAAAGTTGTGGCAACTGGGACGTTGTAAGACAAGCACGTGGTTTTCAAAGCTGACGTTGCTGCTGATGATAACGGCTGTGGGTGTGCACGCAACGCTCGAATATTCTCCCATACCGGTGGTCAGAGTTGTGAACAACACGCTCTCTTGGCCCTCCAGCGTCGGGGTAGGAAATGGGGGAACTTGTTTTGTAAAAATGGTAATATACTTCCACTTCCCCCCGAACACCACTACCTTGCGGTCGCGTTTTCGAGCTAAAGACTTTGACTGAGTACCCTAATCATCCTTCTGTCTAGGTGTTGGTGCCCTGGCAGTGTCCTGATCCACGTCTAACCATGAATGTTTACAAATAATCTCATATACCATCGGTGGTCACGTGGTGACATCAGCCGGATAACCTCGTTTGCTGCATACAGCAGGGTAGCCAACCAGAAGCGGCCTACTGCTGACACCCCCTCATTCCTCTTTTTCCATTTCTTGACCCTATAAATAACTCCCCCGTCAATTAGGACTGATGGTTGATCATCCTGTATCGGTTTTAGCAGCAGCATCTGCATGTCATCCGGCGCCGACATTCTTAGACAGCTCGAAATCAATCTTCAAACCTCCACGCTTAGTATAACTGGCTGCTTTTAAGGTTCGTACTCTGAGGCAAGCAGGATAACAAGTTGCTCTTGTTTTCACACCATACACGCTCAATATTTATATGTACTGCGTGTTAGAAACAAGAATTCAGGATGCAGGAAGACGACACTCTCTTCGATGTTGAAGATAAAGGCAAAGCACAAACCCTGTTGAATAAACCAACTGCCGCCGTACCATTCTTCGGCAAGCGTCCTAAAACTTCGAAATACAACGTGCACGCTGCAGAATGTGCAGTCTCTGGACATAATGATAATGTTTATTTCCAAACTTGTGGGTGGCATACCTTCGGGCTTGATCATGCGTTTACAGTCAGAATGGGGCGTGTGACTGGGGGATTTGCGGCTAGTGGGAATTCCGCGAAATGGGGACAAGGTTATGAACAGTGAGGACTATTCGATGAAATAACGATAGCGGATTTCCTTCGCAACTTGTAGGGAACAATGGGCATGAGGTCCGACTAATTCAAAGACTCAGTCGGTTGGCATGAACTAAAACGGGAAAAACACTGCTGGCCACGAGTGACCTTGGGTGGTTGGGTATATGCCCGGAGTCACAACGAGATAAAGTGGAGGCGGAGATGCGATAATTCGAATTGGGAGAACATGGCATGTTTAGTCTCAAAAATATGGTGCAATCTGAGAACAAGAAGGCCCGCTGGTTGCACTGTTGTAGGAAAGTTAAGTGCTGGGCTTAGGTTGGGTGAGGACACAAAGGTGGTTGGATTCGAACGAGAAGTCCAACAGGTTGGAATGAATGTCGCGGTGGTGGTTGGGGTCAATGAATCGCATAGGCAAGTGGGCAAGTTTGTGAGGAGGAATGGAACAGCTGCGGGGGTGCTATCAAATTGAGTATGGCAGTGCCGTGCCATCATTGGCCCGGCATGCTTCAGTTTTTGGACAGCCCCGTAATGGACGTCGCATTTGAGATCATTCGGCTGGGGTGTGTAATGCATTGGGCAGCGGTATTCATTTCAGCCTGGTCAGGGGGACAAGGTGGAACGAGGCCGATACGGGATTGCAGGGTTTTTTGTGGTCCGCTTGGCGATCCCGGAGTTGTAGATCATAGGCCAGGTGGAGTGGGTATCGGCTGACCAGGTTGACCAAGACGGGTGCTTCGGAAGTTCAAAGCTTGGGAAGATGATGGGATGGGAGGAGATTTGCAAAACATGGTGAATTTGTGGGGATATAAAATGGGATAATATGCATTAATAAACACAGGGGAAAAACTTGACGCCTGCTGCAATTAGGGTGATGGCAGGTGACTATATGGAGTAGGAAATAGATAAATTTGCACTCAGAAGGCTAGCGACCAAGGGTTGAGTTTGCTAACATACGATATTACATTGCAAGAGGTCTAGTAAAAGCCGATAAAAGCGCGTAGAGGCGCGGTATGGAAATCAGATGCATAAAGGCTAACGGGAGTGGACCTCTGAAATAGCTGGTTGATCTAGTTTTTATTACGTGAGTTGAGTTATACCAGGAGAGCAAGTGTGTGCAAGAGAAATAGTCACTAGTCCCCGAAGCACTGCTATCCGCTCTAATCTGTAGATGGTGCGTAGCAAGTATCTTCCACTAGTCAGTGTCTATCACTGGGAGCGGTGAGTAGATGTATTCTCTGTTTGGATGACGAAATGGGCTTTGGTGCGGTGCAGCATCTATTGTGACAAAGGCAGATACAGCTATGCTCGCCGATGTAGGCCATGGGCACTTGCAGAGTATCTTTGGGCTATCCCTAGTAAACTTTTTTCACAGATGAGAGATCAATTTATTCGTCTGTGGTTTATGGCATTGCCAGATGCATAACTCAACCGAGGCAAGCCCAACACCAGCAACAAACAGAAGTCAACAGTAATTTTCTGATTTCCTGAATTTAAAGGCCAGAATCAGAACCACCGGCGATGGGTGATGCACCCGTGCTACTGGAGCGGTGGCGGGCATACGAACGCACCGTGGTACAACTTAACAGGGCGACCTCCCCTGCAGAGCGTACCCGTCCACCACAAGAGGTTTTCTTCTCTCGTGCATGCTAACAGATCTGCTGGGTGGAAAACCATCCAAGCAGTCATAAGTGCGGTTTGTGCTTTATTAAATACTCCAGCTACCATTTTTTGGTCAAAGGAAAGCAAGGCCAGTAAAGACAACTCAGTCAGTTCGAACAAGCAAACAGTATACAGACGCTGGTAAACGCAAGTCGCGGGGGAGGAGTGAAATGGCAGTTGTCAATGAGACGGTGGGACTAGAATTTTCGATACTCGTGACGATTGCGCCATGGCTAAACGGCCTCAGAGCGTTGGTGCGGGCTGGCATGTGGAGCAAAAGCGTTCTGCCATGTGTGTGGGAGTGTTCCGCAAGGCTAATCATCAAATGGATATATATATATATATATATGAGCGCAGAATGCGCTCTGATAATGAGTTGAAGAAAAAATTCGACTTTGGTTTGGTCTTTATCGGTTAGAGTCAGGCTGTGTCCACCAGTTACTAGACAGAGCTGATAGAGTAATCCGGGGTGGTGACTGGACTAGGACGAGTCATAAGTTCACCGGGGAAATAGAAAACTACCAGACCATTACCACTGTCTAATTAGAGTTAGTGGGTGATTAAGTCACTCAGTGATTTGAGGAAGAAAAGAGCTAATTTTGGTTTGGTTTATGCCAGTAGGGTTTTGCCGAAAACGATAGACGCTAAACAGTTAATAGAGTAATCTGGTGTAAGGACTAGACTTGTACGAGGTGTCAATTTTGGTTTGGTATCTGCCAGTAGGGTTTTCTCGAAAACAATAGACGCTAAACAGTTAATAGAGTAATCAGGTGTGAAGACTAGACTTATACGGGGCTTAAGTTGGCACGGGAAATTGGGAAAAAAGAAAAGAATGCAACCAGGCCAGTAGCGCTTCATATTTTGATCAAGTTGGCATTTAATTTCTTTATTAGCTTAAAGCGGGTCAAAAGGATAGGAAGAGGTGATAGCAGAATCCTTTACTTGACCACTAACTGTAACGTCGCTAAACTCAAATGCGCACTGGACCTGGTTCGTAGAGGAGGTCGGAGGGAATTCAAGTATTAAGTAGGGCGGCAGCAGTTTCACAGGTAAGGAATTTGTCTACAGACTGACAAAAAATTAAGGTGATGCGTGGTGCTCCGCAGTTTCTCAGGAAGGCGGTTCCAGATGCGAGCGTAATAAACTAGAAAGAAGTAGTGGCGTAGGTTTGTACGAGCTGGGGGACACACTAAGTGGTTGCAGGAGTTACGGGATCTATAGCGAGGTTGTGAGTTTATAGTTGGTCTAGCCTCTGCTATAAAAGCGTTCTTATGCAGCAGACGGTGTAAGAGAGCTAGATTCAATTTTAACCGTCTAAGCCACAGTGGATTTGACAGCCTAGGATTTGACAGCGGGAGCGGCAAGAGAGGAGGTTTGACCGAGGAAAGAGCCGTTTCGTAAGTGAGTGTTGGACACTTTCAATTGAGAGTCCGGAACTTCGGTTGTAAAGGGAGGAGAATGTGGGACAGAATTCGACGATTGGTCATACGCATCGCTTAGAGATTGCTACCATTGTGTTTGGAAGGTGGCAGGAGCGCAGTACTAAAGAGCTGAGCCTGCGTGCTCTTGCAACCTGGAACTGTACCTGGTGGGAAAAGCTAAAGGTACAGGAGTATCGGAGGTCGAGATCTTTGATCTCCATGGGATATGCGATAGGATTTCCGTTAATGGTGAAAGCGTCAGTCGGGAGAGGGCAGCGGCAGGAAGTTATACAGGATTTTGCAGAGGAGAAGCTTAGGCCAGATTCGTTTGACCAGCGAGTCAGTGAATCTAAGTCTTGCTTAACCTGGTGAAAAACAAGGACCTTTTCAGAGGAGAGGAATGAAAACGCGCTTTTCATATCGTCCGCGAAGAGGACGGCCTTACCACGGGATATGGCGGCGAAGATGTCATCGATGTACAGTAAGAAAAGGATGGGGCCTAGCACGCTTCCTTGGATAACTCAGCTAATGATCGGTAGTGGAGATGGCTGTATGTCCCCAATTTGAGCTATTTGCCTCCTGTCTGATAACTAGGAGGCGAATCACTGAAATAAGTTTTCATTGCCGCCCACGGTACTAAGTTTTTGTAGCAGGGAGGCGTGGGTGATCTGGTCGAAGGCTTTTTGGATGTCAAGATAGACTGTTACAATGGAGTATCCAGCGTCGTAGACTGTTGTGTTGGTCTCAAACAAGTGAAGCTGGCAGCCATTTACGGATCTTTGAGATAGAAATCCGTACTGTCGGCCATCTACGGCGTCTGTAGCTAGGGGAAACCTGATTAACGGGTCTGTGACCAGACGTTCAAGAGTTCTCAGTAAGAGGGAGGTATGGTGGATTCCCCTGTAGTTGGAAGCAGTTCGTCTACATCCGGATATAAAATGCGGGTGGATTATAGATTTTTTCCGCTGGGAGGGGACGATTCCATAGTTTAAAGAGTGGGTGAAAAGATTTAATACAAGGATTCCGATATCTTGGCCGCCTTTAAGATTCAAGTAGAACCACTGAAGGGTGCGGAGGGCTATATATACTTCGGCAGTTGTATTGGCTCTGGTGGAATCGCAAATGACCGAATCACGTTTACCAATCTGCTTCACCTATGGCATCAAAAGGCCTACCACTTGGTCTCAATGATCGCGTTCATCGGGCTACAGTAAGAGCTGTATTGACGTGTGGTGGCGAAACATGGCCTCTGCGAACGGATGGTGTGCAGGCGCCGTTAGGTTTTTACTACTAAAGCCTCAGAAGCACGACTGATGTCATATGGCGTCAAGAAATTCGTGGAGGTAGTTAGAAACCTGGTATCTGGTTGTGTAGCAGCTACTCGAATTGCGGGAAACATCCAACTCCGTCAACTACAGTGGCTCAGCAATGTCCTACTTATGCTGAAATAATGTTTGACGAGACAAGATTTATTCGCTGTACCTCATTCGGATTGGCAGAAACCACAAAGTAGACAACATGAAGCTTGGCAGGACGTGAAAGAGATTACGGATAGTTTGGGTATTGTTGTTGCGGTACGCATCTCAGAATGAAGTTCCGTACGCTTGGCTAGAGCAGTTGTATGAAATGGAGGCTGACGAGTATCAGTTGCTTTCCGGATTGTCTGAGTGAGCGCTTAGAGGTTTATGCACCTAAAAATGCTTGTGATAGGTAAGCGTTAGGTACCCTCATTCTCTCACACGCGGTTAGCGTGACTTCTAACGCCATCCGATTACACAAAGTAGACTGAGAGACGTACACACATTTGGATAAGTTATCAAAGTTAGGTGACTCTCGTGCTGGTCGGCAGTAACATATTTCAATGGGGAATGAGGGTCCGACTACATGAGGCATCGAGGCAAGGTCGACGTAGACAGCATCCACCTAAACAGTTCAAATATAACATTATTTTGGTGCCAAGCTGCCATACCACCCGACGGCAGTTCTAATGCGTTACAAATTCGTTGACGCCATCCGACACCAGCAGCACCTTTGAGACGTCGGCGGTCACAAACCCGAAGACGAGCCCACACAATCTGTCCACAGAAGCCATACCTCACAACCATACAGTTTACACGGTGCACGAGACCACTGAGATTTAGTGATAGACATTTCACTTCACGGGTGACGCAAATCGGAAAAAACATGATTTGAGCCCCTGAGATTCTTCCACGAACTTCATTAAACATACTTCCGTGAGAGACAATACGGCCACCGAAGTATGTGAAAATCCACACAACTTTTAGTGCTTCCGCTAGAATTGCAAAGAAGACATTCTTAGAACACTCTTCGAAACATGAAGTTTCACTTTGAAGGTGCAAGGCGCATGGAATAAGATTGTATTTTTGTGGCTTATTTATTCAACAGGGCTGGTACTCGTCCTTCTTCTCCAGAGGTGGAGGCGGTGTCGTCCAGATCGTTCTCATCAGCCTCGATGTGAACCATAGAATTTTGAAAACTTCCAAGCGTTCATCTCATTGTTTTACCGGGGCTGTCCGAGAGTAGAGAGCGGACAAATGTTAGCGGTAGTAACCGACCTGATTCATCGGATGTTTATGCGTGTTCTGTCACTGTTTCGGATGTCTGCAATGAATCAAGCAACTGGGGTTTTCACAATGGACCTGGCTTCAACGGACTGAGGCGGATTGATTGAAGAAAGCTGATTTTCGTATTTCTAATATACTTTTGCCGTGCTCTGCGTAATCGGTCAGCGATGATGCCTGATTACCCGGGCTGTTGAACCATATTCATAAACGGCCAGAAGGTCGATGTGAAGCAACATGTAAAAATTTGCCTACCGGTTCTTGACAACTGCAACGGACCCGACGACTTGCAAGCTTAGGCGTGTGGATACCAGTATAGGTTGTAGCTTTACAGTCATGCTGTGGTTGTTACATGCGAAAAACTTTAAAAGGGCGAGGGTTATTTAACCGTCCGATAACCGGAATCATGGTTGTTTGACGGTTATATGACCATCATATAACCGGGAGACTCCGTTTTCTTGAACTGCGTGTGCTGTTAGAAATTCTTGCCAGACAATATTAGTATAGCTTTCAGAGAGCTCATCATACACCCTCACACCCAGATGTAGCTGTGACTTGTTTGCGAACTAACCAGAAGCCTCATAGTTGAAACCCCGCCTCTGCATCTGTCTAGGCTCAGGTAACCTAGAAACGTTTCACCCCACGTACTTCCTTCGGGTTACATGACAACTGTGCGCAGAAAGGCTGTACGCCCCGAAGTATATAAAAATAAGGGAAGGATTATGTTCACAAACCTCCGGGGGATTCCCTGCTGAGCGATTTTAGTTAAGACTGATAGATAGGATCGAACGGAACCTTAAGGTCAAGGAACACCAAGACTGTGGGTTGTCTGCACATATGGCGTTCCGCTAACACTTGAGAGTATGGGGATTCGCCCCACATGGACTCTATCAGGTCCAAATCCCATTTGATGCTCACGGGTCAAGGTTTAACGTGCGGCCAAAAGCCGACGAAGAATCAGCCACGCCACATGACCTTGTACAACGAAAGTGAAAATGACTCCTCTGTGGTTACTACGTCCACTGTGAGTACTTTCTTCGAAAAGGGGCCTATTAATGATTGACCTCAGTTGTCCGGGACGGCCTCTTCCTCTAAAACGGATGTAAGCAGGCTAGCAGGTACTATCTAAGAAGTCCACTTCCATCCTTAGATAAAGCAGGTGGAAGGCAGCCAGGACGGCGAGCACAGTGACGTCCGAGTAAGGTTATACGCCCGGACTCTTCTGTGGCTGAAGTGTGTTTCACGTTCATGGGACAAGATTCTGTTGAAGTTAAAAGGCGGGATTGGTGATGGCAAGTGGCTAACTGAATTTTCTTTCGAAGTAGTGTGCCCAAAGATCCAAACTTTAACCTTTGCCTGGTAGGACATACCCCTGATGGTTCTGCAAATAAGACTTTCGAGGACCAGTCAAACGAATCAAGTGAAACAGGCTGCGAACGGCTCCAGAATTTTTCGCCTTTTAAGCTTCTTCGGTTGTTTGGACCTACTGGGCTTCTCGGGTTGCAAACATTCAGTTTCACTTGGCGTGAGATGACTCGTCGAGTTGAAATGTGGTTGTGAATATGAGAGGTCACCTGGCTTTAGTGGTTGGATGAGTTTGGATGCGTTGTGACCTGGACAAAAGTTCCGGTTTTCAAAATCATCTTGGATGTCTGTCTCGTTGATATAATAATATAACAAGTTAGTAACACAATACTCACCGCAGCATATTCGTTGTTTGTCATGCTTCACCCTCAGCTGCAATTTCTGTGCGTCCCATCTGATCAAAATCCTTAAACGCGTATTTTGTTTTTTGGGGTTTAAACTACTAGAATTGCAGTTGCAGTAGTCCTGTATCCCTATTACTGACAGACAGCATTAATCCATCCACACGCAGTCCCGCATACGAACAGGAGTCATTCCTTTTCCTGTTTGCTTTATTGTGAAATCTGAGGTATCATAGTCCTCAACAAAAGCATTTGGCTCAAAATCCCAACAGCAACACAGCGGAAAGTGTGCCGACACTTAACTGCAGTAGAACGAGTTTTTGAAGGAAGATGTAGCGGCGCCTTTTTTGACCCCAACCTGAGGAACCAAGCCTCTATCTACTAACCAGCCTGGTAAAAGAAACCCTAAAGTTACTGAACCCAGTTTGACCTCATGATAACTACCACATTCATTTGCCAACTCCACCTGTGTACTTTTTACCTCCACTTGCCTTGCTCATTTATACCCTTCACCTTAATGCAAACGCCTTCCCGCCAGACATCGGCGCACTACCATGTATGTGTTTGAGATCCATGTTTGTGTCCATGCCCCATTTACTGGACCTGTCCTGGCTAGTCAATTCGTGATTTCCGTGTGATCACACAGCCAATCAGAATCACGGGACTGGACTTGCCGGCGACGAGCGCAACACACTGTGTAGCGTGGAATGTCAGAGAGTTAGAAGTATTGAACGTTTGCGAGGGTGGGGCGAGGGTACACGCCGGTTCTGAATTGTGCGGATGTAGAAATTCGTATTACTGCAACCACGAAGCACACAGAGCATACATTCGCACAGATTAAATGACGCAGGAGAGGAGATAGCAGCAGAGACAGGTCTTGAACTATGAACCGAGCCGCTAGTGTATCAAGGCCATAGGATAGTATATAAACCAGTGCGGGGCTGCAACCTATCATTCCTTGCTTGTTTCGCTTGCGGCCCGGGTGCCCACGACATGATGAACGCAACCAGTATGGTGGCGACGATGGTACGGCTAACTGTGCCAATGCCAAGTACTTCATTGACTTAGTGTCAAGTAAGATGTTTTTGATGCAAAATATTCCGTAGGTTCACTGAACATGTAGTCGGATGAACGCAACATAACCAGACAGATTTTTGATTACTTCTATGGTCGTGAGTGAGGTTCCTTCGTGGAATTCACGTCCAAGCTGATAGAATTTCAACGGGGAGTGAGCGCGTTTTATGCCCGCCAACATAGTTTATCGGCGGCAAAATATGAGCAGAATAACGGCGAACTATTCCATCACCCGTTTGTTACTCGTCCGAGGCCTACAAATGCGTACGTGCGGGTTATCACTGGAGCGCTTATAAAAGGGGTCATCGGTATTTTGATATTTGTGTGCACAACCACTCAAATAACTTACATTCAGTTACGCTGATTTCGGTCGCCCGTTGTTCATGCGTGTCGTTCAACATAACGGTCGTCTTGTAATCACCAGTTTTAACATGCAACATTTTCGTGCCCTTCGTAAGTCTGACTGGTAATTATATGCTTCAAACCAGCATCCAAATACACAGCAAGACCGCGTGGTGTTTGCCCAGTTAGCATGCGTCCCCGCCTCGGTGCAGAACCTGTGAGGAATTTGTGCAGAACCTCTGCACTAATGTGTGGCTATTAAGCGGCGGGAAATTCACGGATTCACGGATTGATACACAGGATCGAGGCTTTTGCCCAAGTTTCCCGGGTCGGTTTTGTTCTTGTCGGTCAGTGGCTGTCGTTCACCCGAAAGGCACTAGTGAAATAAAGGTGTAGCATTGCTCTTTGCGTTCTCAACGCGGGGCAGTGTGCTTGTCAGTGCAAGGATTCGCATGAATAAATGTCTAATAGTGCTTTAAACTAGGTTCTAGAAGGAGCGTTGACAACCGTCGGAGGAAGGTCATTCCAGGCAGCTACTACCCGAAATGAGAAAAACTTTTGTCTAATGAATGTGTGTGCTCCGAGCTTGAAAATTTTCTTACTATGCCCCCGCCGGGTGTTTGCTGGGTCAACGGTAAAAAACCTGTTTGCCAAGCTTTGTTCAAACAGAGCGTAAGTAAGAATTAGGTCCCCTCGGAGGCGACGGTACTCCGGGGGAAAGAGATCAAGCATCGCGAGACGCGCTTCGTAGTCCACGGATTTGAGGCCGGCAACCATTCTCGTAGCGGCCCGCTGGACACGCTCAATGAAGGTGACATCTTTCGTGCGTCCTGAGTAGGCAACTTGGTTGGCGTACTCCAGGAGCGGTCCGACGTAGGCCCGAATTCTGACGTTTCAGAGACGTCAATGCTTCTTTAGTTGTCTATCAGAAATAAAAACACAAGCCCGCATTTCTGGGTCCCTACGGGATGCAAACTGTCGACAGACTTGAGTAGTTTTGTTTCAGTGCACCATTTCTACACCCGGGTGCAGAAATCTGTTGACACTGTGTGGAAATATCCGCGCCTGGGTGAAAATATGCTGCAGAAATTTCTGCACCGGGGCTAACTGGATGGCTTGTTGAGATGTTTTGTTTCCTCCATGGAACTCCACAACTATGTCCGGAATATATACGGGATAGACAACCGGCGATTAATTGCGGGTCCTGCGTGATGAACTGCGCCGGTTGGATTATTCTGTTTGTGATGTCCAGGGTAACTGAACTACGTTGCTGTTTGTGTCGGTTCTTGACAATGGTAGTCTGAATGCCCTTTCGTTCACTTTCGTTGGTTTCTCCGTGAAGTATGGTGATGCAGTGCAGGCAAGTTTGACCAATCAGTGTAACAGAGGTGGTTATTACCTGTGGTATATGGTGGTGACCGATTGAAATGGTGTAATTTGAAGTGTGTTCTACTTCTTCATCCAAAACGAGTGATGGAAATGTTATGATGTTGCCGTCGGGGGTCTTCGGTGAACGTTGCCAGAACGATTGCGGTAGGCAAGAATAAGTCACAGTTGTGTAGCTGTAGACAGCGACGCCTAACGCCTCTGCAATTTTTTGTTCTTTCCATGTGTTACAGAGCTTCAATGTTAGGATTAATGAGTTTAGGGAAGTGACTCATTCGGATAAAGAAGTTTTGTTTGCCTTCTCAAAGCGAATGGCACACTGTAGGGAAGCGAGCTTGTTTGAGGTCTGTGCCACCAGCATCAGAAGTCGGAAATGGGTGTACTGGTCGTACTGAAGCGAGCATCGGGCACCTGGGCCAAGCATGCTAGCAGGCGCGCGGTTACGCTTGGTGATGAAACCACTAACTAAGTCGAATCTGCCAACAAGTACATTAAGTGGAAACTTACTGAGTCCTACTCGTCACTCACCTGTGTTCAGGCTATTATCAACAGGAATGAACGTTTGGACGCCAAGTATAGGAGACTAGTAAGCGTCCAACTTGTGCAGCCGGGGTGACAGTACCACCTCATTTAGAGTCTTTGAGCCGGATAACGCCATACGACCAGGATATATTTCGTCGCAATCATAGCAAAAGTGTGGAGTTGGTCAAAAGCACACCATCGGACCTTGTTTTTTGCGACGACAACCAGCTACTATTGGGAGTACCCAATAGTTGCCTAGAAACGTCACAAACGAGAAATTAAGCTGGGTTACAGATGAGTCTCTCGAAAAACCAAATTGGTTTGCGAATTAGTGTGTATTCGCTAATTGCTCGTGCTTTTTTGCAAGCGCATGGTTGTTGCCATGTTGACGTATGGCCTTTGCTGCCGAGATTCAGGGTCAGTCGCTGATTCCGTTGGCGTAGTATACTAGGTGGCTTTTGCCACCGAACGATACTCAACCATCAGCTACTGTTGCTGAGATAATTGTGTTAGTACAGGCTGTCCCCAGAGGCAAGTCATCTAAGCCAAGTTTTGCTCGAAATATCTCATCGGGTATTTTCAAGGCGATTGTCCGCATCAGTTCGTATGATTTCGATGCTTGCTCTCCGGGTACAGTTGTGGAACACATTTTTGATGCTCCCCTAATTTGTTGGCAGTGAGCCATAACTAAATTATGTATTCCAAAAAGGGCTTCGTATATGCTAACAACGCAAGTATCGGTGCAACCAAGGCATCCGGGCCCCGCATTGAAGACAGGCTTGCGTAGGTGAGAGGAGTGGGCGTAATTTTCTCGCACCATCTATAGCCTCACAATGGTCCCGAAACATAGAGCTTCTAGAACTACAGAGGATCGCCTCTAACAACATATGTTTAGCAGTTTATTCAGCGGCCCGGAAGCCTGCGTGTTGCTGAGGCACTTATTACGCTTCATGTGTGCATCACCACTAAGCGTTACTTGCTACGGACTCGTCAAAAATAAGGGTTTTTCAATACGAAGATTCTAGAACAGAGGCCCACCGTAGACTTGATATCTTACTGATTATTACTTACTTGGCGTTTAAAATCGCCAACGGCAGCCGGAAAGAATGCTTTTTAGCCACAAGTTAGTTCCCAAAGTTCCACAAATTAGGTCCCCTCGGAGGCGACGGTACTCCGGGGGAAAGAGATCAAGCATCGCGAGACGCGCTTCGTAGTCCACGGATTTGAGGCCGGCAACCATTCTCGTAGCGGCCCGCTGGACACGCTCAATGAAGGTGACATCTTTCGTGCGTCCTGAGTAGGCAACTTGGTTGGCGTACTCCAGGAGCGGTCCGACGTAGGCCCGAATTCTGACGTTTCAGAGACGTCAATGCTTCTTTAGTTGTCTATCAGAAATAAAAACACAAGCCCGCATTTCTGGGTCCCTACGGGATGCAAACTGTCGACAGACTTGAGTAGTTTTGTTTCAGTGCACCATTTCTACACCCGGGTGCAGAAATCTGTTGACACTGTGTGGAAATATCCGCGCCTGGGTGAAAATATGCTGCAGAAATTTCTGCACCGGGGCTAACTGGATGGCTTGTTGAGATGTTTTGTTTCCTCCATGGAACTCCACAACTATGTCCGGAATATATACGGGATAGACAACCGGCGATTAATTGCGGGTCCTGCGTGATGAACTGCGCCGGTTGGATTATTCTGTTTGTGATGTCCAGGGTAACTGAACTACGTTGCTGTTTGTGTCGGTTCTTGACAATGGTAGTCTGAATGCCCTTTCGTTCACTTTCGTTGGTTTCTCCGTGAAGTATGGTGATGCAGTGCAGGCAAGTTTGACCAATCAGTGTAACAGAGGTGGTTATTACCTGTGGTATATGGTGGTGACCGATTGAAATGGTGTAATTTGAAGTGTGTTCTACTTCTTCATCCAAAACGAGTGATGGAAATGTTATGATGTTGCCGTCGGGGGTCTTCGGTGAACGTTGCCAGAACGATTGCGGTAGGCAAGAATAAGTCACAGTTGTGTAGCTGTAGACAGCGACGCCTAACGCCTCTGCAATTTTTTGTTCTTTCCATGTGTTACAGAGCTTCAATGTTAGGATTAATGAGTTTAGGGAAGTGACTCATTCGGATAAAGAAGTTTTGTTTGCCTTCTCAAAGCGAATGGCACACTGTAGGGAAGCGAGCTTGTTTGAGGTCTGTGCCACCAGCATCAGAAGTCGGAAATGGGTGTACTGGTCGTACTGAAGCGAGCATCGGGCACCTGGGCCAAGCATGCTAGCAGGCGCGCGGTTACGCTTGGTGATGAAACCACTAACTAAGTCGAATCTGCCAACAAGTACATTAAGTGGAAACTTACTGAGTCCTACTCGTCACTCACCTGTGTTCAGGCTATTATCAACAGGAATGAACGTTTGGACGCCAAGTATAGGAGACTAGTAAGCGTCCAACTTGTGCAGCCGGGGTGACAGTACCACCTCATTTAGAGTCTTTGAGCCGGATAACGCCATACGACCAGGATATATTTCGTCGCAATCATAGCAAAAGTGTGGAGTTGGTCAAAAGCACACCATCGGACCTTGTTTTTTGCGACGACAACCAGCTACTATTGGGAGTACCCAATAGTTGCCTAGAAACGTCACAAACGAGAAATTAAGCTGGGTTACAGATGAGTCTCTCGAAAAACCAAATTGGTTTGCGAATTAGTGTGTATTCGCTAATTGCTCGTGCTTTTTTGCAAGCGCATGGTTGTTGCCATGTTGACGTATGGCCTTTGCTGCCGAGATTCAGGGTCAGTCGCTGATTCCGTTGGCGTAGTATACTAGGTGGCTTTTGCCACCGAACGATACTCAACCATCAGCTACTGTTGCTGAGATAATTGTGTTAGTACAGGCTGTCCCCAGAGGCAAGTCATCTAAGCCAAGTTTTGCTCGAAATATCTCATCGGGTATTTTCAAGGCGATTGTCCGCATCAGTTCGTATGATTTCGATGCTTGCTCTCCGGGTACAGTTGTGGAACACATTTTTGATGCTCCCCTAATTTGTTGGCAGTGAGCCATAACTAAATTATGTATTCCAAAAAGGGCTTCGTATATGCTAACAACGCAAGTATCGGTGCAACCAAGGCATCCGGGCCCCGCATTGAAGACAGGCTTGCGTAGGTGAGAGGAGTGGGCGTAATTTTCTCGCACCATCTATAGCCTCACAATGGTCCCGAAACATAGAGCTTCTAGAACTACAGAGGATCGCCTCTAACAACATATGTTTAGCAGTTTATTCAGCGGCCCGGAAGCCTGCGTGTTGCTGAGGCACTTATTACGCTTCATGTGTGCATCACCACTAAGCGTTACTTGCTACGGACTCGTCAAAAATAAGGGTTTTTCAATACGAAGATTCTAGAACAGAGGCCCACCGTAGACTTGATATCTTACTGATTATTACTTACTTGGCGTTTAAAATCGCCAACGGCAGCCGGAAAGAATGCTTTTTAGCCACAAGTTAGTTCCCAAAGTTCCACACCAAAAATCGTGACACAAATAAACAAGCTTAACAGGCATTGTTCACTAGATACCTCAGCGATTGCTTACACTCTCCTGAGTTTTCAGATGACTGTTGAACTTTGTCTATGCCCACACAATACTCTACGTTAAACGTTAAAGAGTGAACAGAAAGAAATAGAAAATCGGTAACCAGCTCCGGCATAACCACAGCCACTATCGTTGATCTGTAGACTGCAGAGGACTCATAGTTAGATAGGTAGATAGTTCCTTTAGTATAAACCAGAGTTACGGCTGCCTATTAGCACACTGGTTCTTGCACCCAGGGCTGCCAGTGAGATACATGGCTTGAGGGTCTTCAATTGGGGTAACACATGCAAGTACATGTGGGCTATTCATTTCAATCAAACGACCAGCGGTTTCACAACAAGTAAATTACGCTGAGTGCAAACAGTCAATACAACGGCGCTTACTGCTAAACGTGGGCCATTCTAATTAATAACTGTTTTGTTAACCTCAGTTATCACAAATATCATCGTCCTTCGGGGATCCCGGTATTTTTAGCAACAGCGTAAACGATTACACCTGTCACAAGCAAGCTATATTAAGCTACCAGAAATCGCATACCATCCGACTTCATTACATTTGGAAATCTGTTAAAGATATAAATTTTTAACAGATACAACTGCATTATAATTCTATGTTCCGCTCAAGAGGATCAGTTATAAACCATAAATTCGCCATTTTGCCATTTTCGAATGTTCCCGCCATATAGATTTCAGCCGCGGAGGCAACATTCCGCTGACCGCTGTTTGGCGTGCGGTCCTGCACTGTAACGACCGGCGACAGACGTGTGCATCTGTCGACGCCAAGAACGTGGACAGTACAGGTTCGTTGAATCACTTTGCTTTCCTCTGCGTATATAGTACCTCATTGTCTCTGACCTGCAAAGTTATGCGGAGCCGTCACAACGGGTGTCAAGGCAAGTTCACTGGGACGATTACGATGAATACGGCATCATCCTCATACCGAATAACGTAAATCTAAATGATTAGAAGATTCAAAATGGGAGCAGGTTGAATGCACCTGTATCTTCGACCATGTGCCTCATGCCACATTGGTTTCGCCGAAACTATTAGGTTTTCGCAGTTGTAACTTTTTCGAGAATTTAAACTCAAACCTCCACACTCTTTAATGTTCTATTGCTCAAGAATTTTGTTTAAGTGAGTGAAAATTCAAAGTCACATATCACCGCCGATTCGCACTTTGTTGCCGGTTTGTGCGAGATAAACCGGCATGCTGTGTTTGGCATGTTTTGCGTTTTTGGTATTCTTTAAGAATGAGGTAACATCTACCGAATATACAGTGCAAATTACATCCAGGAAAAACGGTCATTTGCTTTTGCTTGCTTTATACTCATCCAACATAATAACTACGATGAGTTTGTTCAGTGAAATTCGGCACAACGCATTTCCCTGTTGAGCCCGCAATTCACTAAGTGTGACACTTTTGAACAACTGTATGAAGTGTGCAGCTGCGATGCAAGGGCCGTCTCTGTGGACCATCCTCATTCCCAGACATGCATAACTACCCTGTGAATGATACGGCATCACGAGATGGCTGCAGGTAAATTGCCAAAATAATTATACAATTCTGTACGACCCAGCAAAATACGCCCTGTCTGATTGACGTCTTACGCCAACCCCGTGCAAATTCTGGCGCTGAGTGAATTTTTCAATGGAAATCCCTGGTGCGCAACCGAAGAATCACTCTCTGTCTGTCTCGTTACGGATTTGAAAAACACCGACAGTCGGGAGCTATGGTTCTGAGACAACAGCTGTCAGACACTCGAAGATGTATTAGTTCCGCTGCTCAAACAGGCTAACTCTCACAGCCATACAACAGAACAGCCCGTACGATCGCCTAATATTCAGAGATATACTGCTTCGACACCATGGGTGTTTCAAATAGGGGAATGCTACCCGAGCCTTGAAGTTTCGTATATTGATCCTTTCTGTCGCACTGCAACCAACACTGTTACCACTTTGAAGTTGCATAAAGCACCCCAAAAATTCATGTGGAACTCCTTGGATTTTGGTGCTTGTTTAGTGAGTGCATATCTAGCAGCACAAACTTATGCCTTCTGGGTGGAAATCGCATACTAAATGCCTTTGATCAGTTCGTTCAAAAACACCTGCGCCTTCTTCTCTTTGAAGATTAGAGCTATTTTGTCTGCACATTCCAGAACGACAAGTTTTTTTAGAAGGTCGTTGAATACCGGGGTTCAGAAATGTTCTAGCGTTTGGGCGGATATTTCATTGACCACAAACTTAAACAGGAATTGAGGCAGTGGCTACCCCAAATGGGTACCGGACTGTGTACGGGTACGCCTCCTATCAATCGAAAAATGTATTGATAGCAGAGCAAATAGATGTCGACAGGTTTACTAAATACGCCCGGTATGATTCCTCAGAAGTAACTTGCTTTGCAGAGCCCCTACGGTTTTTCCTGGGTTGTACCAGCTCCATTCTGAGTTTACCCATCGCGAAAACACGCAATTGGCGCTCAGTATTTGCCCGACGGAATTGAATTTTCAAAAGCAGTGTATCCTGATGGACTGACGAAATCGGGCAACTGGGTTTACAGAGCCAGTCTCATGTAGGTGTCTCGGGGTCTAAGCGGTGCTGGGAAATCCTTATACCAGACTTTTCCGCCAGAGCTATGGTTGCTTCAGTGGACAATGAAATTTAGTGAGCTTCTAAAATACCAGCGTAAATTAGGAAAGTTTTAGGTTTGAGCAACAAGATGCAAAATTTTGACGCAAAAATTATACTCCAAACACAAAGATTTTGCAACTAAGAGCATTGTGCGGCCAATGGTCCCCCACACAGTACTTCCAGATTTCTCACTGTCTCCTGATCTTGTGTCCCGGCAACTCCGATCTACCTTAGCCGCTCACAAATAGCCAATGCACGTCCCTCATAATCACATATACCCATATGTTGGTCTCATTCTGCCGCGATTCTTTGGCAACAACTAATTACAGTGACAACCATAAATAACCTAACCAAGTTGTGCACCTACGTCGCCGTCCACGAAATCAAATAGGTGTTCACGATGATGAAACCGCGAATGTCATACCTGACCGCAGTCCACCATATACCTAACATTTCGCGGACAAGCGTGTTATGCACGTCCCTAAAAACGTCTAAATTAGTTTAACTTGTGCCGCCTTATTGTGCTGTCTGCTTGTTCAACCCACAGCCCAATAAGTAATCCGACGGCAATACTAGGAGTTTGGTACAACAGTGGATGCTGAATATTCCTGTGCGCCCCACATTGCTTGTTTTGTTCATTGTGGAAAGCAAACAACTTACAGACTAAAATATTCCTTCTTTTTGTTTGGCGGGACGCCTGTCACAACGATAGGAGAATTTTTCCCGTACAGGTCGCGAACGCCTGGTCCAATTTGCGTTTGCTGTGGCATAGACACCGTAATTATTGTGAACGCAGTCCCAAGATTATTTCCAACTCAAACATAGAAGAAACGCATGAAGAAACCAACCTTGTCAAAAAAATCTTCCACCTTATTCACCGAGACTATACGCGAAGCTATTAGTAGCCACCAAAATATGAATTCCGCCCGAGAATGGACTTTGAATATGCTAAAACAACTTCTAAAGAACTGCAGCCACGTGTGACAATTTTAAGGGTCCTGATAAATACTGTTAAGTACTAAAACTTTATGTCGAAGATTTCTTCCTCCGAACTCTCGCCTCAGGAGAATTAGTGGTGTGCATCTATGCGTCGGCGATTAACCCAGCAGTGATTTTTGGAGAGTGGTACCTGGGGAGCAGTTATATGAAGAACTAATTTACTTGTGTAATTATGGCACAGCGGTGCGCACCGGCGATATCTCCCCGCGTGTTGGCGAACCGTTTGCAAGCCAACTACCATGCTAGGCAAACAGATCAACAGCCAACTGTCCAACAACCAATAAGTTGTTCGGTTATCTAAAACGCACCCTCACAAGGTCTCCTAACATGCGAATCAGTTTTATTGGATATGAGAATCCACATATTTTTTGTTCTGTTTTATCAGTGACAGCTGTGATTCGGGATTGAAGCAGACGAACAAAAGTTTCTGCTGTTCCGCCTGAGAACTTCATCTATCCGTTACGTCCACATATCCATATGAACCAACTGTTAGGCGGAAACTGTCGTGTGAACGAAGAACACAAATATATCATTCGGTTAAAAATGACGCACAAGGAGATGCCAACTTTGTCTTAAGGCAACGGGCGCATTTGGATGACATATGGGGGACCCACAAAAGATCAGATAGTGGTCACCAGATTCTGCCTCACTGTTTGTAAGCTTCATAGGCCGATTTGTAAAAGTATACTAGGACAGTACGATCAAATGTGGTTTTGTTGTTTACTTGTGCAGAAAATTATTTCTCTGTTTCATCTAGTTATGTGGCCAGCACATGTGATTTGGTTGGATTTTTTCACTTAAACATAACAAGAACATGAAAAACTCTGTCAGAGTGCGCTCTATTCTTTTAAACCAGCCACATATTCACAGTCATAAACTGGGAAGTTGCAGACTGCTCCTCGGTAAGCTATCGCTGAACCATAGCAGATACAGGAGGAGTCGATGTCCGTCGAATATAGGACGCGCAATATAGTTTCATGTTTCCCAGGACTGGCACCATTTCAATTATAAGAGCAGCCAAAATGGCAGGAAAAACCGTTCAGACAGCTTCCCAACTTATCTACCTGCATCAACGGCTACTACTCTGCCTTCAATAAATATAAAGACACCTGATGACGGCGAAACCGAAACTCTACTTCTAGGTAGGACAGACTGGTAAAAATATTGAATACTTTCGGGACACACGGGGAAAACATGATGTTCTTTTGAATTGCTTTGAATGGCGCAAGCACGAAGAACCTAGGGGCTTAGACGAGTTTCGACAGAAAGCTTTTGTCTTTGGACGACTACATAGTGGTCATGGTGTCGGGTCTTTCGGCTGGGAAGAAGTTCATCCAGCTTGCTGGTACGGTATTCAAGGCCACCGCGGCGTCTCTAGTTAGTGACCTCACGAGGGAGCAGGATGACAGACTGGGAATAGTTTTACAGGGCAACCACGCTACCAAAGCTGGCAAACTCTCCATTTTCTGGTGTACTCTTAATAACTGATCACGGTCACCAAAATGGATAAGCAACAAGAGAAACACTCCATCGTTGAATCTTCACTCACACCTTCCATACTTAGTCCCGTGCAGTGAGCCACTAGTGGACTATCATTTATCAGAAGCCTTGGAAAGATAGAGAGAATACCCAAAGATCGTCCTTAGAGGCTCAAAAACTTGGTCACAGCTGTTCTAGAAAGGAAGTGCGAAACACTCGCTCAGACAGTTCAACCAAGCCTGAAATCATGAAAACCTGGGAAAAGCTTTTGAGTCTCGTGCATCAAAAGACGTGTTGATCAAACCAATTCGAGTCCAGATTGAAAAATTTTCACTCAACAGTAGCAGATCCATCGACCAACACCAAGATGAAAGCTCGGGAGAGATGCGCCTTGTGAGGACAGCGTGTCGAAAATGCAAAAGCTTTGTTGCTAATTCCCTTAGTTGGCAAGCATGATGTAGCGGTGAATCTCAAAGAAAAGTCGAAAGCTATACGCTTAGTTTGGTCAGCTAGGTAGAACAAGGTAGCCAATTGCATAGACAGATCAGCAACAAGCATAGACCACCACATACGAAACCGGTGCAAGAGACCACACCTGCTGGTTAGTTTGTTGGGATGAAGCTAGCGTTGGTTCTCTCTCTTCATGTGGTGGGTCTAGTAAAGGCGGTTGAAAAATTTTTCCGAAGATTGAAAACCAATGACTCGCAGCTCCACTCCACCAAAGGTCCACCTTTCGTCACTAATCACACCGAGGCCCAAAGTCAAAAATTCGACAACACTATACCTGAAGGAGAATGACCGTAGTCGAATAATCTACGTAAACCTCCAAGTCAGAAAGCTGTTTGCTAGATTCACTGTGCAGCCCTACAGTAATTGAGCCCCTTAAGAGTGCGTCAAAGAAGAATGCACCTAAGTGACCCATCTGACTTACAGACGAATTGAGAGGGGTTTGCCTGGACCCCTGACAGCCAAACTGCGCCAAGAGGTTCAAAAAAGAGGATGTTTACCGCATACTTTTATGCGAAAAAGAATACAGCTGTCCGCAGTGTGTCTTTACGCGACGCAAATAGCAAACATCAAAATTTTTTATTCACAGTGTGTAAAGCTGCATCCCAAAACGTAATCCGAGCGAATTGGACACGAGGTACAAACTTTCCTGCAAAAGGTCAGTAGGCTTTTGGAGAACAAAAGCAGGGATCAGGCAGTTGTGGCGCAGTGGCCTCTTTGAAGCCTTTGGCTGAAGACCGCCATAGAACTATTAAATATGTTAACGTATCCGGTGGCACACCCCTCTGTGTTACGACTTAGGACACAAAGGCAATATTGTCAAAGTCCTGGTTCAAAAACTGCCTCAAACTTTCCAACAAAAGTTTTGACATTCAACAGTAGGTTTGCCTTGTAGAACCGTTCACAAGCACATTTAGAGTAACCTGACTCACGCCAGGCATTCTTGTTGCGGAGATTTCGATAGATGACTACCCCAGTTTCCCAGTTGACCCGAAACACGACGGTGCAGGTGGGATTGCTCTGTGTTTAAATGCTGCGCTGTCCACACCAATCGTCCCCCTTGACACTATACTTACACAATTTTGCGATGCGCCACGGATTCAAATTCCATTGCCGATTCTCTTTTGTCGTCTTTGTCCGTAGTTTTCCCTGCCTGAAGACATTTGCGCCTACCACAGATATTTGGGCAATTCATATCCAAGAGATTCTTCACATATCTTTCGATGGTAGCTGATCCTGACGAATTAGGCTTAGCATACCTTCGGTATCGGCGATGACCAAAGTCTTCAGAGAGAGCATTTAGGCTGGAAACGTCATCGCACCATTCAGAAACCATCCATGCTGCCGGACTTGGCTATTCCCAGCGTCCATGTGTCGTTTGGAGGGGATTCAGCGAATGCCTTTGTTATGCATGGTGAAAACATCATGAGGATAGATGCCAAAAAAGATTTAGGCATCTGGGTCTCCTCAGACTTGTCCTTCGCACTACACCATGAGAAATCGGCACAAAAGGCATTCGCCGTTTTACGGATGATCCGACGTACCTTCTCCCGTATTACTCGCATGGACTTCCAAATACTCTATGGGGCCTACGTCAGACCGCTCCTGGAGTACGCCAACCAAGTTGTCTACTCAGGACGTACGAAAGACGTTACCCTCATTGAGCGTGTCCAGCGAGCCGCCACGAGAATGGTTGCCGGCCTCAAGTCCGTGGACTACGAAACGCGTCGCGCGATGCTTGATCTCCTTCCCCTGGCGTACCGTCCGAGGGGACCTAATTCTTACTTACGCCCTGTTTGAACAAAGCTTGGCAAACAGGTTTTTTACCGTTGACCCAGCAAACACCCGGCGGGGACATAGTAAGAAAATCTTCAAGCTCAGGGCACACACATTCATTAGACAAAACTTTTTTTCATTTCGGGTAGTAGCTGCGTGGAATGATCTTCTTCCGACGGTTGTACACGCTCCTTCTCGAACCCAATTTAAAGCACTATTAGACATTTATTTATGCGGATCCTCGCGCTGGCGAGCATACTGCCCCGCGCTGAGAACATAAAGAGCAGTGCTACACCCTTTTTTCACTTGTGCCTTTCAGGTGAACGACAGCCACTGACCGACAAGAACAAAACCGACCCGGGAAACTTGGGCAAAAGCCTCGATCCTGTGTATCAATCCGTGAAATCCGTGAAAGTATTTCGATGAAGAGATGGGAAGTCAAACATACTCACACATATTTGACGGATCTCGACATCTGCTGCTCAAACATGGATTCGGAACCTCTGGAACGTATCTGGAACGTTTATTCTCACCAAGCCAGCTTTAGACATATGTATTTTCAAAAAGATAAATACGCGCGTCACAGAAGATGGACTGAGGATTCGTAAAACGTAGAATCCCCGTAAATCGTACCATCGACAGTGTAACAGGTAAAAGCGAAAGTCGTCTCCCTGAAAAGCAAACGTGTAATAATTACATAAGTGAGATGCAGCCGGAGAGAAACTAATGGCCAATTCTTGAAGAAAAATGTGAGGTGAGATAAAACAAAACAGAGCCTTCTAAATGCTACAGAGGAAGTCATAAAACCCCGTAATCTGGCCCAGCGAACTTATCATATGCAATCTTGGCAAGAGGCAACCACGAACAGCCCCTAGTCAACTTGCACAATACAAACCCCTTCAGCGCTTGAGAACCAAATGAGGTCCATCAAGAGGTCCTGGGGGAAACATCAGCCCCACCAGATAAGCAGTTCCACCAAATATTTCGTCAGTAGCTCAATAAAAGCGGTCTGCTCTTTGCTTGGAAGGAAACGATTGTCAAACCGATCCACAAGCCTGATGACCACTTTTCGTCCGGCAACTACGGGCCTCACTAGCATACCATGGGAGGTGGTGAAACGCATTCTTAAGCGGGACACTATAAATCACCTTACTGTTTACAGCTTCATATCTACAAAGCGGAACGTAGTACGCCTAAACCACCCTCACGCAAACAGGTTCCTCGTACTATTGATCAGCTTAAC
>NW_008751714.1:1554478-1567456 GCF_000715545.1 Opisthorchis viverrini
CATGCTCCTTCTCGAACCCAATTTAAAGCACTATTAGACATTTGTTTATGCGAATTTTCGCGCTGGCGAGGATACTGCCCCGCGCTGAGAACATAAAGAGCAGTGCTACACCCTTTTTTTACTTGTGCCTTTCAGGTGAACGACAGCCACTGACCGACAAGAACAAAACCGACCCGGGAGACTTGGGCAATAGCCTCGATCCTGTGTATCAATCCGTGAATCCGTGAATCCGTGAAGTGCTTCCTATAACCTCTCGACTGAGCAGTGCTACACCCTTTTTTCACTTGTGCCTTTCAGGTGAACGACAGCCACTGACCGACAAGAACAAAACCGACCCGGGAAACTTGGGCAAAAGCCTCGATCCTGTGTATCAATCCGTGAAATCCGTGAAAGTATTTCGATGAAGAGATGGGAAGTCAAACATACTCACACATATTTGACGGATCTCGACATCTGCTGCTCAAACATGGATTCGGAACCTCTGGAACGTATCTGGAACGTTTATTCTCACCAAGCCAGCTTTAGACATATGTATTTTCAAAAAGATAAATACGCGCGTCACAGAAGATGGACTGAGGATTCGTAAAACGTAGAATCCCCGTAAATCGTACCATCGACAGTGTAACAGGTAAAAGCGAAAGTCGTCTCCCTGAAAAGCAAACGTGTAATAATTACATAAGTGAGATGCAGCCGGAGAGAAACTAATGGCCAATTCTTGAAGAAAAATGTGAGGTGAGATAAAACAAAACAGAGCCTTCTAAATGCTACAGAGGAAGTCATAAAACCCCGTAATCTGGCCCCGCGAACTCATCACATGCAATCTTGGCAAGAGGCAACCACGAACAGCCCCTAGTCAACTTGCACAATACAAACCCCTTCAGCGCTTGAGAACCAAATGAGGTCCATCAAGAGGTCCTGGGGGAAACATCAGCCCCACCAGATAAGCAGTTCCACCAAATATTTCGTCAGTAGCTCAATAAAAGCGGTCTGCTCTTTGCTTGGAAGGAAACGATTGTCAAACCGATCCACAAGCCTGATGACCACTTTTCGTCCGGCAACTACGGGCCTCACTAGCATACCATGGGAGGTGGTGAAACGCATTCTTAAGCGGGACACTATAAATCACCTTACTGTTTACAGCTTCATATCTACAAAGCGGAACGTAGTACGCCTAAACCACCCTCACGCAAACAGGTTCCTCGTACTATTGATCAGCTTAACCCAAGCTGAAACGAAGGATATATATATAAGATGCAATGTTTTTCGGCTCCCCAAAAGTACTCGAAGAGGGCCCACACGGCGCATCGCACCACAAACTCGAGTCTTGTGGGATTCAAAAAGAAATTCTGCTCTCGATAAGTACGTTCATATCAGATGGTCTTCTTGAGTGAAAACTGGGTCAACCCACTTTCCTTCTGCACTGGTCTCCATCGGAGTTCTCCATTTTAGGCCCACGCCACTTCCTGATCTATGGTAACTACTTTCCAGATTTGATTTCAGGTCTATGTCTACTTCATTGCAGACAAGATAAAATATTGGAGTGTCATTGCCAGTATCCTCTGAATAAATGTCGAATCGGGACAAGCACCCTCCCATTTGTTGTAGAAGAATCTCAGTGAACGCCTTTTCAGAGCATGGAGAGAACGGACCAGATGATATTACGAGTGTGGATAATAAAACGACTTAATTTTCTGGTTCCATCAAAATGCGTCCTTCTCACTGTCCCATGATTCGCTGCTTAAGAGTGCACTGGTCGCACACGGAAAACTTGCCGCACCCTCTTCAGTTGTTTTCACACGGGCTTTCGGATAACGTGTGGGACCCTCGTAAAACCGCTTCAAAGCTATCTTCCCGGGCCCCAAGGACCACTTATTTGCCACTGGGCCTGTTGAACGAGCTTTCGAAAAATTGTTTCTTAAAACGAACGCTAAGAACTCACACTTCGAGGAGCTTTGCTCTCCGCGTTGGAACACAATCTCCCACGGGAAGACGCAATACCTAATCATGCTCAGTATGATTAACTTTGGGCCGATAGGTTTTCACCGTTGGCCAAACTAATACATGACAACGTCATGCTAAGCAGGCTTTCAAGTTCTTATCACACGTTTTTATGAGGAAAAAATTTTCGCCAAACCCGGGAAACATGTGCAAAAGACTCGATTTATGAATCCGTAGCTCATAAACCATATAGGCCTGAGCCTGCCGTAGCACTTGTAGACAAATTGGGTACCTGGCACTTTACCAAATTCATCGGTAACATTTGCCCGCATCTCCGGTAATGACGCCCGATACCTAATTCAAACGCTGCACTCATTCCACGCGTCGTAATTCTGGCGCCAGTTGACGGAGATCCTGATTTGGAGAGTTTTGATTGAAGTGTTTGTGAGGTAGATGGTGACCACTGTGATGGCGTAGGAAGAATCCCCAAAGAAACCCCATAACTCAGGTGCTATCTGTCGCAAAAAATCAATAATATTTTCACCTGCGTAAAATTTTTGAAGCTGGGCTTCTTCTACCAGGCAACACTTTAAGACATTTTCAAATGAAATAGAGTGAAAATTGTGGATATATCGTTCACCGCGACCACATTTATTATGCTTGATCACGGTAGCTAATGAAACCCTTGATTCGGTACTTAAATCAAACTTTCATTTAGGTCAAGTAAATTTTATTAAATTGTTGCTGTCCGGATTTCCGATAAACGTAATCAATGCTACGATTTCACTTAGAAATATCCATTCTTCAGACTACGCTCTCAGAATATTTCAAAGACCCCTCTTAGAGGCGCTTGTGTTTTTTCTTTGGGTAGAAGAAATCAAGGATGAAAAAAGGTGCGGAAACCTTCTTAAAGGTCTCAGCCATAGGAGGCAGTTTAGTCAAGTTAAGAAGCTATACACTAAGCGACGAACGAAAGAGCTTTGAAATGGTCTCTGGATGCATCAGCAACTGTCGTTGCACTCCGTCTGTAGCTCCTTGTATGACCGTGTCCCGTACGTATCATTTTTCCTGCAACGCTACAAAGTTAAGGGAAACGCATACCGTCGTTTCGTTCCTTTCAGTACATCGGATAGCGTGAGGGTATCTCGGGTCTCAATGTTTGTGTGCAAAGACTTTACCACTCTAGTCTTACCAGGACATGCAACACACCAAGCCCCCACTTAAGCGGAGAATTACACTCGCTACTAACCCGTGCTGCTGGGTATGGTCCTGTAAATTAAATATAATGACTTCACTATCAGTTCAGTCCTGGCATTCACAGCTAGAGCCCATTAGCATTCCTCGTCACTTCACTCACTGCTTTGAGCGCAAGGCAATGTTCTTGGAAAAGTGCCTCACATGAATGCTACCACCTTCTCTCCTAAAATGTAGTCGCAGACCAGAAGCGCACTCAAACTACTTTTGAACAAACTATTGGGTTTTCGAATCTGTGACTGAAACGTTTACAGCCCTCGGTGTTATGTTGTTTATAGCATTTTGTTTGAGCAAGCGAAATTTCAAGGTCACAGATCATCGCCAGTTCGCATTTCAGTGCCCAACGACGGCCCTACATCCTCTTTATCGTGCGAGTTATCGGTTATCTTTGTGAGCCACAGTATTCATCAGGCCATTGTCTAGTCTGACGACCGATGGTGGCCTGTCATACTTAGAAATGCATATATTTTCGAGAAACCTGCCTACTTATGGTAGCCAGTAGTAACTGCCGTGACCATACCTATGCACTGAGCTGATTTTGAGGCTCCCGCTTTGCGTGATGATCTGATCGATCGACCAACAACGGTCTGACTGACCCATCTCTGAAAAGTACACAACAACCATTGGCGAATTGTTTTTGTTTGGTGCATTGTTGCAAGCGTGGTATGTAGTCAATTAAGTCCCTGTTTTCAGGAAACTGCCTTGTCACAACAGGACTTCTGAAAGGAAATAAGTAAAATCAGTTACAACACGCGTACATTTTCCGCAACATCACTGAAAAGATAATCGAGCACCGTTGTGATGCCTTGATAAACCTCGTTGTCCACGATTGGTGATCGTTGTCCACGCCAAAGCCGGAGTCTTACTGTTACCAATGTGAAGTTACTGCTTGCTGAATTAGTCCCATTAGTAATACTGTTGAAATCCTGCATAAAACAATCATTAGATACCGAAATTTCATGATCATACACATTGCCGGACATAGGGAAGTCAAAGCTAGGGACCTGTGTACTAGTCAGTCGTAGGTTCAAGTAATGTAGGCTTGGGTATTCGGAACCAAGGACCCCACGCTTTCCCAAATCATACCCACAGATGCGGCCGTAGGAATATCTAGTGAGAGAGCAAGTACTTGGTGTCGACCTTACTTATTTGGATCACTAAATCCAAACTTCACTTCTGCTTCCTGATACCGATGGAATGTTGCCCGATAGATTTGACAGCCACGCCATCCATATTTTGTAACCATCCCATAGTCAACCGTACTAACGGTCTCACAACCTGAGTTTCTGGAAGACCGTTCAGCCGACTTGCGTTTGAAAGCCGGCATTTTTGTGATCATTAACATGACATGTTGAAAGCTGCTCGCCATTCCAGGGTGTTCTGAGAGTCTATTCCACATTTTTCATATTGGTTCGGGCCTCGTCACACTTGTTTATACAGCCCGGAGTTTTGCGACCAATCTTTACTTCCACGATGACGTCTACAGTGTCAGAATAAATGAGCCACCTGGACAGTCACACCTGATGTCATCTAATTGACACCGATAATGACCTGGCGACGAACTTCGAGTTTTAATGCCCAGGTTCACCGCCCAGGACAACCGTGTTAAAGCCTGATGCTTCGCGGCCATACATGGAATCCCGATGGAAACTGACAACAAGAACGCCAGTTGCATCGATCAGTAGGCATATCTTGCGTCGTCTACAAGCAGGCGTGTTGGAAATTAGGCATCCTTGTCCCGGGAGGAGACTAGCACCTAAGTATCCAAACGCTTCGTGGTTCCTTTCAAACCCCATTGCCAGGTCACGGGTGGGCCACCATTTTGCTTTCACTACCCTGAATTGGTCAGAGAAAACTGTTCTCTTCAAGAAACGGTGTTCCTGTGTGTGCAACACATGGCCTAAACAACAATGCTCTTGGCACAGGACACATTCATCAATAGGAGTTCCTGTTGCACAACCGAAAACTTGTTTTCTAATTGCCTCAGTGACACGAATATGGCCCTCAGATATCGGTTTTTGAACACCTGGAGGTACCTCAGTTCCACTGCTTAAACGGGTCAACTCTCACAGTTGGCCCTCAGATATCGGTTTTTGAACACCTGGAGGTACCTCAGTTTGCTTGCTTAAACGGGTCAACTCTCACAGTCATACAAAAGCACAACCCTTACTGTAGCCTGATACACACGTTACTCGAGGGTCGGAGACACACCGCTCTGACGCTATAGGTGTTTCAAGTCAGCAAAATCGAACCGAGCTCTGCAGGTTGTGCGTTGTGTCTCACTAAAATCAATAGTAACACAACTATTAATTTGTAGAAGAGGCCCCGCAAATTTTTGATGCTCCCGATGGAACGTGGGTGACATGCCCAGGACCAATAACCTTCACTAGTTGGGTGCAAAGTGCACACCAAAGGACGGGATGTCGTTGGTTAGTCCACTAAGAAAACTGTGCCTTCTCCTCCGCTTAGAAGACGAGAACGGTGTTGTCCTCATATTCAAGACCGACAAGGTTTCGGCCACAGGCCATCCGAACTCCGCCGTTTTTGGGACCCTTCAGTGGTCCTCTCATTATCCAACTATAATAACGCCACTAAATAAGAATGGTTATATAATGCCATTTTGACTGATACCACTATGTGTATGAAATGTTTGGCGAGATATAATGACGCCCAATGTCCTAATTTTTCTCGGTTCCTGCAACTGCGATGACTTTTTATGTAGTAAGCATGCCTCCTTGGTTGCACCTTCCTCTCCGTCGTGTTGTTGCCTGCTGCGTTCAGGTTGTAGCTACCCGGCCATGCCCCAGTCAGCATGCCCCTACAAGTTGGGAAATAAACCTACTATTATTTCCATCAGATATTACTCACTGTTTACGCCATTGTCCTCTTCTTCACGCACTCTTCGGTACCTGCAAGTCCCTAAATAATGCTTTGTTCCGACTGCAAACGTATGACCATCCCTGACGGTATGTTACATACTAGTTCGGAATAAACACTACCATTATTATTAAAGAAATTATGTTCGAAAAATTCCGGGATGGACAAGCGTGCCAAGACTATCCGAGTCGAATGTGCCTTGGAAAACCAAGAATATCAGACTTGTGGGTTTTTGATATGTTTGGCGTTGTTCCAGCGCCTGACGGCGCGTGCTAGTCATAAACATCCGAATCTTTACGCACCATCTGCACACGATCTGCACCTCTTCAGCATCTTCTCTCCTTACCACTGCGAAAGACCCCATGGTCATCACCTCCTCACAGACAATCCTAATATATTCCGAAACTCGCACTCTAAATCGTGCAACCGAGGAACGAGAAAATTAAATGGGGACAACTTTGCCAGAAGCGTATGGCACCGACCCCAACTTGTCCTGGTCAAGGCATATATTTGGGGAAACTTTTACAATGAATCACGCATTCATTATTGTTAACAATAACACACTAAATACACTAAATACATACTAAATACAAACTGACGCCCTATAAACGACTCGGTTTGCAATGACCTCCTGCCATTTTCTGCTGTAACTGTGTCATTTTGTGACCCGCTCTCGTACGAACAGGCAACAACACCAGATATCCCAAGTGCATCCAAGTTTTGGCCTACTCAGCCGAGCACAATTAAGCTAACGCACGTCCCTTATAATCACCAACACGTACACTCATTCGCATTGACAACAGGACTCATATACACACCGGAATATCGATCACTATTTTTGAAATCTGACAATGTCGCCTCACTGCAGTAGTTGGAATTTGTGACCACTTTGGCTGCATGCCATTTTGGGCCGAAGGATAATGTATATCTTAGTATACTCCAGCAGACGCTGTGACGCCTTTCCCTATTTTCGACCCCCAATATAGGCACGGTTGCCTTATTGCCCCCCTTGAATGGCAGCAATGAACCACTGCAAGTACTCAAAAGGTCTGAAAATGGCCCTATTCGATGCTGGTCTTATGTTGTTACGTTTCTTTGGAAACCACCAAGACAAATTCAACTTGTTTCCCCAAGATTTCATGTGCGGGGTTGCCCACAAACTCTAGGACGACTTGGCGGTGATGGTATCACAAGTCCCATATCTAGTCTGATAGCCTGCTTGTGTTTTACCGCATTATTTATATTTCTTTATTGAGCGTTACATGCACCAAGACCCTCCCAAACAGTTTAATCTGTGCCAGAACTTCAGAGCACTGGCCATACCATTTTACGGCTAGCATGTTATGCCCATAAACCCACTAATCCTTTCAATGTGACCATCAAGAGTTAAAACCTTGCCGTTCACCCGATAGACCATGTACCAATTATCGTAAAATAAAATCTCACTGGCTGTGACAAATTTCTTGATTTTGTTTGGCAAAACGCCTGCCGCAACCGTAGAAAGCTATTTTCTATGCCGCTTGCAATCGGGTGCTCTAATTTGGGTCCAAAAGCAATACAAAGGAAACCTCGCCGAGAACTCGGATTTTCTACAGGAATTTTTACCGTGTTCATGGAGAAATCATGCGAGGCAGAGATAGCATCTTGCGCTCTGGACCAAGCTGCCAGCATCTCAAGGCTGTAGTAGCTATATTTTGGATGATATGAGGCCGGTGCGAAGCTGCAAACAATCATTCCTTGCGTGTTTCACATGCATTCCGAATCTTGTTGACGTCATGCTAAACGGGTCTGGCTCATCGTCAACCACGATAAAGCCGGCGCTTCCTGTGCCGACCTCAACAACTGTGTAATTTTGTCAAGTAAGCTGTAACTGTAATGGAGTATCTTCAATGATTACAGGACGTATCATTAGATTAACGTAATATAGCAATTCGGATGCTGGGATACATTCCCCATCGTGAGTGTCGTTCGCTCGAGGAATTTGAGTCCAGAGTGTGAGGATTTTGGAAGAAACGGGCATACATCATGCCCACCATTACAGTTAATCGGAGGCTAAGTATAAAGACAATTCCAGGGAGATGCTCACATCATCGATTTATTATGCGTTCAGCGTGTACAAATTGGTGCAGGCGCATTTACACTGGAAAGCCAATAAATGGGGTTGCCTGTATGCTCGTAATAGTCGACACTAACGACCGTGGCATATAAGTAAATAAACAGGACAGCCCTCCTCACCGCATGCGTTAACGACTGCATTTCGTTCTTTGGCGCAACCAAATGAATGTCAAATTTTCTCCTTCTTCGTCTTTTTCTACAGGAAAATTTGCTATAATGGGTTGAATCTCAGCGACCAAGTAGGTGCTATTCCCTGGCATGACAGAAGCGGGTATCGATGATCCGTTTGCTATGGAGTATGCATCGATAATTCCGTTCTTAGAAAAACTTTCGTATAAATCAGAACAAACAATACGGATTCCTGTACCTAATCAACTTGTATCTCATAATGGATGGTCGCCTTAGTGTGTATTTTCGGTCAAACATGTAATTTGACCTTGTCCGCAATGAAGCAGACATAGACCTGAAATCAAATCTGGAAAGTAGTTACCATAGATCAGGAAGTGGCGTGGGCCTAAAATGGAGAACTCCGATGGAGACCAGTGCAGAAGGAAAGTGGGTTGACCCAGTTTTCACTCAAGAAGACCATCTGATATGAACGTACTTATCGAGAGCAGAATTTCTTTTTGAATCCCACAAGACTCGAGTTTGTGGTGCGATGCGCCGTGTGGGCCCTCTTCGAGTACTTTTGGGGAGCCGAAAAACATTGCATCTTATATATATATCCTTCGTTTCAGCTTGGGTTAAGCTGATCAATAGTACGAGGAACCTGTTTGCGTGAGGGTGGTTTAGGCGTACTACGTTCCGCTTTGTAGATATGAAGCTGTAAACAGTAAGGTGATTTATAGTGTCCCGCTTAAGAATGCGTTTCACCACCTCCCATGGTATGCTAGTGAGGCCCGTAGTTGCCGGACGAAAAGTGGTCATCAGGCTTGTGGATCGGTTTGACAATCGTTTCCTTCCAAGCAAAGAGCAGACCGCTTTTATTGAGCTACTGACGAAATATTTGGTGGAACTGCTTATCTGGTGGGGCTGATGTTTCCCCCAGGACCTCTTGATGGACCTCATTTGGTTCTCAAGCGCTGAAGGGGTTTGTATTGTGCAAGTTGACTAGGGGCTGTTCGTGGTTGCCTCTTGCCAAGATTGCATGTGATGAGTTCGCTGGGCCAGATTACGGGGCTACACAATTTTCCCTTTAACTATCATATATTACTTTTTCACTCACATTCTCCATTAGTCTCGGGCCTACATCTATTCCTATCTTGAAGGTCCATGGATTGGAAAAAGTCGGAAGTTTTCTTCTGATCAGGTCTCCTTTTTTACTATTTTAATACCGCTCACTAAGATATGATCCCAGCGGCCTGCTTATCCTATCGCGGAGGCCGATCTTTCCTCTTCAAATTAGTTAACCTTACGAATAGTATAACCAAACTGATGAGGTTGTTCATTCACGCTTCGAGGTTGTTGGTAATAAAATATGTAACCAAGTAATGGAGACTTTCAAAATGAAATGAGTTATTTGAACTTGGAAAGCGATTGACAGCGTCAGACTGAGAGCAACTTACCAACCGTTCAGACATTCCTCACCGATTACTGCACAACCAATCATATGTGAGATATGCCTTTGGTCCACCGCTGAGAACGTTGGACAGTACGAACTCTGGTGGTCCATGGGTTGCGTTGGCAGCAAAGAAGCAAAGGCTGCACTAGCCCGTTCGAAAACAATTGACAAAACCTTGAAAGCTGATGGAGAAGCAACTTCAAAGCAAGCAAAGCTGCTTTTACTGGGTGCTGGAGAGTCAGGAAAGAGCACCATAGTTAAACAAATGAAGTAAATTCCCCAAGCAGATTTTAACATTTCAGAATTATACATCAGAATGGCTACTCAAAAGAGGAGTGTATGAAGTACAGACCTGTGGTGTTTAATAATACGGTGCAGAGCATGATGGCAATATTGCGAGGCATGGAGCATCTAGACATAAGCTTTGCGAATGAAGAACGCAATGTAAGTGTTCTCATGTGCGCTGTGGATTTCTCTAGACGGATGCCATGCTGGTACTCAGTTTCGCTAATGCGGATGTCACTGAATTTTCCCGCGAGTTGTCGCTGGCCCTTATGCGGTTATGGTGTGACCCTGGGGTTCAGACAGCAATATCTAGGTCCAGAGAATTCCAGTTAAATGATTCAGCCTCATAGTAACACTCAAGTTCTCATGTCATATCTTCTAGTTACCTGAACGCAGTTGAGCGGCTGTCAGACCCGAACTATATTCCTTCGGAGCAGGACGTTTTGCGCACACGAGTAAGGACGACCGGGATCATGGAAACTCATTTTACTTTCAAAGGTTTGAACATCAGGTACCATGCTATCGGTTGTGTAACTTTCTCAGGATGTTTGATGTCGGGGGTCAGCGTACGGAGAGGAAGAAATGGATGCATTGCTTCGAAGGCGTGACCGCCATTATCTTTGTGGTAGCACTGAGCGAGTATGATTTAACTCTTGCTGAGGATCAAGAAGTCGTAAGTTTATTCACTATTTTCAATCAGTTTTATGTGAGCCGATGGTTTGCTCTCAAAGCATGACGTTCAGTGACAAGCCTTTGCGCGTGAGTTAGAACACGTGTTCAACACGATGCTTCGCCGATGGTTTGCTCTCAAAGCATGACGTTCAGTGACAAGCCTTTGCGCGTGAGTTAGAACACGTGTTCAACACCGATGCTTCGCTTCCGTACAGCCATGATTCACTTGAAAGCCTTATTGTGAGCAAACGAATCAAGGTGGATGGGAAAGCTTACTGCAACCATTCCGAGGTGCCCTTATCTCCCGACGCCCATCCAGGCTAGGTTTATTTTCGCCAGTCGCAAGGTTGATCAGCTGTCCAGCACACCCGCAGATAGTCGATATTTTTCACACTGCATCCATTAAGGGAAGACGACCTTACCATGGTGGGGTGGTTGGCGTGACTCCTTGACCCAGTGAGTTGAATTGGGGACAGTCCTTGCAACATGCAGAATCGCATACCAGGTTCGTCAATGGTTAGAGGTTCCACCGGGTTCAGGGTTTGGACATTCACGTAGACCTGTTCCTTGAAAAGTACAGTGCACTGACATTTCCTGCCAAATACCGCTGCGTTACGGTCCGGATTTTGAACTAAAAGCTTTGGTCGAGAGCTCCAATCATCATCTTGTCGAGGTCTGAGCGTTCTGGCAGTACATCAACCGCCTTACAACCAACTTCCATACGACTAGAGACACTGTCGTGCCACAGCAGCCTTCGCGGGATATCATCAGCCACTTTGCCTCACTTGCTGCATACATCAGAGAAGGCAAGTGGAAGCAAGTAACTGGTGACGCTTCCTTTCTCTTTTGCATACTTTTTCTTCCCCTCCAGCCACCCCATTAGTATTTCTTACAGGCCCATCCGTTAGGATTGACGACGCTGTTTGTCTTATGTCGGTCTTCGTCGCGACATCTACGTGTTGAATTTGGAAATAAACCTTCAAGCATCGACACCTGGTCTACCTAGCTAGTGTCCGCCATGTAATGGACAACAGGTTGCTCTCGCTCCCAAACTTCACTCGCCTAGAGTTGACGAGCTGTGTACCATGAACAAGAATTCAAGATGCGGGAATGGCCACTGGGCGAACTGCCCCGTCACTCTCCACTCTCTCCTACTTAGGTACTTATAGTTATCCAGAAGCTGCTGCGCTAGGGTTTGCAGAGGTCGGTTCCGTCCTAAGCCGCTGGACGGAAGGATCGTCACTTGACTCAGGATCCAACTGTAAATACCTTTGCGTGGCTCGTCTGGCAACATCCATGAAGGAGTCTCGCAAGCGCGAAGTTGATCGTTGCTTGTTTGTCGTGTCTCCTTACACTCCAACCGACTGTAGCTGGCACCGTCGAAGACAAGTTCTATGGTGCATTTAGTGCCCTATTTCGGTGGGCTGAAACCTCATATATTGTGAGGGTTACGGGAGATCTGAATGCATAAATGAGCGGAGTTAGCGCATCTGAGATTCATTCGGTTTGTGGACGTGGGTTGCACTCGGTACGTTCGGACAATGACGAACGAATACTTCAGCGTTGTGCTAACCACATACTGGTTTTATGCAGCGTCAAATTCCGGAATAACCGGCTACATTGTGTTCCCCAACTGCTACCAGCTACGGACCCAAATCGATAAAACTGTCGTCAGTTACCGACAGCATGGACCACCAGTTTTCAGATACTTGAGTGGGTTGTGGCATTGCGCTCATCTAGGATCGTGTTGTATTCTCTTCACCTGCCCTGACGCTACTGGGTTATAGTCAGAAGACAAGAAGACGACCTGAAGGAACTGTGTATTAACGCAATTACAAACTTCTATATATATGATTCACTTGTCACCGTATTTGACGGTCGATCCGCTGTCAACCAACCAGTGTGTCTCCCACACATCCACACTGGTTCTCGGTTGAGCGTAGATGGCCGTCTGTGCGCTTGTGTACGGGGTGCCCTGGCCATGGAGTGGGTGTGAACATTCTGTGTCCTTATTTGACCTTTCTCCGGCACATGACGAAATCGGACGTCATTCCGACGTGGGGGCATAATCGCACGGCTCTGTTCCACATGATTGTTCCACTGCGCAGTAGGCTGATGCGCAGCCGTATTACCTCCCCTTTCAATTCGAAACTGTTTTCGGACTGCTTGAACCAGATCGTATTTTCTCTTCTTCTTCTTCGGGCTAACTTGGAGCCAGTTTGGTCGTTTCCGTTTTCGATTGTGTCTTAGCTGTAAACCATGCGGTGCTGCATTTC
>NW_008751714.1:1567723-1584960 GCF_000715545.1 Opisthorchis viverrini
TGTTGTATCTCTTCACCTGCCCTGACGCTACTGGGTTATAGTCAGAAGACAAGAAGACGACCTGAAGGAACTGTGTATTAACGCAATTACAAACTTCTATATATATGATTCACTTGTCACCGTATTTGACGGTCGATCCGCTGTCAACCAACCAGTGTGTCTCCCACACATCCACACTGGTCCTCGGGCGGTTGTTCCTTTGTCTCGATCGATCGTAGATGGCCGTCTGTGCGCTTGTGTACGGGATGCCTTGGCCATGGAGTGGGTGTGAACATTCTGTGTCCTTATTTGACCTTTCTCCGGCACATGACGAAATCGGACGTCATTCCGACGTGGGGGCATAATCGCACGGCTCTGTTCCACATGATTGTTCCACTGCGCAGTAGGCTGATGCGCAGCCGTATTAGATCGATTCCTCGCTTTCCAGAGCCACACAAGAGGCAGATTAATAGCTTAGTAGCCGAGGTGCCGGCAGGTCCCTAAATTATCAGAACCGTCTTCTGGACTCACTTCCACCTGTCCCATCGTCAAATGTCAATTCATACTGGAACGACATTGCCACGTTTCAGAAGAGCTTGGTAAACAATGGGTAGTTTTTATTTGGGTAACGTTTCGCTTTTGACTCAAAAGCTTCATCAGGCCAAGGGAGCAGGTCACCTAATTGGCCAGGTTATAGGGCAGGCGGGNTCTTGCTTTGGCGGATTAGGGGGGGGGGAATTAATTCTGATCGGGTTTGGTTCGTTAATCTTCCACTTCAGGGTGCTTCAGTTGATGATTCACCTCGGTTGCCACTGGTAGATTTTCCCTGGTTTTTGTGAGGTCTTCAGTGCTCCGACAATTTAGTTTGAGGGCTTGAGGTCAAGTGGAATCCAGGTGATAACCACTCTTCCTTCTGATGACCGCACACCAACACGTGTCAGCTTGACTGATCCAGAACCGTTCTCTACACGCTTGCCAGTTCCACACCTATTCTGTTAACATTGGGATGCTTGGCGATTTCTACCGCCCGGCGATCAGTCTATGTGATGTGGACCGTAGTCCTCGCCTCAAAACCTCAACATTTTCTAAATCTATTTTGTGTTCCGTGCCGAGTGCGTGTTCCGCAATCGCCGAGTCTTTCAGTAGCGCCTGATATTCATCTGCGTTTCTTGGTAGCCTGTTTATTATTTTACTATGCTCTCCGACTCTGCTGTGTAGTTCCCCGGCCGTCTGTCCTATATAGACCTTGGCGCAGTCATTACACTTGATTTTGTAGACAGTTCCTGGTTCTGTTTGCCGGGAGGCGATCCTTCAATTGCACCAGTGCAGAGCGCAGAGTGCTCCCCCTCTGGAAAGCTACTCTAATGTTGACCGTTCTTAGAATTCCTCGAATGACCTCCGATGCCCATGGTTTATATGGAATAACAGCTGTCCCGATCCATTCCCTGTTGGGTTTCGCTACCGGTACCAACACCCTTCACAATTGACGCCTAATCAAGCTGGCTAGATATCCACTACCCCGAAGTTTGTTCTTTACCTCAATTTGGGATGCTATCCGATCAGCTTCTTCTGTGCACAGGGCCCTTACACGCCCAAACATTGATGAGGCAATACTGGCGAATACCGACTTCGCATGGGCAGATGAGTAGTTCGAAACTGCCCCAGTGTCGGTTGGCTTCTTATACACCGTGGTCTTTAGTCTCCCTCCAACCTTCTGTGTCATGCAGTCTAGGAAGGCCAGTTTACTCGACGTTGACTCCATCTCCATACTAAATTTGATCTGTGGACTCAGTTCATTGAGATCGTTGTAAAAATCATTAACCTTGCCCCGTTTCATGACGACGAAAGTGTCATCTACATACCTTCCGAATATCTTTGGTGGGTATGGGAATCCGGCTAAGGATATCTGTTCAAATTCTTCCATGAATATATTTGCCAAAACCGGGGATATTGGAGATCCCATTGGTTGACCTTGTTCTTGAGTATAAACCACTAAGTCAAAGACGAAGTAGGTGAGATTCAGACATGATTTCATGCCTTCCACTATTTCATCTGCCGTAAGCTGTGTCCGTTCTGACAGTCGCTCGGCTATTTCTAAAGAATCCCCTTTTGGCACATTTGTATATAACGAATTCACATCGAAACTTACAAGGATGTCATCTGGTTCAACAGTGACACCCGCTACTTTGTTGGCCAAGTCATATGAATTTTTAATGTAAGTGCTAGATTTCCTGGTGAGGGGCTTTAAAATACCAGCCAGGAATCTGGCCAGTTCATGCGGTGGGGAACCTATTCCGTCTACTATAGGTCTCACCGGAACCTCTGGTTTATGGATTTTTGGGGGGCCATAAAGCCGTGGTTGGATTGCACTTTTTGGGTACAATCGATACCAGTTGCCTTGCCCTAAGTAGTTTATCACTGACCGCAAATATCTCCCAACTTTGGTTTTACTCCTATTCATTTGACCTAATATTCGCATTGTTGATCTCCCGATAAGGACCCTCAGCTAGGTGTTGCTTAACCTTCTGTAAATAATCACTCTTGTTCATAACAACGGTGGCCTTCCCCTTATCTGCCTTTGTAATCACTATGTTGTCCACCCGTTTTAGGGTGTTTAAAGCTCTACCTTCTGTTGGTGTAATATTTGGAGCTCCTGGCTGCTGGGGCTTCAGGACTGTGACCAGCTGTACCCATAGCCTCTCTGCCTCGATTGACGGAAGTTTTTGAAACACAGATTCAGCGCTAGGGACTATTTCTTCCGCCCTTATCACCTTTCTGCTCACTGCGAAATTCAAGGTGCGCTCGTGTCTAAAGTTCGAAATTCCTGAGTTGAATTCCAGCGTCAACACAAGCAGAACTACCCCATCAATAGGGCTTGGAGCATTAAGACTATGAGTTTATACCCATCCTTGGTAGGCCGTATCCAATCCATTTGAGGTACGGGATGCTGTTTTGGGACGAAGTGAAGAAGCTCTTGGGAGAATGATCTTCGGAAGAATCGTGCTTTAGTAATTATTTGGAAGTGATGCTTCTTATCTTCCCAGGGGATTGGTCGCCGTCCTCTTTGGGATGACAAAGATGTTATTCTAACGTCTCCGGTTCTGCTTTTCGCGTATTATGCGATGTGCGCCAAGGTGCAGTGATCTGAAAATTTCGCGAACCAGTGGTTTACACAAATGTGCAGAAATCCCACTATCAATAGAACAAGTGTTTTACTTAGTTGATCTCGGAACTTTGCTGAGTTTGTCATGCTGGGTTCAGCATTTCGTTGCTGTGTACATCAGTTGTTCACATCCTAGTAGACGACCGATATTTACTTTGGTGTATGTGTATGTACTGGTCCATGGATGACGTGGGACGCCACTATACCGTCCTTAGGGCAGTACCGTCTGCTTGAAGGGCCTACTTTTAATGGATTACTGTGATATTTGAAGTTCATATATCCGAAACTAATGTCTGGAAACTCCAACCACGTTTGGAATCAGTTTGTGTATTACGGTAAAGTTCCTTAATGCAGTGAAAACCGCAACTTGAATTATGCACCCTGATCTTTTTTAGGAGGGATAATACATTGGAGACACTCAGAATGCTATTTATTGTGTGTAGGGTTGTCTGTCAAAAAAGTCGGTTTCAAGATAGATCTCGGGAGACCAGAGTAATATTTGGGAGGAACTCTTTTGAGGCGACGCATATATATATATATATATATATATATATACACAGAGGCTCACTNCCAGAGGTTCACTATCGATGGACAGACATACGAAGGCCTGTTGTTGGTTACCGATGTGATGGCGTAACAGTGGACACTATTTATTCTCCACCAAGTTGCTGGCGCCATCCTCCGATTCGTCCAAGTATCAAGGGAATATTATCTAAGTTATCGCTGCGGCGCTTTCGGGACCTTTCCATTAGCGCGCCATTTAGTTGAGGACAGATAGCCAGGCGATAAATTATCAGTCGGACAACTAGTAGTGTTATCATCTCGTAGTATGACAGTAGAGTCGATCAAGTGTGGATTAGAAGTCTGAGCAAACTTGCCTTTGGCATATGCCCGTATGTTGTGCATACTTACTGTACCTATCATATGTAATATATTATTGTTATACAATATGCGTAATCCTCACCATAACACGTCACACAAATATTAGAGGCAGCGCCCATTTCAGACGAATAAAATAATGTCCAGAGACTACCGTCCACACGTCAGCTCGAATCCAAGTGCACTTAAAATATATTGATATTTTTTCCTCGTCAAATAGTGATTTTAAAACGTACTTGCATATCCTCAGCTACCCTAATTTTGATGTTTGCTGGTCTTCTTGATTTCCTTATACTGCTTCAATCCAGTATACCACTGTATTGCTCATACCTGTTCCCTCTGTTTTCCTTGCATAGAATCGAATGTTGGAATCGATGCGGTTGTTTAGTTCGATTTGCAACAACCAATGGTTTGTGGAAACTAGTATTATTTTGTTTCTGAATAAACGGGATCTGTTCGAGGACAAAATCACCAAGTCGCCCCTCACAATATGTTTTCCTGAGTATATGGGTAAGTATTGTAATACCTACGTCCTGTGTGCTGTCGTTCAGCTCACTGTTGGTCTTATGGGTTTTCTCGGCGGTTTGATCCAAAGTCCTCCGTTCGGGCCACTGAGCAACGATGAGCAACAATGGGTCCCTACTGAACGGTTTAGTTTTCGCTTAGGACTATTCAAATCCGGTTGCAAACAGTCGTGTAGATGCCTGCTCCTACAAATGCAGCTCACTTGCATCGAATTTAAAACTTCCT
Organism: Opisthorchis viverrini; assembly: GCF_000715545.1. Classification (NCBI taxonomy): domain Eukaryota; kingdom Metazoa; phylum Platyhelminthes; class Trematoda; order Opisthorchiida; family Opisthorchiidae; genus Opisthorchis; species Opisthorchis viverrini. The sequence goes on from NW_008751714.1 coordinate 1,572,495, forward strand.
GATTCGATGGTCAGTTTCAACAATGCAGTAGGAACAACTATGTCAGATAACTCTATTGCACACACATATGTCACGAAATGAAGTTGGACAAAGAACTGCACATGAATTTTTCAAACAAAATGACCAGTCGGTATTTTATACATCCGAGCTACAGCACCTCTAGATTCTGTCTGTAGGTCAGCCAACACGCAATTAAGAAGACAAACGGCCTTGATATACTGGTACAGATAAACAGCTGGATCAACAAAGGACGTCCAAATAAGAAGGGTTTAATTATAAACAGTATCAAAATGGAAATGTCCTTCTGAAGGCACCCCTACCGACACACTTTTGAAGTGAGCTGTCGTAGACCTGCAGTCATTTTGACCTGGATTCGAATGCGATCAGTCCGCCTTTTGGGTGTTCGAACAGTTGGGGCATCTCGAACAGCACCTGTGTCAGAGGATTCAGCTCTCGATCGGAGTTCAAAAGTGTCTAAGGGAACATCGGGTAGCAGAACCCGATCACGTAAATAAACCGTAGGTGGAGGGGAAATCGCAGCTTGGTTGGCATGGCGCATCTAGATACAGGAGTGCGCTCCATGAGAAATACTTTCAGCCATTTGCTATAAGCTTCTGCTAAAAGTTAAAGCCCACTGATCCGATCCCGAAACTCAGCATGAAGTCGTGACCACTGGGTTTCTGACACATACCAATAGAGTAGTTCTGTTTTCCCAAGGGACTTTGACGACCTTTGGCTTTTGGGACGCGTGTGAACAAGTTCCTGCAGCTGTTTGTCCACACTGGGCCTGGAGACGTACCTAGGCTATCATACGATGAAATCCGGGATGTCCGAATTAGAACCGTTCAAGGACCCTGTGTTGTCTAATGGCACGGTTGGTGTTAGTTGTTGGGACATGTTGGTGGTCAGCGTGCTGGTAGAGATGGACCCCCTTCTGAAGCAAGAAGTTACGGATTGTAGCGTCATGAAGCGTGAGAGAAGTGACTGGAATTGCTCGAATTGCAGCACTTAACACGATGTGGACTTTCGGTTCCACTTTAGCGGATGCGCTGACTGTCTTCAGGTTTCGTTCAATGAGAAGCTACCATTCTTGATGACATGTCAATTTGATGGAATGACCATAACCTGAATGCATGGTTGCCCAGTGGTACAAACGGCTGGTGGCGCCATTTTCTTTTTATCTTCGTGGTTGGTGACGAGAGTGAAGTGACGCTCATACAGTTTTTTAGAATACTTTTTGGTGTAAAAAACGACCTCCACTGAAGCCGGTCATACTTATATCTCTTATTTACTGGAATATGGCTAGTACTGGCTACACCAAATGGAAAACGGTTCACAGGTAAACGGTGACATGTATTGATTTGGAATCGTCTGCGACTTCTCTTTGGATGCAAGCATAAGCACGGTCAGTTTTCGAAAATAACTATGAGACCGGTAATAGATATTGATGTGAATCTTTCACGGCATTGAGTCCAGCTGATTAGTCAGCGTGTGCACGAATTTCACCGTTTTCCTTTGACGACGGACGGGCTAACAGATTTTTAAGGGTGTCCCAATTCTTCACTATTTATCTATTTATTCCTATTACCTATTTATTCTAACGAACTTTCAACCAGTATGTTTAGCTGCCTTGTGTTCTAAGTTTAAGAGCTCATTCCAAGTCTGTGCTCTGTCTTGATTGCATTGCTTGCGGTCGATCTTTGGACTTCTTATTCTTCCAGAGTTTAGTTACAAACAGTTGATGGTGTGTGTGGGTGGGTGCTCCTTTGTTTGCATTCAACCAGTTTGAGTATCCCCGAAGCCATGGATGAATAAGAAAATTATAAACTTAGTGGTCTGACGACTATCGGTTCGGGTTTTCGGAGCGTATTGTGGTACGGTGAAATTTGTTTTCATTATCATCGGCCGTTACTACTACATTGCTTAAGTTGTGCTCCCAGTGTGCTTGCAGACGATTCCGCTGTTTATCAGTTGTTAATAATAAGTGGTAAATGGAGTATCTTCCTAAAGGACCTACCGGCTTTTGTTATTTATATCGGATTTATATCGATTCGATTTATGTAGGATTAACAGTGCCTAATACTCAAATCGGCAGAACATGATGTTATCGTCTACGACCACGAGTCCTAAGGAATACTCAGCTCCAACATGTAATAACTCTTTCCATGTAAGTCGGCCAGTGGCGTTCGTAAGAAGAGTGCCATACACCCGCTTATCAAAAGTCAGTTACAGCATCCCTGGATAGTATCATCAGTTTCAAGGGCTTGAACTGGTTATTTTATCTCGTTAAATTGCCGTAAAACCAGTATGTGCTTGGGAGATAGATCCTCTAGGGTACCGTGGTTTTAGTCTCCAGTCGGCTTATCCCTATGGAGTAAACCTCCCCATAGTATACGCTTTTGGATAAGTCCATCATTTTCTTTCGAGTTTAAAGCTTTTTAGTATTATTACCCGATCATATGTGTAACCACTTCCGCAACTTCTGATGTACAGTTAGACTGAGGATATGCTTAATTTGTGTTCAGTCGTTACTTCAACATTATCTATGGCATATAATCCTCTGAGTCTGCTACCAGTTAACACAACAGTCGCCTTATTGTACGTCGCACTCTTTATGATGTCATGAGGAACATTTCTAAGGAAGACGAGGTATCCAGCTACGTCGGTAACCTTCCCGACTTGATAGAAACAAATTCTGTTCGTCATAACGGGAGAATTTTTTCGGTGGTTCCAATTGACTTCATTGCTCAATAATATATCTGTCCAAATTGAACTGCACTCCCATGGACTCGCCTGAATGAAATGTTATTTCTAATGGTATTCTACTATACTTTGGAAACCATCAGATAGTTTTCATGAGGCGCCGTTTTGCAAAATGGCATGTGAATCTTGTCTTCGTATTCAGCTACAGGTTACAGTCGAAACGTTACCTCCAGCTTTTGTGTTCTTGATTTATTCAACTGTGATACTTGTGCTTTGACTTTTTGTTATTTTACGGTACTCCTCTCTGTTGATGCCAGACCATGTTGGGTGTCTATGCGATTTCCTTTCCAGGCCTGAACAATTACGAAGAAGCCTCGCAATACATCAGACGTCGTTTCGAAGGTTTGAGTGGACAAAATAAGGCGAAAGATGTGTACTCCCATTTTACCTGTGCCACAGATACAAACAATATCCAGTTTGTTTTTGATGCGGTCACTGATGTCATTATCAAGACCAATTTGAAAGACTGCGGGCTTCTGTAATTGTCAGCACACGTTTGCTTATAGTTCTACTGACGTAATTTGCATTTTGTGTATACATCAACCTCAGTCAGTGGGTAACTTGCATTTCTCAAATATTTTCCTGTTTATTTTCCGCTTCTGTTGATGTTTTTAGTGTTGACATGATCACATTTACTGAAAATCAATCCATTAGGATCATGAAGTTTACCCTTGTTTCTTCGATATCCCTATTGGGCTCTTTACTCTAGCTGGCCTTTCGTACCTGGGTATCAGCTTAAGAAGTACCTGTCCGTTATGTGGTCTAATTTCCTTTGTGTCATCAACTTACGTCATGTACAAGGGATATTTTCGTCCCAGCTGCACACTATTTGACACGTAAGATCGAAGACATGTGTTTCATCGCTCTTATGGTTAACGTAAGGGGTAGTTTACCCCTGAGTTAGTAGCTTTGATGCAATAGAACTCACGATGCATGACCGAGCCGTAGCAACTGGCTTCCATGACAACTGACATGTCTCGTTTTGAAGTTCCCTTTCGGAGGTTGGCAGCACCAGCAACAGCCTGTCGTTTTATGAAGATTGCTTTACGCGCATCTCTCTCTATCGGCATCAAAAAGTCCCAAGTTTGTATTTGCAGCTATAAAAAACCGATGGTATCACTAGATGAGAATGGGGTATCCTTGTTTTCTGGTGAGAACTTCGTCGATCTGGAGTATACAGTAGATATCGTCCTTATCCATGGAGACGAAGCGCAAACCGTGTTGAATAAACTGACCGCCTTCATGCCATCTTTTGACGTGCTCCCTGCTCTTTCACGGTGCGAAGGCTTGCTCCGGAGGGTGCGGTCTCTGAACGTGCCCTTTGCAATTCAAGCAGAAGCACTGAAGGTTGTGGGAAATTTCGCACAGTTCAACAGCTGTATCAGCTCTGATGGAAGTATGTGTGATGAAGTCAGCTCAAGAATCTCAGAGGCCGGGGTCATGTTTGCTTATCGGCGTCGCTTGTGGTGTCAAAAAGGCATATCACTTGGTCTTGAAGGTCTCCAAGGCTACAATAAGAGCTGTATTGTTGATATGGTTGCAAAAGATGCCTTCTGCGAACGATTGTTGTGGGGGACGTCTTCAGGCTTTTGAAAACCAATGTCTTAGGTGTGTGGCTGGTGCCAGATGGCGTCAAGGAATTCGTAATGAGGTAATTAGAGAGCTGGTATTTGGTTATGCTGCAGGTACTTCAGTCGCGGAAAACATCCAGCCCCTTCAACTACGGTGGCTCGGTCATGTGCTACGCGTGCCGGAACACCGTCGACTGGAACGAGTGTTTTTCTCTGCGCGTCCTTCGGAGTGCTGAAAACCGCAAGGTGGACAACGTATTAACTGACAGAAGGGTGAAGAATTAGCATGTTTTTAGTGCGGTACGGCTTCCAGGGTGTGGTTTCCGCTAACCTTACTGTGCTTGGAGACATTGCAAGAAATTGCGCTTAATTGATTTCAGTGACGCTCGTGCTGCGAGTTTCCAGATTGTCTAATTGGAGGCTTGATAGTGTAGATAGCTCCTAATGCACATGCTGGGCTAGTACCAGGTCCTCTCCTTCACTTCCTGTTTTTGTCTTATTCTCACTCTAACGTTTTAAATATGTTTGGATGCAGCTTATTGCTATTCAGCAGTGAAGCATCAGTGTCAAAATTGATGCTGCTGTCTCTTAGTGGTGATGATGATTGGCTGTGAGGTTTATTTGAGATCACTTAGGAGCTATACTTTTTTTCGACACAGTAACGTTCTTACGCTAGATTAGAAGCCAACGGTATTGTTCGGCAATACAATTGAATAAATAAATCGTTCAGCTATAACATCCTGTTGATGTCTTGCTGCCGTGCCACCCGAAGGAAGCACGAGGCTATTATAATTATAGTGTAGATAGCTCCTAATGCACATGCTGGGCTAGTACCAGGTCCTCTCCTTCACTTCCTGTTTTTGTCTTATTCTCACTCTAACGTTTTAAATATGTTTGGATGCAGCTTATTGCTATTCAGCAGTGAAGCATCAGTGTCAAAATTGATGCTGCTGTCTCTTAGTGGTGATGATGATTGGCTGTGAGGTTTATTTGAGATCACTTAGGAGCTATACTTTTTTTCGACACAGTAACGTTCTTACGCTAGATTAGAAGCCAACGGTATTGTTCGGCAATACAATTGAATAAATAAATCGTTCAGCTATAACATCCTGTTGATGTCTTGCTGCCGTGCCACCCGAAGGAAGCACGAGGCCTATTATAATTCAAGGTTGTCCAAGCTTATGCAGGGGAAGCTAAGATTCAGAGGTCTGGTTCACACCACTGATCTTCCGGTCATCAAGTTCGCACTCTAACCACTGAGCCATCCCACCTTGAATTACTTTATCTGCTCAGTGGAATAGCTCAATGAATGCTGGGCGAAACGATCACTTTCATCCAGCAATCCCACGTGACCATCGCCCACGTTTCACCTGTGATGATGAAAGTCGGTGAACACGTTCGAGCCAGTTTTTCGATTGTGGGAGTTAGTTTGTTTTCAATATTCCGATGGTCCACCAGCCATACGTTGAGGATCATTCACCTCAGGTTCCTGTGCGATTTTCACAGAATACTTGCTAACCTTAACCTCAAAATCCGTTAATTTTCCACACTTCGACAGGGTGCAGTTATGGCTTTCACACATCCCACATACTTTCTCAATACACTGCTGGTTCGGTAGAATCCTCAACTCACATAACTCAAACCTACCTTGATGTCTGCAGTGAGGCCGAAAAACTGCTAAGTCAATCAGGTGATGTCTTCTCGAAGTATGCTTTTGGTTTTTGTGACCTAGTGTGAAAATGTTGGGCTGACTTCGGAAAATGAATATTGTTTCCGTGGATGCAAGTTTGGATGTGCCCTAGTGAAATTCAGTGACTTTGATTCCGCTTCTTTTCATTTAAATGTCTCGGCAATGTAGCTCCTAGCTTCGTAAGGCTGCGCGTGATTACGTAATATGAGTAGAAAGATTCCTCCTGATTATCAGGTCCCCTTTTCCCAATTGGGCCGTGCTTTTGACCAGTCAGTAGTCACAACTTATAATGCGTGAATAGGTGTGATTACCTGAGTATTACTGCTCATAAACGGCCAACTATCGGGCTGAAATGTGAGATTATCCACAACTACTCAATGCTGAATGTTTCTTACCCCAATCGCACAACATTAGTCTGCTCCCCGTGTCAATATTCTGGAGGTCTTCAGCAGTGTCGTTAAAAACTAGCTCTTTTAACGTACACTGTCAATATTGATGTTCGAAATGCATGAAGATTAGTTTTTTCTCATCTAGTTCGTGCTGATTTAATTTGTCGCAATTCTACACCGTCGTAATGGATCGCTAACAAGGAACGCTCCGTAAATAAGATGACTGTGACCAAATTTGGTGGTAGTTTTGGGCAGGTATTCGGCAGTTTGAGGGTTATCACTGCCTTCTTCCATTGTTTCCAAAACGTAGGTAAGTGGAAGACTGATCAAATCCTGTGATAACTGTTGGTTTTATTACTGATGTGGGGGTGTGACAATAGCGGCTACCTGCAATACACTTCGAGGACACCTTTCAAATCCAGTCAGCTTGGATACATTATAGTTAAACTCGAAGGCCATCTGATCAGAGCACCCAGCAGAACGACTTGTTTGATAGTGCGCTGGCGCCGAGAAAACCCGTACGACCGGTAAGACTGAATTTTGGATGCAAGAATATCGACACTATTTTTTGTTTCGACTCAAAATTATAAATAGTAGCATTATGGTGTACGTAGTTTTCTAACACCTCAAATGCAGTGCACAAATACAAGATCTTCTAAAGAGAGACGTATTATAGGAAGTCACAAAATTGGGAATGTGCTCTATAGGCATTCAACGATAGTTTATAGATAGAATTTCTCATGAATACTAAGGAGCAAAATTAGCATGCAGTTTTGAAGCACAAATTTGTAAATGTTTTCCCGTCTTGGTGCATTTATACTCACATCATCATCATCATCGACAGCATGACATCAGTGTTCACTGCCATACAACCATGATTTATCTGAAAGCCTCATTACAAAGAAAAGAGTAAAGGTGGATCTGGAAGGGACTTAGTACTAGCTTACCACAATCAATTCCGAGGTGCCTACACCTCCAGACATTCACTCAGGCAATCTGGACAGAAACTGACAACAAGAACGCCACTGACATCGGTTGGCAGCCATATCTTTAGCGTCTCCAACCAGGCACAGTGAGGATCACGCGGTCCCCATCCTAGAAGGCGAGTAGCACCGACAGCACCCAAGCTTTTCGTGATCTTCATACTCCTCTGCCAAGTCAAGGGTTGGTAACCTTTCTGTGTACGCCACTCTGGATTGGGCGTGGAAAACAGCTCTCTATTCGGCAAACGATGGTTCGGCATACGTAACACATGTCCCAACCAACGCAGCTTATGGTGCTGGACACATTCTTCAATGGAAATACCCGGTGCACAACCGAAAACACGCTTTCTAACCGCCTCGTTACGGATTCGCCGACACCAACCCACATGAGCCACGGTTCTGAGACAATGATTGTCGAAAACCTTAAGACTCCTTAGTTCCGCTGCTCTAATAAGCCAAGTCTCACCCATACAACAAAACAGCCCGTACCGTAGCTTGATACACACGTCCCTTCAGACTCAGGGATAAACCATTCTGACGCCATAGGTGTCTCAAATTAGCAAACGCGGCCCGAGCCGTGCAGATTCGCGCATTCACCTTATCCGTCACACTACAATCAGAGCTAGTACAACTTTCAAGATACGTAAAATGCTCCACAACTTTCAGTACCTCTTTCTGGATTGTAAGTGGCGTGTTAAGTGACTGCACGTCCACGAGCATGAACTTACACTTTTTAAGTGCAAGGTGCCTACCAAAGGACAGGATGAACTTGGTCACAATCCATACAAAAGGCATTAACTAGATATACGGACACTCTATCGCCTTATGAATTTTACTTGCCAAATCGTGGTTCTCTTCAATTACTTCCAAAGCAAGTCGATATATATTTACAGAAAAGCAGTGTGATGCGTTCTGGCGCCCAATAACCCCATTTCATTACATGAGATGGACGTGTAATAAAAGGTGTCGACCGTATGATTATTGAAGCTTATGAATCATAAGTCGTCAAATATCAGTGGTGTATAAGTGTATACGCATAGATATAGCCTCCCTGCACATTAGCTCGCACTTAACGGTGCTGATTTCCCATCAAATTCGCTTCCATGTGAAATAATCATGGTGGTGTCTTGTAAGCACTACCAACCCATGGAATGTGGACTAGCTCTTATCTACCATAACTGTCTTCGGAACCATCAAGATTCGTCGTTCATCACCGCAACAGTCTTGGAGGTTAAGTACTTTAATTTTCAGAGTCCTTTTTCAGCCTTTCAACTGTGTGAACAGATCTCCCACCACCGCACGCGAGATATCTATTTCGAAATCGCATGATCTCCACATTTCATCTGGAGCGGGAGCCGAGAAAACTAGACCATGAATCTCGCACGAAACCAACGAAGGAGGATACCTGATGGATGAGTTTTTGAGGTCCAGTGATGTGCCACAGACTTGGCTTCAACTTTGTCTAGCTTTGGTGAAAAAATGGACCTGGTTTCGAAAAAAGATTGGTTCAGTTTTATTTATTAACAGCATGCGCAAGTAAAGGAACTACCATTCACATAAAATTGCACGCCTTCTCCCAGAATTGAGGATCCAGATTTCGTTGAAGCCGTAGTGGTGCTATTCCCTAGGATTCTTCTCATCTAAATTGGGGGATATGCAACAAAGTTTCAGAACTTACGTTTCTGCATGTCGGTTATCCATAAGGTCAGATTATCTCGCAAAAGCTGCATTATCAAGGTTGAATCTTTATAGCTCTCTTCGGAAATGTTATCCAGTTCCGCGATGGCATCATCGAAAGCTTGCTTTGCTAGCTTACAGGCACGATCAGCTGAATTTATTATTTCGTAATAAAATACTGCAAAATTTAGAGCAACGCCTAGACGGATTGGATGTGTTGGTGGCAGTACAGTGCAAGCTAGTTCGTATGCTTCTTTGTAAGCTTCTAGGCTGTATTCAGCAGCATCGTTCTTATCGTTTCCTTCTTCGAACTCTGCCAAGTAGCGGAAATAGTCCGCTTTCCTTTCTCGGTTTTAGAGTAAATGACACAGTCAACCTACAATTTCAGGTAGAAGACCTTTGATTCAACTGGAGTGTCTGGTTTAATGAGTGTGTTTTGAGATAACCCTATTATGGCATGCGCAATATTCCGCATTTCCGTCTCAATTTGCTTTTGGAACATTTTATCGTATACAAGAAACGGTGAGTGAGTTGCTTCATCCTTCTCAGTTGCTGCATTGACTACACGCAGGGCTGCTCTTTTTGGTGCAATAAGGTTTTTGTGAGCCAGAGAAAACAGGTTCCTTTCCTCAGGAGTCAGCTCGACGCCCAGCTTCACTAATTTCTGAATAGAAGTGACCATCTCTGTATATGTATATGGTATGAACTGAACAGCATACCATCGTAACGTTCAGTTTGCTCGGCTATTTTTGTGCGATAGAGAAGATCATCACGATTTCCCATGGTAGTTCACGCTATCGCATTAATTTTTTCAAATATTTGCAACTTATGTTATCAGGGTCACGTAGTGTCAATGATGTAATCAAACATCAACTTCTGTTGAAGCAGTTCAGTGATTCCCTGGGTTGATGTCGTTTGACAGTCAAAGTAATTGAAGGCCTTTCCGAAGCAAAATTCGGAGCTGATCTAGGTGGGTGGCAGAAATGCTAGCACACCAGTTAGTTTGGAGGGGTGATCCAGCGTGCGATTAGGATGCCGAAGACATGTACTATACCAACCCGTATTCACTCGCGCGGGTTAAATTAAGTGTTTCAGCTCCAAAACATGGGGTGCGGTGGCCCAGTTTTGCGATCAGACAGGTAAATGTGCTGAGGCGATTACTAATTTTAACCACGTACATACGCGGATGTGTATTCTGAGTCTGACTGTTGGAGGGCGGTGAAATGTTCCATGTTCTTTTCCTATTCGCATTCTGGGCGTTGGCACTGATGAGGCTTCTCTCTTGGTACTATCTTAATGGGTGTAACTGGTCACTCTTCCGACAGAGAGTTGAACAGGATGCATATGACATCCTTAAATATAGGTAGTGGAGTCTCGTTCCATACAATGGGAGCTCTTCTGAGCACAAGGCCTACGGTTTGTGAGTGTGACTTCTTGTTCTTGTGAAAATTGTGGGTGGAAATATTTCGGTGGTTCTGATGTTTCCTGCTTCTAACGCAAGCGTAAGATATACCTCGGATTGATGCATCGGTGTACAAGACGGATGCTTTCCGGGAGGGGTGTGGAGCTTTGTACCTTTATTTCACTTCCATTATAACGTTACGTATTTCATCAATTGCATAATCGTTTTTTGTTTGAATACGAAAAACTACTAAACGCGCACTTGTACAATTTCACATAATACAAGTGTGGTCCGTGCTTCGACTCTCTCTTCTGATTTCGCTCGCGCTTGCAGCGGTCATTCGCGAGTCTCATTCCTAAGCAAAAGCCGTATGACCCCCTTCGAGCGGCCGTCATAAGTAGGACAGGGAAATCAGGAAACGAAATGCTACGGGGTCTATTCACCACTGTCGAACTTGGGGACAGATCGCCATCACAAATGCTTCGCCACATGCGTAGTCTCCTCTGCGGCCGTAAGCTAGCGGTGGAAATCATGGCCCAACTATGGCCGGCTCGACAAACTTCCACCCTCCATGTTCCACGTCATCAGCGCTTTCGTTGATGACCACAGCTTGGAGCAGCTAGCCCAAATGGCGGATAAGATACACGAAACATACCCCAGTAACCCCGTAAACTTCGTCTCCCTCCATGCGCCCACTACAGATTCCGACCCGCTTTTTGGTTCTATATCGCACCTACAAGCCAAGTTTGATGCTTTGACCGATTGTCTACAACGGTTAGAGATCAACAGGCATCGACCACGTTCACGATCCAGGTCGTTGTCTCGTGCCCGTCCCTCTTGGTGCTGGTATCACCAATCTTATGGCCCAAAAGCACGCAAATGTCAACCACCTTGTTCCTTTAAGCAGCGCTCCAACACCCCTTTAAACACCCCGGCCAGTCGGTAACGGCGACGATTGTCTGTGGCCCTCCTCGCACTAGTCACCTGTTCCACATCACCGATCGTTCAAGTGGTCTACTTTCCTCGTAGATAAGGGAACTGAAGTTAGTGTGCTACCATATAAGATTCTACTTCCCGATTCTGCTTTTTTCTCCTTACAAGCCGCTAACGGTACCCGCATCGGTACATACGGCGAACGTTCCCTTACCTTTGACCTTGGATTGCGACGCGCGTTCAAGTGGATCTTCCTTTTGGCCGACGTCCAAACACCCATCATCGGTGCAGATTTCCTGACCCATTACAATCTATCTGTCAACGTGCGACACAAACGTCTCTTAGACACGCTTCTTTCCCCCTCGGTCAACGGAATTAGTGCCCCAACTTAATCCACAGTTATCCGAGTTATCTTACCGGATTCACATTTTGCTGACATACTTAGGGATTTTCCAACCCTTACTCACCTATGTCAGTACACCCATCCGGTCACTCATTCGGTCGTTCACCACATTCAGACGAGAGGTCCACCTGTCCATGCCAACCCCCGCCGACTTCATCCGGATAAGTTACAAATCGCAAAACACGAGTTCGAACACATGCTCGAACTCGGCATCATCCGCCCATCATCGAGTGATTGGTCATCACCGCTACATATGGTACCTAAGAAATCTAAAGGTGATTGGAGACCCTGTGGAGATTACCGTTCTCCCAACACCGCTACTATCCCAGGCAGGTATCCCATCTCACGTATCCACGATTTCGCAAGTACCCTACGCCATACAAACATCTCCAAACTCGATATCGTAAGAGCATACTACCACATACCCGTGCAACGGTGATACTACTGATCGGGAGGCAGGCGAGTAGTATGTGTTGTTTGTAGAATTTCGCTTTGCGTCGATGGAAAAAGGGAATTTTGTTGCGGAATTCGTGGGGCCACCTTGTAACGTTTGCTTGGATTTGACCAACGAATGAGTGGAGGCAACTAATCTCTAAGAAAACTCGTTCGGGAGATCTGTGTCCAGTTTTTGGAACTAAGATGCAGATTAGAGTTT
>NW_008751714.1:1586364-1586751 GCF_000715545.1 Opisthorchis viverrini
GCTGAACACAGACCGTGCGCGCTAGCCGTGAGAGCTGTTGGCGGATATTGATTGAAGATTGACGGACTGTCAACGCACTCGATACGCTTAGGCGACACGGCCGTGCAGCACGCGTTCTTGATCAGCCCAGATGTAGGGCAGACGATGTTGGGAGCTGATTTTCTCAAACGTACAGATGCCGTGATTGACCAAAGGCAGGGAAGGCTGGTGACAAAGTATGGCGCAATCAAGCTTGAAAGTTATCCAGGCACTGTCGTGATGGAGCTGTGTGTCCGAAAACTTCCGTCGTGTAAGTATCGTCAATACGGGCCGTGGTTGAGGAATATTCCGAACTGTTTACGGGCGATGAGGATCCGTTTGGCTTCTGCCCGTGGACTGAACACGAAA
>NW_008751714.1:1589493-1597516 GCF_000715545.1 Opisthorchis viverrini
TGCCCATTCTATCGTTCCCTTCATTTCAAGTCTCTTCAATTCCGTTACCCCTCCAATCCGGAACCATTTTTTGTGATATGTCTACCGGATCAGCTCGCCCAATCGTCCCCGAAGCTTTCCGACGCGTTGTTTTCGACCACTTTCATGGATTTTTTCATCCAGGAATCAGAGCAAGCAGGAAGTTGATTCGTGCACGCTTTGTATGACCCTTCATGAATAAGGACCCGACATCCTGGGCCAACCAGTTCATCGCCTGTCAACGCAGTAAAGTAACTCGGCATACAAACTCACCTATCGGTTAATTTGCCGTTCCTGAGGCTCGATTCACACACGTCCATCTCGACATTGTTGGTCCTCTTTCCCCATCAAACGGTTTCACTCATGTCTTTACTATGATTGATCGTTTTACCCGTTGGCCAGTAGCTGTACCCATTTTAGATACTTCAGCTGAAACGGTTGCTTTTACATTTTTGCAGCACTGAGTGAGTAATTTTGGTATACCTCTCACCGTTACTACCGATCGCGGTTCACAGTTTCAGTGTAATCTCTTCCGGGAGTTTTCTACACTATTCGGTTTCCATCACATATCGACTACCGCGTATCACCCCTGTTCCAACGGTCTGGTTGAGCGTTTCCATCGATACCTCAAAGCTGCATTGACTGCCCAAATGAACACATCTTGATGGTCCTCTTCTTTACCCCTCATTTTGCTTGCTATTCGCTCCACTATTAAGGAGGATCTTCACTGTTCCCCAGCCGAACTAGTATACGGTACAACTCAACGTCTACCTGGTGAACTAGTTTCCCCTTCTGGCGCACAGCCGGAATCACCCGTTACATTCGTCTCCCGTCTGAAACAACACATATCCGAACTTCGTGCGACACCGACCAGACGATCAACGCGAGCAGAACATATCTCAGCCGATCTCTCTTCTACATCTTTTGTGTTTGTCCGACATGACGCAACGAGGAAACCCCTCCAACCTTGTTATGATGGCCCCTTCAAATCAAATACTTTGTTTTAGAGAGAGGCGGAAAGCGTGATACCGTCTCCATTGATCGCCTGAAACCTGCCTACACTGAAGCACCCACGACCACATCCAGCAATCCTGCTATCCCAACAACACCCACATCTAACCAAGATATCCCACCCGCCAACCTCACTCCTTCCACTAGTCGTTCCGGACGTCGCTTCCGTTTCCCTCAGCACTTAGCTGATTAGGAATCTTGAAGTGAGCAACTTATGATTCGTTACTTTAGTTATTCGAGCGCTTTCCCTTTTTACAGTCAACGCTCTAGTGAGGGAGTAGTGTGGCGTTTTGTACCTTTATTTTACTTCCATTATAACGTTACGTATTTCATCAATTGCATAATCGTTTTTTGTTTGAATACGAAAAACTACAAAAGCGCGCACTTGTACAATTTCACATAATACAAGTGTGGTCCGTGCTTCGACTCCCTCTTCTGATTTCGCTCGCGCTTGCAGCGGTCATTCGCGAGTCTCATGTACTAACTCGGGTACCAAGACATTTCAGACATCTTCGGAATCTATTACATGTGGGAACTGTTCAAAAGAAGACCTCTGGACCAACATGATTGGATTATTGTTTATTCGCTGACCTGGGCCAACGACGAACTATTTTAAAGAAAACAATTGTTAGTGTGTCTGTTCCATCAGATATCTTTATTTTTGTATACCCAACCTAGCGTCATTATTTTTATTTCTTTGCCACACCCGCTCACCTGTAACGCAAGCGAAAGGAGGATATGATAGTATGGTTGTCTGGGTGCTGTGGTTGACCCTCCACGATTAAATGTCATCCGGCAAAAGTAGACTTACATTTGAAAGAGCATCTGGGACATCGATGAGACGGATCATAAACAGTAGTGGTCGCAGAACGTGATCTAGAAGAACTCCAACGGGACCCGGTCCCGGAGAAAAGTAGATCGAGCCGACTTTGACTCCGGGTGAACGCCTTTTGAATATTATAATAATGAAGCTTTTGGATTGGCAAAATGTGTGTGAGGTAGGCGATTACTGCCTAAAAGTTGAAAAATTTCGCTTCCGATATCAGTCATTTGTTTCAGCTTGGGTAGTCTGCCCATTGATACGGGCGCTCCCTTGCCGCTAAATTTTTTTGTACAGAACCTCTGCGAGTTTATTGTAAACTTTCACACAATAATGGTGGATTTAGTTGCCTATATGCTCAAACCGAAAAGCATTCTAATCAACCTTCGCTTTGTCGCGATCGGTTTTATTGGTCCCCCTTCCTATCTGTTGGTGTGCGTTCGATTTTGAACTTGCTATGCTATAGCTTCAGAAGTAGCTTCAGATGTGGTTTTATAACTCGGGGGCAGTGCGTTTTTTCTATCGTTCACGGACTTCCGGGATGCGCTAAGCTAACACGTGCGAAGTAAACACATGGTATTTGTGCATGTAGCCAGCAGTCAAAGCACGAACGCTGTTTTGCATTACGAACGGGTGTACTGCAAGTACATCAGGCGGCCAGTAACAGACGGAACTAGAGATAACCCAAGGGCGCTAGTAATCTTGGCGTATTTGTTGTTGGAATACAGTAGGAGAAGTGCTGGTTGTTAACTGCATTTTTTCTAAGTAGGCGGGGACCGTCCCTCGGTCACTGCTGTTTATCTCGAAAAATCCATTGAGTTTCTGAGTTTTTGTGCGATCGGCTTTATGTCGATCAATGGCTGATCAAAGGGGACTTAGCAACTGCAATACCCTGCCTAAGTTTTGAACGTCGTCGAGTAGATTTCGGCGGCTTGTGGACGATTGGTTCGGTAAGTTATTTGGCACTCAGGCCACATACAACTGCCGCCGAAAGCGACGGCTATCTCTGTTGAGTAAGTGGTACATAGTTGTGCTCTAATGTGGTAAATTGTATAATTTCGTTCCTGGGCAAACTTCGGGAGATCAGACGCCTGCTTCTGCTTCAGTAGCGGTAAGGTGACTATAGCCAAAATTGCTTCTACAGACGACGGAAAATGGCTCTGTTTCGACGTTTCTCGGATGTATTAAATGTTGACAGAACACACGCAACAGATCATTTAGAGTAAGTATTTTATGAACTCACCAGTATTTAATGTGCAGGCACAAGCTGTTACCCTTCTTGAAAACGAAAGGCATGGGCACAGGAAGTCTGTCTTTGCGTTGCCTCATGGAAAGAGAACAGTTTTCTTCCAATCACAAGCTGTTCAGCGTATTCAGGGAGGTGATAGATGAACAATGTCGTGTGAAGATTATTATCGTGGGCAAGTTGGAGGCACAAATGCGGAAAGCGAGTGCAGTTTCCGTCTACGATTTCATATCGTAGCACCTCCATATTAAAGCAAGCCAACGGAAAGCACGTACGTATCATGGTGCTGGAGATGTGATCAATCTATGTTTCTGGTTTAAACACTCAGGTGCCATGTGACGGTTGACACCCGTGCTGGAGAATGCGCAAGTCCCTTCTATCAGGTGGGGTGGCTTCCCAACGTCCATGTATTCTCTGTGTAATGATTAGATGGGTGGGCATCGTATTCGCATTTTAGTTGTGTGCATCAGCCAAGTTTGATTAGCTTTCCGCTACAAGCGACCTAAGTCTTAGGTCTTAGTGGACCACCAAACTTGACACATTGCTTAGATCATCATCATTTGCAAGCCCCGGGTTCTTCCACCTTCATACGAGTTAACCTAAATTAGTGAATGTGTCTAACCCCATGATAACTCGGAATAGCAATAATAAAGACCACAGAACACATATTTTGGTATCTGTCTAGTTAAGCAGGTATAAATAGCAAAAACGATTTGCAACAGTACTACTTTAGCATATTTTGCGTCCACAAGCACAATGCGGATTTTAGAAACCTCAATGAACCAATTCAGGTGCGTAACTTCCCGCTACCTCCGTCGGTTGTAATTGACACACGTTTTAAACCATATCTTATCACATTTCGCACCGTTGTGACTATCGATGTTGATAGATGAGCTTACAAAATCGCCAAATTTGCTCAAATAAAATAAAAAAGTGAATTTGCATAGCAATTTATTGGACGTGATCATTCTTTAGTAGAGGGCGGTGACCTTGCAGATGACGTAGTTTTTCAGAATTCAGTTACATTTTCCAACTACTGGGTAGCTAAACACGACCACGCCTGTCACCCAAGGATGGTTTGGTTGCAGTCCATCTTTGGGGAGATCGAGCTGTGAACTGTGGAATGATTTATAATGACCAGCTTTAGAACGCTTTCCGGCAGCCTTCAAAGAGTGCCAGTGAGACTAGGAGGATTCTAGCTGCCGAGGGATCAACGGTCACTGGACTTGTAAATCGATCGCCTTCAATGGTTGACTGATGAAACATCCGGTGAAGAGCATTAGCCAGTGTACTTAGGGGAGAAAAGGCAGGTTCAGAGCTGTCCGTAGTTCCGTCTTGTCAGGATTTGTTGTGATGAGCTCGCTGATTCAGAACATGAAGCTGTACAATGTTCTTTCTGGGCCTCAAAGGCCACTATGTTTTTCACTCGCACCTCCCCTTTCTTTCCTCTCGAGAGATGGCGGTTGGCAGATTGATTCGGATGCATCTCGTGTGCGCCTTCTAAATTTCTGGCAATAACGCTTCACGTTCCACCAGCAACTATCTGATTTGGAGTGGTTCCGTATTTTGCAAAATGCCAGCCCATTTTCGTGTCACATGTAGGTGTCTTTCTGAAGAATGGTTGGGATATCACTTTCAGGGAACGTCAAATCCTTTAGGAGCTTTGGTTCCGTCTGTCTAAGCACCTGTTTCTTTTGGGGGAACACCGCATTATCTCCGTGTTCCAGACAATATGCCTGTAAATTTATCTCTTCAAAGCTGGTCTAGAGGGAATACGCATTTCAAATCCGTTTGAATTCGAGTATTCCTAGCAGCATGTGCGACCTCTTGGCAGATACTGGTGACTGCTTAAGTAATCACTTGTTCGTCCATGCGCTTTTCGTTGGAGGCATCCAAGTTCATCAGGGATGGTCGTTGGCTGCGTGGTATATACTGGGTGAGATGACGTGTTGTGCCAAAGTACTCCAGCGTTGAGACAAAAGGTATACTAGGCCCGATGCGCTGGAACTGGATCCAGGAGGGTTCAAGAACGTCATAATAGCACGCTAAGGAAAGATGCGTGAAACAGTAGCTGATGTGCTCATATCTTTGCGTGAGGTGCAGGTTGTCCCCAGGCGGTAGAAACGGCAAGCAAAGACGAAAAGAAGACGATCGTCGTAAGCAGTAGAACTTGAATCCGCAGCACATCACAAAAATGTTCAAGAGCAGTGTCGAAGAAAACTGCCGGTCTAGTCAGGACAGTATCTAGGCGCACAACAATCCCATCTGCATTCCCGCGTTTCGGGTCGGCCTGGAAAATAAGTTAGCCGCCTATCGCGATCTGCGGAGACAAGCGCCTGGCGTAAGCCAGGTTACTGTGTGATCGTGGACTGTTCTATAAGGAGAACTGACCATTCAATGTCGAGAAGTATGTCGAGAGGCTTGAGGCAGCATTAAAACTAGCACTTCAACAGCACTCCTCCGCATCCGAATCTGTGAAACAGAGGGGTGTGCCATCGGAAAGCCTGGCATAGTTATTAGTCATGTGCCGCACTTGAAACCAAGACTTGAAAGGGGCCACCGCGGCATGCGTGTCTGCTTCCTACTTTGGTGGGTCTAATGCCTACTACTCGTTTGCAGGCGAGCTTGTCCTTCGTGTTCAGTCTGTATTGACTCGGTGTTTGGGGATGTAGTGTTGCCCTTCGTGATCGACATTTCTGATGATTGCTGCTTGCCGTCCATCTTTGTCAAGTTCATTCGTTGCTGCGTGAAAATTGGCGATAATCGCTCCCTACTTGGGCCTATTGGCGCTGTCCATTGAAGTGCCTCTGCGATATTATCTTGCGTCACTTGTGCGCTGGATGGAGCCACCAAGAAGCATTCATTTTTGTTACATTTTTAAGAAGCTTGGTTATTTTTCCTTAAGCCAGCAGGAAACCTTTTGTTTGGACGAGTTTTACGGAGCTTGTTCAATTAGGGTTATTCCTTTTCAGATACGGTGCTGTCGGATCTCTGCCTTTGGGCCTTGGTGTCATCGCTGATGACTGGGCTCATGAGTGGACTGGCCGCCTTCAATAGATTGGGTCTGTGAGTTGGTAGTTTCCCATTTTCAGGAGAGCCTATCACAAGTGCCTTTGCTAGAGATGCCAGGTGAGAAGAGAGCACTTGCGCTAGTTGCATCTTGGCAAACTGACCAGTGGGTGTGACTCTTGCACCGGCCTCAGACGTCGCCTTCGGTGCTAGTTGCAGATCCATCGGCGCACTGTTACTTATCTCTGCACACCTCATCCTATCCAACCTAGAGCTTCTGCCTTTAATATCTTTCTGTTTCGATTTTACCGGGAAAATCGGCGGTCAGTCTCTCGACGGTCAGTGGCAGTTTGGCGTCTAGTTAGAGGTGATCAGCTGGTGAGCGAGCCGTTCGGAAGCCTCAAACTTTGGGCTGATCAAATGGTAGTAGGTAGCGTATGTTGGGTCTTTCCGACGAATTTACATTTCGCCTCCAATTAGTGAGCCTTGGTGTGAGACTGCAAAGTTGCCCTGGCTACAGTCCGGGTGGTGACCAACCGGATTACGTTTCTACAGCATGCCCACGCATGTTTACAACGCATTTTTGTTTTTTCTTGACGGGGCGGGATTCCGATGTGCAACGTTCCAAAGTACACAAACAAAGTACGGAGTAAATAAACGGCGTTTCGAAAGTCGTCCACAGTCGTTTCATTCCAACCAATGGTGGTGTCTCATCATGGCTCGTGATTTAAAGTGAATTAAAGCCACTGAAAGACCAGAACGGACCCGGGAATCTTGGGCAAATTTCACAATTTTGCGCATGAATTCGTTTTGATTCACGATCACAGTAACGTTTATGAGTGAAATGAGTGACTGTCTTCCTATGACAAGGCGGGGTTGGTAATCAAATTGAAGCCTTGTCTTGTGCGCCTAGTAATTACAGTCCGTTAAAAAGAGGCTGAAAAATAAGACACTTGCTTCTGGGACACCACAACTTCAGAGCCGATTGATTTATTCAGTGTATCCTTGTAGGCCATCAGTACGCAGGGTGGTGCGGTCGGGTATGGAAGTCTATAGATAGGAGCAGCAGCACAGCGGCGTGGGAACTTCTGTGAAGTAAGCGGTCAACTACGTTCACTCAGTCATATGCCGACCTTCCGTGTTAATGGATTAAGGGTAGTTGGGTATGCTGCGGACCAGCTCTGTAGGAAACAGCTTGAAGAGCAGGTACTGGCCGCAATTAATATATCAATTTCAGCAGCTAGGTACATACGACTGCTGCGGGCGATGATAGGGGCACTGAATTTGTTCACGCTAGCTGAGTGTACATACTCAAGAGTTGAAATGCTTTACACAAAACATGAAGAATACTCCACCATCCTCAACGACGTAGCAAGTCAGTGGTCAAGGGCACCTAGTTAAAAACTAGGCGGACTGTTTTGATTGAGGTCACGGGATCCTGGTTCATTAGAAACTAAAAATCAGGATCCACGCAAGGAATCGGTTTGGCTCCTTTGGGACTAGGTGCATATATATTGGCACGCCATCTACGGTGTGGGTCAAGGGAGGTTGAGGAGCAGTTGTCCAAACACGGCTCATTCCTGGTTCGTCCTGCATTGTTTCATTTTCCCAGAAGTAGTGTGGGATATGAGGATGGGTGAGTGGCAACAGCGCCAAGCTTGGCGGTTAGGTCGAACGGATGAGCCGGCATTTCGTAAAATGCGGAACCGCTGTAAATCGGAAATCCGCCAATGGAACATACGAAAACAAGCCACCATTCTGGACCTCGCTCGAGAAAACAAAAACGTACAGTTCAAGTACATGAGACATCGCCGCAGAAACAAGGCATCCGCGCTCTCCTTGAGGGACAGAAACGGAGAACCAACAAATGACCCAACAGTGGTATCTGAGGTTTACAGAGAACACTATGCGTGTCTATA
>NW_008751714.1:1598963-1613538 GCF_000715545.1 Opisthorchis viverrini
GCATGGTGAAAAGGGACCAGAAAACATCATGAGGATAGATGCCAAAAAAGATTTAGGCATCTGGGTCTCCTCAAACTTGTCCTTCTCACTAAACCATGAGAAATCGGCCCAAAAGGCATTCGCCATTTTACGGATGATCCGACGCACCTTCTCCCGTATTACCCGCATGGACTTCCAAATACCCTGTATGGCCTACATCAGACCACCCCTGGAGTACGCCAACCAAGTTGTCTACTCAGGACGTACGAAGGACGTCACACTCATTGAGTGTGTTCAGTGGGCTGCCACGAGAATGGTTGCCGGCCTCAAATCCGTGGACTACAAAGCGCGTCTGGCGATGCTCGATCTCTTTCCCCTGGAGTACCGTCGCCTCCGAGGGGACCTAATTCTTACTTACGCCCTGTTTGAACAAAGCTTGGAAAACAGGTTTTTACCGTTGACCCAGCAAACACCCGGCGAGGACATAGTAAGAAAAGTTTCACGCTCGGGGCACACACATTCATTAGACAAATCTTTTTTCATTTCGGGTAGTAGCTGCGTGGAATGACCTTCCTCCGACGGTTGTACACGCTCCTTCTAGAACCCAGTTTGAAGGACTGTTAGACATTTATTTATGCGAATCCTCGCGCTGGCGAGCATACTGCCCCGCGCTGTGAACATAAAGAGCAGTGCTACACCCTTTTTTCACCTGTGTCTTTCAGGTGAACGACAGCCACTGACCGACAAGAACAAAGCCGACCCGGGAAACTTGGGCAAAAGCCTCGATCCTGTGTATCAATCCGTGAATCCGTGAATCCGTGACCGATACGACTGCTCTACGTACAACGGATCACCTTCTCCTCTGGTGGAGCACCCACTACAGAGTGTGAAGTACGCTCCCTCTCAATTTTTTTTCACTGAGGTGTTTCGAATAGAATGGTGTTAGTATGGGCATATGGTTAAGGTCAGACGTGACGAGATGCATTTTGTATGAGGATTTTTCGTGAACTAATTCCAGTATTATGGAACATCCACTGTAACGGTCGAACGGTATCTTCGAGTGACGCGTAAAACCAGAAACACCGGGTAGGCAAAACGAGGTCGGAGCTGGGTTTCTATACGGTACTATTAGGGTAAGAGTAATTCACAAATTGTACAAACGTCGACAGTAGATACGCGTCCAAAACAAACAGTCCGCTTGGACTACAAAAGTACAAAGCAAGGGAGCAAACAGGCTCCCACGTGCGACAACCACACGTGCAAAGTCGGAAACAAAAGGTAGGATGACCTCAAGGCCGAATGGGTGAAGTGGTAGGACAAGCAAAACGTCAGTTCATATGTACACACTAAACACAAAAGTGGGGCGGGGGTTACAGACGGGGACAGAATAAACGTGGGGAATTTCATTGTCAACATAACAGATGATACACCTACTTTGAACATTACTGGCTGTTCTTAGCGCCGAACAAATACTCTGCAAGCTGCATAAAATCGGTTCTTTGAGTCCTCTTATTAATGCTATTTTATGGTGCTCCGCCCACTAACTGTTTGAGCATCCTTCTGATGCTATCCATTTTATGATGTCACCGTTCAAAAAGCCCGTAGTTGAAAGCAGCGAACAAGTTGATAGGGGTACCATTAGTTCTGAGTTGCCCGCTAATATGTTTGAGGATAGATGCTGATATACGCAGAAGAGTGTCTACCGTGATGGCGCCCGACAGAACCCGTCAAAATGGAACAGATACTTTGAAGAATCCAGATAATAATAATATTTATTACCAACTAGCGAGTAACATAACGTCGCGCATGATCCAGTTATTGCAGTCAGAATAAGTGCATGACTGATGGAGGTTGCGACTAATAAAATTTCTTGGAAAAGGGACGGTGACGTAAACAGTGGGCATTAAGGAAGCAGATATCATCACACCTGAGGTTGCATAGGCAGGGATCCAAAGTTACAAGGCTCTTTATCTCCGTTGGGGAACATATAGGTAAGCTACAAAAATGTGAACGTAGATTAAGACGGTTTTGGTTTGAGCACATACGGTACAAAATGTAACGTTTTGGCGCGGAAAGTTTTACTTTACTTTCAAGCATCTGGGCATCTGGGTCTCCTCAAACTTGTCCTTCTCACTAAACCATGAGAAATCGGCCCAAAAGGCATTCGCCATTTTACGGATGATCCGACGCACCTTCTCCCGTATTACCCGCATGGACTTCCAAATACCCTGTATGGCCTACATCAGACCACCCCTGGAGTACGCCAACCAAGTTGTCTACTCAGGACGTACGAAGGACGTCACACTCATTGAGTGTGTTCAGTGGGCTGCCACGAGAATGGTTGCCGGCCTCAAATCCGTGGACTACAAAGCGCGTCTGGCGATGCTCGATCTCTTTCCCCTGGAGTACCGTCGCCTCCGAGGGGACCTAATTCTTACTTACGCCCTGTTTGAACAAAGCTTGGAAAACAGGTTTTTACCGTTGACCCAGCAAACACCCGGCGAGGACATAGTAAGAAAAGTTTCACGCTCGGGGCACACACATTCATTAGACAAATCTTTTTTCATTTCGGGTAGTAGCTGCGTGGAATGACCTTCCTCCGACGGTTGTACACGCTCCTTCTAGAACCCAGTTTGAAGGACTGTTAGACATTTATTTATGCGAATCCTCGCGCTGGCGAGCATACTGCCCCGCGCTGTGAACATAAAGAGCAGTGCTACACCCTTTTTTCACCTGTGTCTTTCAGGTGAACGACAGCCACTGACCGACAAGAACAAAGCCGACCCGGGAAACTTGGGCAAAAGCCTCGATCCTGTGTATCAATCCGTGAATCCGTGAATCCGTGACCGATACGACTGCTCTACGTACAACGGATCACCTTCTCCTCTGGTGGAGCACCCACTACAGAGTGTGAAGTACGCTCCCTCTCAATTTTTTTTCACTGAGGTGTTTCGAATAGAATGGTGCTAGTATGGGCATATGGTTAAGGTCAGACGTGACGAGATGCATTTTGTATGAGGATTTTTCGTGAATTAATTCCAGTATTATGGAACATCCACTGTAACGGTCGAACGGTATCTTCGAGTGACGCGTAAAACCAGAAACACCGGGTAGGCAAAACGAGGTCGGAGCTGGGTTTCTATACGGTACTATTAGGGTAAGAGTAATTCACAAATTGTACAAACGTCGACAGTAGATACGCGTCCAAAACAAACAGTCCGCTTGGACTACAAAAGTACAAAGCAAGGGAGCAAACAGGCTCCCACGTGCGACAACCACACGTGCAAAGTCGGAAACAAAAGGTAGGATGACCTCAAGGCCGAATGGGTGAAGTGGTAAGGACAAGCAAACGTCAGTTCATATGTACACACTAAACACAAAAGTGGGGCGGGGGTTACAGACGGGGACAGAATAAACGTGGGGAATTTCATTGTCAACATAACAGATGATACACCTACTTTGAACATTACTGGCTGTTCTTAGCGCCGAACAAATACTCTGCAAGCTGCATAAAATCGGTTCTTTGAGTCCTCTTATTAATGCTATTTTATGGTGCTCCGCCCACTAACTGTTTGAGCATCCTTCTGATGCTATCCATTTTATGATGTCACCGTTCAAAAAGCCCGTAGTTGAAAGCAGCGAACAAGTTGATAGGGGTACCATTAGTTCTGAGTTGCCCGCTAATATGTTTGAGGATAGATGCTGATATACGCAGAAGAGTGTCTACCGTGATGGCGCCCGACAGAACCCGTCAAAATGGAACAGATACTTTGAAGAATCCAGATAATAATAATATTTATTACCAACTAGCGAGTAACATAACGTCGCGCATGATCCAGTTATTGCAGTCAGAATAAGTGCATGACTGATGGAGGTTGCGACTAATAAAATTTCTTGGAAAAGGGACGGTGACGTAAACAGTGGGCATTAAGGAAGCAGATATCATCACACCTGAGGTTGCATAGGCAGGGATCCAAAGTTACAAGGCTCTTTATCTCCGTTGGGGAACATATAAGATGACACAAGATAGTTAAGTTAGGATTTAAAAGCGGTGGGCAAAAACAACACGAGCGAGGGCATAACACATAGCTTCCTGCCTGGAACGTGGCAAACAAACCTCCACAACACAAGACCTGATAGTTAGGATTTAAAAGCGGTGGGCAAAAACAACACGAGCGAGGGCATAACACATAGCTTCCTGCCTGGAACGTGGCAAACAAAATAAACCTCCAAATGCAGGAGGTGAGGAGCAAGACTAGCGGATAAGGAGAGGCAGCAGAACTGCCACGACATAGCCAGCAACTTTGAACTAAAGCCCAAAGCAGTCACTAAACTAATGTTTTGGAAGGGCAGGGGCGTTCAGTATTCGCACAATAAAATTTTAGCTTCGGAAGCTACGAAGTATTTATTATGGATTAGAAAAAACCAGCGTTTGGGTTCACGATACAACTCTAAATGTTTGAGCCTCATCTGTGCATTTCGGGATCCCTGCAACGCTGGGGAAGTATCCCAGCAGAATTTTTTCGCCAGAGGTATGGTCGCTTAAGTGTACAATGAAATTTGGTCAGTTGCAAATATATGAACGTATATTTGGGTTAAATTAGGTTCGCCCACATACGCAACTAAACAACAAACATTCTGACCGAAAATTTTCATTCTACTCACAGATTCACGTACAGAGGAACGAGAATTTTCCCAAAGTTCCCCGGTCGGTTCTGTTTTTGTCGATCGACGGCTGTCGTTCACATAGAAGGCACAAGTGACAAAGGGGTGTGACACTGTTCTGTACGTTCTCAGCGCGGAGCAGTATGCTTGCCAGCGCAAGGATTCGCATAAATAAATGTCTAATAGTGCTTTGAAGTGGGTTCTAAAGGGAGCGTGGTCAATTTCCGGAGGGAGGTCATTCCACGCAGATACAACCTTAAATGATAAAAAATTTTGCCTGATGAATTTGTGTGCTCTGAGCTTGAAGATCTTGCCATGTCCCCACCGAGTGCTTATTGGGTCAATGGTGAAAAACTTGTTTACCAAGCTTAGTTCAAAACAAGGCATAAGTAGCGATTCGGTCCCCTTGGATGTGACGATACTCCAGGAAAAAGAGGCGAAGCACCGCGCGGCGCATATTTTGGTCCACAGATTTTAGGCTGGCGACCATTTTCGTGGCGGCTCGCTGGACGCGCTCAATGGGGGTAATGTCTTTCGTGCGTCCTGACTGGACAACCTGGCTGGCATGTTCAGGAAGACGTCTGAAGTAAGCCCATGCGAGTAATACGGGAGAAAGTGCACCGATTCATCCGTAAAATGGCGATTGTCTTTTGAGGCTATTTTTCATGGTGTAGTGAGAAAGACGTGTTTGAATGGAGCCAGATACAAAAGTCCATTTTTGCCTCCGTCCTCATGATGTCTTCTGGTCCATTGTCACCATGTATGATAAAAGCATTCGCTGAGCCTCCTCAAAAGGACTTTCGTCATTCAGAGGAAGATGCCAGTCCAACGACCGCTACTTTGCAGCATATACGTTCATTTGGAGGGGGCTGTGATTGGAACTCCAGGATTTCAAGTCGTCTGCAAAAACTAAACGTGGACTAGCAAGAACATCTGGAGGGTCGCTGACGTAGATCAGAAACAGCAGTGGTTCTAGGACGGAGCCTTGAGGAACTCCAATGAGGAATGAGGTGCTGAAGAAGAACAGGTCAAGCCCACTCTCACTCAAAGTGATCTGTCTGATAAGAAGCTTTGATTCAGCGTGGAATTTTTTTTAATCGCGTTAAACTGGAGGTTATGGTATGTGGGACGAGTAGGACCCGATCAAATGCTTTTGAATAGTCGAAAAATGTAACACCTGATGTGAGTCTGTCATCCTTAGCTAGGTTTAAGCTGTCCATAAACACGGGAACGTTCGTCACGAAACAACGGTTTGAAAGAAATCTCTGTTGAGCTGGAGGTCTCGAGTTGTTAGAAATAAAGAAATCTCGGATAGCTCACTTCAGAATGCGCTCTATTACCTTGCACGACACGCTATGGAAGCTTGAAGTCCCAAAACTGCCAGATGACATTTGGCCACCACTTTCGTAGATTGTCGTGACAATCACTTCCTTTTAAGCAGAGAGAAGCTGTCATTGGTCAAGCGACTGAAGGAACACCAGGTAGAAATGCTCTGGCGATGTAAACAAAGTTTTCTTTAGGATCCCTGGGTGGATCTCGTCGGGGGATCCTGTGCAAGAGTCGACGAATTCCTCCACCGTGAAGATAAAGTCGGTTAGAAGCCATTCGCATTACGCGCTGACAAGACTGGATTTGACGAAGACGCTGGGGTTGAACACAGACTTGCGAAGTGTTCTCTGTACGAGGTACTCAGGTACCACTGTTGTGTTACTCGTGGGTTTTCCGTTCCTGTTCCTCAAAAAGAACACGGTTGGCTTTTTTCTGCGGCGATGTCTCATGTATTTGAACAGCATGGCTATACATTTCCCGTGCAGTCTAAGAATGGTAGCTGGTTTTTATGCGTCTCATTGGCGGATTTCTTGTCCACAGCGTTTCAGCATCTTGCGAAATGACAGCTCATCTTCTGTGTCTTCTTCTGTAGTCAACTTTTATAAAACACTTGAGACCACTTATCCGGAAAACGCCGAATCCTTTCAAGAAGCTCGTGACTCATCCGGCTGCGTGCTGTTTTTTTGGGACGAACATCGACTGAGCCCCCGTGGACTTTCTATAAAATGGTCCTACAAGAGTCTTCCGCCGAAGCCGATTCCAGTTTAAGCTATCCGCGCGGCAGAAGTTCCGAATCCACGTTTGAGGTTCGGAATGGCAAATGAAATCGAAGGTCAGCACAAATTGGTCGTTGTGACTCAGGTGAGAGTTACTTGACACCTGATCAACGAAGCGTTTTTCAGTAGTGGTGACCAAATCCAGGAGGGATGGTATATTGCCTGCGCGGTATCTAGTGGACGCAACGACGTTCTGAGCCGAAGCGACTTCGATCAGCATCGACACGCTGGATCTACATTCAAGAGGCCTTTAGAGCGTTGAATTTCCCTTCCAGTGGAAAATGAGTAAAGTGGTAGTCGGAGGAGAGCTGCTGGAGTGTTTGTATGAGGAATGGGCTATCTTCAGGGGGGCTCGAGGAGCAACCGTAGACCACACCGAGGAGACGGGGCCACGCAGTGTGGATTCGATCCGCAGTGCACCGCAAAAAAGTGCAGGGGTGTTACCAAATTGGAAAGTCGGGATGAAAGAGCCGCATGTGAATACAAATTAACCCCGATAGCCCTCTCCTTTTTTGAATATGTTCGAAAAACGGAAATTAGAGTGGGAATCTTTCGAGATCATCGCACCAGATACGTTTGGTTTGAGCTAGGTCTGTGTGAGTGCGAGTACGGACGCCGTTCTGGCCACAAGCTTACTGAAAAGATTGAAAGAGGCTATGGACAAAATTTTCAGGAATGTCTCTGCTGACTTCGAAGGTGAGTAGCCGAGCAGTCTGCAACCAGATAGGTTGGCAGATTTAATAGCTGTACGCCGGGTTTGAGGTCGAAGCTCCAAAGGTGTCTTCGTGGCGTGCCGTTCTGTTTCCTGTCTTGGTGGCCCCGTAAAGTACTTTTCCTTTGCAAGGTTATCCCACCACATGAAAGCCCGGTTTGCGTGGTTCTTTTACCTTTAAAAGGACGTCATTTCCGCCCCCACGTGGATGGGAGGAAGCTACTACTTGCAGCTCGCTCAAACCAACCTCCGGAGGGCTAGATTTGCTGGTGTTAAAAAAATTCGAGGCAAACATGCTCCCGCTTGGTTTCCTTGACATTCTAGCGCGGTTTGTTCTGTAAGAGGTCTCTGTGAGAACCTGATTGTTGGGTGGCAGAAGCAAGAAACATTAATTCTAGAGGCGCTTCCGTGAGGTTCATTTTCGTAGAGGACTGCACCTTCAGTCTAGCCAGCAGTTTTCAGATTTGGTAAGTCATGTTTTTTATGTATTCGCCGTTTTATGTATCTGTGTGGACTCCGGTTTGCCCTCGTTGAGTGTAGCCAACTAAAACTACGATGGATTTTCCAGTTTGATGTTGTCGAATTTGTGGCTTTGGTTGTGGAATTCCGGGGGACGACTTTGTCCACAATCAAAGGGGCCATTTTTGACGGAGTGGAGCTAGAGACTGGCAGTTTCACGGTTTCAGTGGTTGCGGGGTTCATGCAGCATTCCTTGCTGTCGAGGTCAATGCTCGTGGTTGATTCTTCGGTAGGCTTCACCACTTGTCTCCGTAAGATTGACCTGGTCCAGCCCAGACGTTGTGGCTTGTGTGTGGAGTTCACTGCTGTACCTTTATTGTCTTTTACGGGAAAAGTCGATGATAGCACTGAGTAATTTGGGCGTTGCGTCCATCCGGGTACTTGCCTCATCCCAGAGCATTGCCGTCTTCGGCAATCGATGGGTTCGCGGCGGTTGGGTAGAAACTGCATTCGGGATATGCAACCGGCTGTGCCGGCGTGCTTTCAGAAGCACAAGGGGCTATGACTACAATCGGTTTTACAATAAGTTTAGGGTCA
This sequence comes from Opisthorchis viverrini, assembly GCF_000715545.1. Taxonomy (NCBI): domain Eukaryota; kingdom Metazoa; phylum Platyhelminthes; class Trematoda; order Opisthorchiida; family Opisthorchiidae; genus Opisthorchis; species Opisthorchis viverrini. The sequence goes on from NW_008751714.1 coordinate 1,607,481, forward strand.
GCTGAACTGGCGCACATCGAAGCATGTTTCGTGTCTCTCCCCTAGAACTGCTGTAGCTCAGTTTTCGTGCATACAGGGGAGAAATTCAGAAGAATGACACCCAGATATTTTGCCTGCCCTCCTCCATGCGCCTGTCCACTAGAGACGCCGTGTCGGGCTTTATTACCGCATGAGAGAGCTGAGTGAGCCTCTCCGCAACCAGCGCACCCGGGATAGATAGCGCAAGTTACTTGTGCAGGAAAGGAAGTTCATTATCAACGTTCGTTCAGGTCACCTCATTCTTTGTGTTTTTGTCCTCCGAAGCTTTAAAAAGAAGCGTCATTTTCGAACCAGGCTTCCCGATCAAAGCGGAGAATTCACACTAAGCTTTCCGTTTAACAGTGGGGACTTGAGTACGTTTTTAGTGGTTCTATTTTTAGTTGCGGAATGCATTGCGCCCTTAAGGCAGAGGAAGCTAGCGCAGACGAACGGATCGGAAGAGTTGATAAGTTGGCTTGCCTGGTGGTCCTGTGAACCCGTGCATTTAAGGTGATACCAGGCTTTGTAGGTGCGGCATTGAATACCATGTCTTAAATTCGATGGACAGCCACTTCGCCGGTTGTGGTCCATTGATGTCTTTAGTTAGCGGCCTGCACTGATTCGTGTCATGATTGATATTGGGTTGATCGAAGGAACTGAATGCAAACTTGGTTTTCGAAAAAATTTGGTGACGATCGGTAGATTTATTGCTGGGCAACGTTTCGCTTTTGACACAAAAGCTTCTTCAGGCCAAGTGACTACCTTCCGAGGTTGATCGAGATTAAAGGGGGAAGGAGAACCAATCAGCTAAGTCAAGCTAAATCTCTGTTGGGTGTCGGCTGAGGGATTTTTGTGTGTTAGAGTGGTTGAACAAGTGTTGAGTCGGTGGGGAAACCTACATGTGTTTGGCTGCAGCCTAGGGTCTAATTCTTCTGGTTCGGTTCATTTGATGGTCCCTCTTGAACTTCGTTTGAACCTTCTGTCAGTCTGTGTGTGGGTGAGCTGGTACTAAGACAGTTGTGTAGGAGGGATGCTGTGACCTTTGGTCGGTTGGGGTTTCCACCCCTACCCCCGGTTTTTTCTAATGATCTCAAGTGAGTTGACAACCACACCGTCACGCGTCAACTCGGCTTATCTAAGACAGCTTTCCATACGCTCGCTAGCTCCACACCCTCGATTCGATTCACGCTGTGATGCTTCGTAATTTACATCGCCTCGGCTATCAGCCGCTGTGGTATGAAACACAGTCTCCGTCTTAAAACTTCCAAATTCTTCAGATCTATTCTATGTCCCCTGTCTAAAGCATGTACACCCACCTCTGAGTAATTGACCAGACAACCATACTATCATATCCTCCTTTCGCTTGCGTTACAGGTGAGCGGGTGTGGCAAAGAAATAAAAATAATGACGCTAGGTTGGGTATACAAAAATAAAGATATCAGATGGAACAGACACACTAACAATTGTTTTCTTTAAAATAGTTCGTCGTTGGCCCAGGTCAGCGAATAAACAATAATCCAATCATGTTGGTCCAGAGGTCTTCTTTTGAACAGTTCCCACATGTAATAGATTCCGAAGATGTCTGAAATGTCTTGGTACCCGAGTTAGTACATGAGACTCGCGAATGACCGCTGCAAGCGCGAGCGAAATCAGAAGAGGGAGTCGAAGCACGGACCACACTTGTATTATGTGAAATTGTACAAGTGCGCGCTTTTGTAGTTTTTCGTATTCAAACAAAAAACGATTATGCAATTGATGAAATACGTAACGTTATAATGGAAGTAAAATAAAGGTACAAAACGCCACACTACTCCCTCACTAGAGCGTTGACTGTAAAAAGGGAAAGCGCTCGAATAACTAAAGTAACGAATCATAAGTTGCTCACTTCAAGATTCCTAATCAGCTAAGTGCTGAGGGAAACGGAAGCGACGTCCGGAACGACTAGTGGAAGGAGTGAGGTTGGCGGGTGGGATATCTTGGTTAGATGTGGGTGTTGTTGGGATAGCAGGATTGCTGGATGTGGTCGTGGGTGCTTCAGTGTAGGCAGGTTTCAGGCGATCAATGGAGACGGTATCACGCTTTCCGCCTCTCTCTAAAACAAAGTATTTGATTTGAAGGGGCCATCATAACAAGGTTGGAGGGGTTTCCTCGTTGCGTCATGTCGGACAAACACAAAAGATGTAGAAGAGAGATCGGCTGAGATATGTTCTGCTCGCGTTGATCGTCTGGTCGGTGTCGCACGAAGTTCGGATATGTGTTGTTTCAGACGGGAGACGAATGTAACGGGTGATTCCGGCTGTGCGCCAGAAGGGGAAACTAGTTCACCAGGTAGACGTTGAGTTGTACCGTATACTAGTTCGGCTGGGGAACAGTGAAGATCCTCCTTAATAGTGGAGCGAATAGCAAGCAAAATGAGGGGTAAAGAAGAGGACCATCAAGATGTGTTCATTTGGGCAGTCAATGCAGCTTTGAGGTATCGATGGAAACGCTCAACCAGACCGTTGGAACAGGGGTGATACGCGGTAGTCGATATGTGATGGAAACCGAATAGTGTAGAAAACTCCCGGAAGAGATTACACTGAAACTGTGAACCGCGATCGGTAGTAACGGTGAGAGGTATACCAAAATTACTCACTCAGTGCTGCAAAAATGTAAAAGCAACCGTTTCAGCTGAAGTATCTAAAATGGGTACAGCTACTGGCCAACGGGTAAAACGATCAATCATAGTAAAGACATGAGTGAAACCGTTTGATGGGGAAAGAGGACCAACAATGTCGAGATGGACGTGTGTGAATCGAGCCTCAGGAACGGCAAATTAACCGATAGGTGAGTTTGTATGCCGAGTTACTTTACTGCGTTGACAGGCGATGAACTGGTTGGCCCAGGATGTCGGGTCCTTATTCATGAAGGGTCATACAAAGCGTGCACGAATCAACTTCCTGCTTGCTCTGATTCCTGGATGAAAAAATCCATGAAAGTGGTCGAAAACAACGCGTCGGAAAGCTTCGGGGACGATTGGGCGAGCTGATCCGGTAGACATATCACAAAAAATGGTTCCGGATTGGAGGGGTAACGGAATTGAAGAGACTTGAAATGAAGGGAACGATAGAATGGGCAAAAAATAGGATCACTGTTTTGAAGGTTCGCCAGCTTGGCTAGGTCCAACTGCGTGGAAGGGTGAAGAGCGTTGATGTCAGGACGGGATAGGGCATCTGCGACGACATTGTCCGAACCTGGAGTGTACCGAATGTCGGTAGTGAACTGTGAAATATAGTCGAGATGGCGTATCTCGCGTGGTGAATATCGATCAGGCTTGGCGTTGAAGGCGTATGTGAGTGGCTTATGGTCGGTTTGAATGGTAAACGATCTACCCTCTAACAAGTGCCGGAAATGGCGAATAGCAAGGTAAATTGCGAGTAATTCACGACCAAAAGTACTGTAACGCGTTTGGGCAGCCTGCATCTTCTGCGAGAAAAACGCTAGTGGTTGAGGTGTGTTGTTAACAACTTGATGAAGCACTGCACCGACGGCAGCATTCGAAGCATCAGTTGTCAAAATCAGCTTTGTGCTCTCGTGAGTATCGAGGAAAGATAACTTTGTGGCCTGAGCAATGGCGTGCTTGGCTCTTTCGAAAGCAGCAGTGGCGGCGGGGTGCAAAGTAACAGATTTCTCTTTGGAGCCAAGTAAATCGGTCAGTGGCTTCAAAATATCTGCACAGTGAGGGATGAATCGCCGGTAGTAGTTGATGATACCAATGAAACGACGAAGTTGAGTGATAGTTGTGGGCATGGGAAATGACTCTAAGGCCAAAATGCGATCGGGTAATGGTGAAATACCTGTGGCGTCAATGTGGTGGCCAAGAAAATCCAGGCTAGTAACACCGAATAAGCATTTGTCAATGTTCAAACGTATGTTGTAAGTGGAAAAACGTTCAAACACTGCTCTGAGATGAGCTGTATGTTCAGCTGGGGAGGTGCTAGCGACTAAAACATCGTCAAGGTAGGCATACACAAACGGTAAGCCACGTAAAACCTCGTCCATGAAACGTTGAAACGTTTGGGCTGCACTTCGAAGACCAAAGGGCATACGCGTGAATTCGAAAAGGTCCAACGGTGTGGTGATGGCTGCTTAGGGAATGTCATCCGGGGGGTGAAGTGAAAGGAAGAAGGCCTTCGATGGGCAGTTATTTACTGCCGAAGTAGGTCGTATGTCTTGGTGCACCCAATATATATATCAATAATTACCTACGGGTGAAAGGAAGAAGGCCTTCGATGGGCAGTTATTTACTGCCGAAGTAGGTCGTATGTCTTGGTGCACCCAATATATATATTGTCCCAATAATTACGATTTCAGGGATATCCGCGGCAGCTTCAAACCCCAGCAATACTGTTTTAGACTGGTAACCAAGGCCCTTGTAGCCTGTCATAAAATACTTGAAAACGTGAAGGCATCTCAGATGTATGGGTTTGTGGGTTCGGGAATGTTTACAAAGTGTACAATGATGGATGAAAGTTGCGTCAATCGATAAACCGAAGTTTATCAGACTGAACACGCCAGAGACCATCTTTTGTGTGAGGAAAAAGGGTTTCGGAAAACTGGCATGTATTATGTTGTTCGAATTTGATGGTACCCAGCAATAAATCTACCGACTGTCACCAAATTTTTTCGAAAATGATGACTACCCAACCGGTTTCAAGTATTTTTCACGTGATTGAATACAAACCTGTTTTCACACAAATTTTATCTCACGGTGGAAAAATTTCGTCGAACGAAACACGTGAACACTGTGGAGAGACTGAAAGGCAGAAAAATTCGTTCAAAAATTTACATGGGGGAAAAACGAAACCGGTTTCGAACGGACCACGCAATGGTTTTGTAGCGGCTAAGGATCCCCAAAATCAAGCTGAGTGACGCGCAAGCTTTCATAAAAAGCTGTTTGGTGGTCCCAGAAACATGATATGTGACAAGGCGTTCTCACATCCCTTAACGAAATGAAGCAAGGTTGTTTAAAAAGACTATCAGTTGTGTAAAAGTTCATCACAGGAATAGTGGAGGGGAGTAAACGCTGTCAAACAAGTCGTGCAGTAAGGCAGCCGTATAAGATAAACCGCAACCACAAGCACTTTTTTGCTGATTATTTGAACAAACGATGAAAATTAATGTTTAGTCCTACACGATCATGCAGACTGAGCTATCACGCAAGTGAACTAGATACAGCAGTTGCGGTTAGAATTCCCCATGCTTCTTCTGGCCTCTCGTTTCCGCCTGTCTCCTCCGTAGTTACGTAGTTCACATTGTTGGTATAATGCAAAAACCACCAGACCAACATATTTGAACCAAGCAAGCATACTTTCGCAATTTTGAAACAAATCTCGTCCATTCATCATTCACCATCACAACCAGGAGCTACTACCATATTTTGTTTCTCTTTGGTGTTAAAAGTGAGACGTTGCCCAGTAATAAATGTACCAATTATTCCCAATCGTCTCCGAAAACGATGACTACTCAAGCGTTTTCCAACCGGTTTAATATCCACGTTCGGCTTTCGAAAGTCGACGGGAAATGCAGATCACTGGTCTACCACACTGTTCAAGGATTGCTCCTATTCCAGTGGGAGAAGCATCAGTAATGATCGTCGAATGATGTTTGGCAGAAAATGGCTTCAAAACAGCTGAAGTCTGAAGATAACCAAGCAGTGTACGCAACGTCTTCTCATGGTTGGAGGACCAAGAAAATTGATTGGAAGATATGACATCAAACAGACAACTTGCATGTTTGGCGAAATTAGGAATGAAACCGGAGTAATACTGGAGTGCTCCTAGAAATGAACGCAGTTCTTGTAGATTGGTCGGTGATGGCGCATTAACTAAAGGGGATAGACGTCCTGTATCAGGTTTAAAACCGCTGCCATCCACAATGTAGCCAAGGCATGAAAATGATGGGACACCAAAAGTGCATTTTTCAGGATGAATAGCTACATTGAACTCAGAAAATCTCTTCAGTAAAGACAACAGACGCATATCATGGGTAGCTTTGTCAG
>NW_008751714.1:1615260-1740205 GCF_000715545.1 Opisthorchis viverrini
GACACCAAAATGTGAGAATTGAGTTTCGTACGTATATCGGTACAACCCGACAAACTAGAAATCCAGAATTCTGCGAAGCGTAACAACCAGCACGTATGTGTTCGAGTTGGCTAGTATGTACAGTATATGGAATATTAAAACAAGAGATTAATGAATAGAGGAACGAATAGAGTATCAGTCATGTTCATCACAATCACGTAAGTTTCGGATGATAAGATGGTTAAAAACACAACCACTGTGAATACTTTATCATTCTATTATGTGTGCAAGATTTTGAGCGGTAAAACTGTCGAAATATCAACTTTCTGACGCTGATGTTCTGATTCCTACCACCATTCTCTCTGGTGAAAAAGAACGGGTTGAGGCGTTGAAATCTAGTAGTTGTGTTACAATATTGTTTCTAAAGGCAATAAAGTCCAGTTAAAAATTCACTGAGGTTCCGACGTTACCGTATAGTTTGGCCACAGTGACAGACCGTTTTATAAAGGTGATGCTTCTGTTGGATTAGTTGCTAGTGAGTACATTCTTCATCCATTTTGGTATACCGAGTTATCAGGTTCAGGGGCACTGATGAGCTTTCTCTGCACATATTGAGATCTAACAGCGAAATCCAGTCATTCGATGCTCCTTGCTTTGCGCAAGTTGCAATGGAGAAACCCAAAATCATGAGCATCGTAAAGGAGTCTACAACTATGTGGGTAAATATTCCTGGACAGAGTGGGACGTAAGTATTCTTCATGCTCTTTACCCCAATAACTCCAGTTGGGTTAGGGTGTGAAATAAACTGTTTAGAAGCTTCCTGACACCCAAAGAAGTTTCTTGAGTTTTTTTTCTGCCCTGCTATTTGGTTCAGTTTTCCCATCGAATTTATCACCGAGTATACACTCTAAAGAACCATGAATCTAGGTATCGAAATACCGTCTGGAGAGAGCGCAGTGGTCCCGGATTATGCGGACGATATTCCTGGTTCCTTTGACCATTGTTTGTCCGCGAACAGTATTTTAAACACAATATTGGACGTTATAATATCTTGTACCTTCAGAATGCCAAGAGTTACTGTAAGATTTACCATCGTCTTGTGCTTCTCTGAAATTTTAGAATTAAGCGCATCAATTTGTTGCCAGTTCACACAGCTTGACAGGGATTGTACTGTATCAGATAAAGCCAGTGCACGGATAAGCAAAGCATGACCAGCGTTCGTTAGCTTGAATCCTACGTGACATTAGAAGCAAAGGCGGCTGAAGCTAAAAGATCATGCATGCGAGACAACTGTAAAGTGTTCTTAATTTATGGTTAGAATGTCTGATCCCCTTGATCCAAGGACCTTAGGCATCTTCAAGCGTTTGATCACCAGTGTTCCCGTACCATACCTAATAAGGGTTGACTGAATGAGGCAACAGAGTGATGCGTAATCAGTTATTTGGTAACAAATCCGATTCGTTAGACACGCCTGTTATGCTTACTTTGTTATGACAGTTGGAGTATGTATTACGTATGCACAAACACCGTCAACCGAAGAAAGCATGGTTTTCTGCAGTTGTTAAGGTTCACGATGGAGAGGCGGTGACATGGGAAATTAAAATGACGGTGGTTACAGTCAGACTGATGGCCGTGGAGTCTCCATCCATTCCTCACTGGAGCGCACGTGGTCCTGCTCGCAGTTGGTTTGAATCCTTGGAGGACATCGGTCTCAGTGGCCAGTACGTTGTTATTTCTCAGCCTACCTGCTGTGATGAACTGGGTTTATATCGGGAGAAGTACAAAAAGGACACCCAATCAATTTAACTGATAGCATCTCAGTTCGACGCGATGCTTAGACGCGCTTATTTTACTGGTATTCAAAGTTCCAGATGCTTCATTCCTGACTGCTCCCCCCTGAAGATATAAAGGATTTCCTCGCACCAAGTTCCTACCCTTCCCTCCGATTATTAGCACCAATTTGTGCTACTGGAGAATCGCAGCCAGTAGCGATGACGAAGTCCAAAGTCCACGGGACTGGGTGACATAGTAGCCGATGTTTGGTAAGTGGATAGTAATGATCTTACTAGATTTCCACCCTTCTACATGCAAACCATGGGGCTTTCGAATCTTCGAATTGTGAAGCATTTCTGATACATCGTGAAAACATCGCGAAGTTTACCAAAGCAGCCGACTTCAAGCGCGTTCACCCATGGGAATACAGTTAAATTGCTTTGAAATGTAATTTGAACAACTGTCCACTTACGTAGTTTACTTAAGCTATTTGTCCAGAAACATTCTTCAACCTTCAGGCTAGGTTTCATCTGGTTCATCATCTGCCTTATATGACCACTGTTTGCATATGATAGTGTGAGAATTAAGTTTTGTACGTATATCGGAATAACCAGACGAACTAGAAATGCAGAATTCAGATGAGTGCAACAAGTAGCACGTATGTATTCTCATTGGCTTATATGTACAGCATATGGAATATTAAAACAAGAGAATAATGAATAGAGCAATGAATAGAGACTCAGTCATGTTCATCACATCCGCCACACCTTGAATGAGCGTGTGGATGTTTATAGTGCAGTGGTGGTATTGATCGCAATCTTTCGGATCTTCTCGGAATGGGAACTTCAGATTCTTCACAAGTAATGCGTTCTTCAGACAAAACGTTTTGTTCGGGTGCCATAAGATCATCTACAAGGGATTCATTAGTATTTGAAACAGCAGAAGTGCCATTAATAGACAGGCCTTTGGTGTTGAACTCAACCTGGTCAATGTGTCTCCGGTGGCAAGAGAGATCGTCCAAATCGAGAATTGTGACCATCTGTTTACCAGTTGATGAAAGTACTATTCCTGTAGCGGGTCGTAAATCATTACCCTTGAAAAGTGTAACATCCGCCGTTTTGGCACAGTCAAGACTTGTACGCAACGAACGAGATTTAAAGAGAAGTGCGGGACTCTTCCCAGTAACAGAATGAACAGCGTTCCTGTATTGCATTAGGAAATTATCAATCCCACGGTCCAATTCCACAAAAGTAGTAGGAGAGAGTGCAATAATGGCAGACTTTAGTGTTCGGACAAAATTCTCAGCAATTCCATTCGACTGGGGATGTCGCGGAGCAGTAAACTGATGTCGACATCCAAGACCCTTCAACCATTCCTCGAGGAATTTCGCAGTGAAGTGTGTGTTGTTGTCAGTAACCAAAACGTTTAGTACACTTTCATGGCTGAATCCTTTCCTCAATGCTTGCTGTGTGAATTCGGCACTTTGAGACCTAGTTAGAAAAACTTCAGGCCAACGTGAATATGCGTTAATAACGATTAAAGCGTAGCATTTGCCGAGAAAATGACCACAGAAGTCGGAATGAACTCGTTGGAATGCTTGACAAACAGACTGGTGTAAGCCAAATGGAATAATTCGTCTCCTGGGTGTTTGCATGCCACCTGTAGCCTTAGAACATTTAAGAATCAGTTGTTTGAGTTTATTCTTGTTCACAGAATTCAGTAAGGTTGATGCTAGTTCTCAGTGAGCGTAGAACTTTGAGTTCGATAATTGATGGTCCCGACGTTGAAACCAAAAAATTACAATCGATAGAGCTACCTTGGGGTAACCTCACAGGGATCGTCCAACTACCAGCTAGAGGTACAGAATGTCCAGTGATACCGCGAACATTAATATCTGTAGGCACTATCACGGCACTACGGTAGAATGCAGTTAGATATGATTGTGGAATGATGGACTCAACACTACCAGTATCAACAATAAAGTCATGCTTCTGACCAGAAGCGGATATAAACGTTTTAAAAACATGAGGAATTTTGGGACAAAACAGATAGAGGAAGAGTATAAATATGTTCGAATAATGCCTTCACGTCAGTATTTGGATCAGAAGTTGAGTGACACACTTTCTTGGACTTACAGACGAGTTGAATGTGTCCTGTTTTACTGCAGATAAAACACTTCGCTCGTCTGTGGGGGCATGAATATCTGGAGTGGTTTTGTCCACAAGACTCGCGTTTCCCAAATTTGTGAGCCATCGGATTAGGGTCACGATCTGTGAAGTGACGCCTTGATGGATTTGGGGCACGAGAATCTGTTAGACGTTTGAACCATAGGTCTAACCGTCCCAAATAATCCTCTACGTCACGCGCAGTTGAATTAACGTCTAATGGTTCCATTTCGGCAGGCATGATGAATTGTTCCAATCGTAACGCCAGAATGTGATAATTAAGCTTCGTATGTATATCGGAATAACCAGACGAACTAGAAATGCAGAATTCAGATGAGTGCAACAAGTAGCACTATGTATTCGCATTGGAGTATGTGTACAGCATATGGAATATTAAAATAAGCGAATAATGAATAGCGCAATGAATAGGGAATCAGTCATGTGCATCACAGATACGCAATCTTTTTTATGCAAATACAGCCATCCGGTGAGACATACCAACTCAAATCAGTGGTTATTCGGCGAATTTGTCCTCAGGTGCAACTGTCATAATACGCAAAACATTTCACAATATGGCCGGAAAACTTCCGTAATCTACGCGTTTCAGAATACGGTTATCCTCCAATCGGCTTCTGCGATAACTTACGTTCAACGGTAGTGTTTTACCGGAACTCATGCCAGACTTAAAGTTAGAGGAAGATGAACCTGCCACTAGTTATGCTTTGTTTACAAAAAGGTTGATCAATTTGAGGAAAGCAGTGACAAACGCAGTGGTGCGCAAGCATGCTTAAATGTTCGGGTGTAAATGAGATGGGATTCTTGGTGAATTCTCTTTGTATGCGAGATAATGCAGCACCCAGTTGGTGAGCATCAGAATGGTTTGCAAAAAATTTGATCGAATGAATTATTTGCTAGCCTTTTATTGTTGATCGATGGTGCACGCCCCAGGACAATATAATTACCCAACACATTCGTTCGGTCAGGTGGCTACCAGGCTTTTTTTTATTTACATCTACTCGTACACTGGTTAAACGACCAGCATTATCCAAACTGGATTTAAACTACGAATGCAACTTCACTCTTGTGACATCAATACACTGGCTTGTTCAATGTGGAAACGATGTTAAACAGCAATTGAAAGCAACTCAGGCGTCACTTAACTGCCCGGTTAATTTTGCCGGTGGTGCAATACAGTTTAACGACTCCTTGGAATGCGAGGTATGCCAGATTTTTCCATTCTAGTCTGGCTACGATCAAGGTTTACGTCATCGTAAGAAGAACGGCTAACAACCATTTATTAACTGGATCTGTCCATCACAATTTGTACACTTTACAAAACGTTATGCATAACCAGCTCGCGCCGGGCATGTAATGGTGCAATTCACGAGACACATGCGCACATTAAAAACACATTCGTTCTGCACACAAAAGCTGGCTCCATCAATCATAGTGGTTTGTTCGATGATGCCACGGAAAACAAAAATCCATGAGAATGTGCTTTTCTTGGACTGTATGTTCACTGACGGCGAGTAAACAGAAAATAAAGTCACTTTTTCACTACAGAACTTCCCACCAGTTTTCCGGTAGAAGAGGTGATCAGCTGCATACATATCAGCTACATTAACTTCTTGAAATAAGCAGACAAGCTGAAGGAGATTACCATGTTCCGGACGATAATCTAATAACTTAGTTGCTCAGATCATTGAGACTGACCTCCGTCGAAGAATACACCAGTCAGGTGAATGTGACTTATTGTAGGCACTCGTTTCGGCCGTAACACTTTTAACAAGAATTTGAGACATACCAAACTTGGTGTAAAATGATTCGGTTAAAACGTACATCGCTTGAAGTTTCACTGCGAGTCTGCCAGATGTGGAAAATTTGTTTGCACCACTGGTTACCATCCCAAACTTTTGTGAACTCGATTTTATACAGTTCCTGACCAAACTGTGAACCTATTGACCTAGTGGTTAGTGGATCGAATTTACGTCACACACATTCAGTGAGAATACTGTCACTATATACAACTCCCTATAAAATCCCCCTTTCAGGCTAGTCCACATTCTACTGAGAGACAACTTCGACGTTTCACTATATGTATGTATGCTTTGGTATCAGGCTTTGATACATTACTTCTGATCAGCACCTTCCTCCGACCAATTCTAACACAGTTATTCAGCAACTCCATCCGGTGAAGGATACAACCTATGCTGCATAGATATTACCTTCACAAATGATACACCACTCGTCGATGAATACCGTTCCCTTAGCCCCACTTGCTAAATCGAAAGTGTCGATCACCTGCCGGACTTCACAGCGTAACGAGAAGGTTAATTTCTGGGTCCTCCATTAGCTGCTACTAGTCACAGACAAACAGATGGGGGGAATTACAATATGTATTGAATGTTTTGCTGTATGGGATTTCCAATCATTATTTCTGTTATTACGAGTGTGTGGTGTTCTTCTCCTGGTCCTACTGCTCACTAGAACATTGGATTGTGGTATATACGTACTCAATTGACTGCTTTCCCGTCCGTTGTGCCGCAGTGCAGGACCGTGTCACCATTAACTTCGACGGGCAGAAATTTCAAACCCGTGTTTTTCGATTCCAGGCTTTCTCTTCGTACACCTCCATCTGTGTTGCTTCTTTCCAAGCAGACCTCCAGAAAAATGAATTCTGCTCCACCGCCCTTTCCACCTTACAAACTAGTGTTTTTTCATCGATTTTTCTGCAAACGCTCATTAGTGTGGAACTCTTAAATATATCTCCAGGACAGAATTTTACCGCGACTCGAGATGGTCCCATGAGACATGCATGTTAAGACGCAAGCACCAGACACTCACTGATTATAGATAAGCACGGATATCGCGATAATATATTCATAATCCTGAGTGCCCAAAGGAAATTCCAGAGAAGCGATCCCGACAAAGACAAAACCTGCCAAACTGAGGACAGGATACTTAGCATTTTGAACTGAAAGAAGAATCACGGCGTAATTGCCCAGACCAATTTGGATAACGCCAGGCCTCCAGGATCTAATATTCCGAGACTCTAGACTACCTAAAATCTTCAAATCTGATAGTTCGCTTAGACTCACTTTTGATAAGCTCAGATTCCCTTAGCATGGCACGGCTCAATGGCTAGCGGGAATGCTCTAACTGATTCTTCGTAGGTTTTGCCAACACAGCCTTCTAGATACCTCTTTAAGCATACCCTCTCTGTTCACTAACGTCCCATCCACAGAAACTGTCTGTTAACTCTGTGTATATAAAAGACAACTTTGAATTGAATATTTTCGTTAACGATCCAAAGGACTTATTACTGCAATGAACGTTTGATGTGCGATTTCAGTCCAATGAAGGGCTATACATATAAGTTGATGGTGTCGCAATGAGTTCTCCACTAGACCTACTCTTCGCCGATGTTTTTATCAGGTGCCTTAAGAAACATCAACTCCAAGTGAGTATAGAGAAGATTCACTTCTACTGAAGGTACGTGGACGATATATTCACCAGCACAAAGTCGTCCTAACGAATTTTTCCGAAGCATACCAGATCATTCCGTCCACATCTGACAATGGCTCTTTCAATTTTCTGGACGCGTAGCTGATGAAAACAACTGATGGCTTGGTCAAACTGCCAGGTTACCGAAGAGAGACTTGAACGAAACAAAATACCACCTTCAACAGTTCTGTGTCACTATAACATACGAAATTCAGTTCAATTTTTTCCTGACGGCGTGAAAAAGTTAACCCGAAAACGAACTTTCAGCCGAACTTTATTCACTAGCCAGCGCACTTCACGAAAATGATTATATGGACAGATTTATCTCAAATCATATGGCTGTTATATCTAAACAAACCGAATCGGTCACAGCCGAAAGATATCCTGCCTTGACCAGCCTTCCTTTGAAATAGGATCTGGTCGCAGACAACCTGACTCGCGTCTACATCACACACCCTGAAAAACTTTTCCGGCGACTTCATTCAAAAGGTGGTTCTCGATTACTCAGCTTATATCTCTACACTTCAATTATAATCTATCGGTCCATACTCAAAACGTCCTGTTTACTGTTTCATCTGTTGTTGTGTGGCAGAATAAATAGGGCGCACGACAAGATCGCTATTCAAAAGAATAAAGAGGCATAACACAACTTGCCTGGCAACCAGATCAAGAAGGTTTACTTCTAGTGCACCGGCTTCTCAATTGACTGTCTCTAATTCGAACAAAGCCTTCTGTCATCAACATCAAAATCCATTCAAAATGATTGTTCGGCCACAGCTGAGACAATCATATTTCCCTGACGCGACTCAAGTTCGTGTACTCAGAAGGTGTTTGTAAGCATATTGAGCCTTCTATAGTCTGCTGCCCTCTCAGACCAGTCGCAAGTGACGTAGTTTTCGCACTTCAACGCGCTGATCCCGCTTTATCCTTGTTTGATTTGTATGTATCGCTCATTCTTATTCTGTGCTTACTCGAATTTCATTGACAAGAAGAAGAGATCACGAAAACACTACTGTTCGTCAGTTTGTGTTCTGAACTTTACGATGAATCTTAGGCAAAAAGAAACTCGTAAAGATACAGTACACGGCCATTGTCCAACCAGAAGTTTGCCACCTGAGTTTTCCACTTCCAGTCCTAATCAACTCCTAGGCATGTTCACTTGACGCAATCTACTTCTGCAGGCTCCACCCTGGGATGGGGGCTAGGAAGTCCAATACCTCAGTTGAAAAAACCAACAGTAACCCGTTTCTCAAGAAAGTCTTAGTAAATCAACGCTGTTATCTTGCAAGAACTTAGCAAACATAGTAGTAGCTCAGTTTCGCCAGCATAAATTGAGCTCTGGGAACTCCATTCTAATTAATACCATATTGCATATCCTAACAAGCCCCTCCAACCTTGTATTGTGACCCTGGTGATCTGCTAGATCAAAACTTCATACACTGTGAAATACCTTACGAAGGCGCCAACTGTCCTGTCCTGCCCCATATTACGGGGTCCGATTCGTGGTTCTGATATGATTTTCTGCTATAATTGTCCGTATAATAGTAACTTCATCGGTCTCAAAATTATTGATTCTGATAACCTGGAGTTCTTTTCTTTCACAAACACCTAAAATCTTATCAATCGTTTGCTGCACGGGACCTCCTTCCTGATATAATTCCGATATAAACAAGTCTCCAAAACTGAGTAATCTCATGGTTTCACTCTTCATTAACTTACCAAGATCATCTGTCAGAATTCTGTGCACCACTTTTAAACATCTATTAATTCACAGATATTTTGGATTTTCCTCATAACTAGCCTTATCAGTAATTCAGTTGAATGACGACCAACCCTTTCCCTTCAGCATTATGTATTTCATCACTCTATTTACCTCCTATTTACCCGTATTTACTTTTTGCGGAAGCTTTTGAAAATCAATCTTGTAGCCTTATTTTCATCAGAAAGACGCTTGTTTGCTGAGTTTCTTAATCATTATCAAATATTCCTCCAAAAATCGAAAAGAACTTACTAGAAGCCAGATCCCGCCAAAGGGACCCATCCACTCACAGTTTTATCTTCACCTAGGATCACCTTGGATCTTCGGGACACATTGCTTTCATCCAGCTTAATTTTTCACTCTCTTTGGTCTGTCAATAATTTTATCGTTCGCGCAGTTCAGCTCATTCAATCGGTGTCTATCGCTTCTCAACCTGTACAAATAACCGTATGATGGAGCTTTGCTGAGTAACGTCCATAGCTGAGAAAATAGACTAATTTTTGCCCTTAGGTACATTTAATTTCTACGTTTATTTCTCAACCTCAAGCTCTCCCTGTTTGGGCCTAGACGCCCTAGTTGGTCCAGCACTTACGCGTAAACCGTTTGAGTTCAATTAGCAGCAGGATCTCTTGTTTCCCTTTGGCCTCTTCTTTATAAGTTTCTACCGAAAACGTACTGGCTGTTTTCTCTGAAATGTCTGCTCCAGCTGTCTTATACTTCTGAGAATGTTTGTAGAAGTTCGTAAATAACGTTCATACGATCTATGCTCAAGAAACTTGCCGATTTAAAGCTGGTTCGTCTGCACACAGTCCGATCCAAGAAGCGTTCAATCTCGATTCCACACATATGTATGTATGTAAAGCTTTCATATTGACCTAGTGGTTTAATTTGACCGCTGCAATGATTTGGCGTTTAAAAGTTGCAACTATGTCGCCAAACGCGAGGAGCCAGATCAGGAGCAGAGAAACCCCGTACTATGGGTAGCTGTCCTGCCCCATATTACGGGGTCCGATTCGTGGTTCTGATATGATTTTCTGCTATAATTGTCCGTATAATAGTAACTTCATCGGTCTCAAAATTATTGATTCTGATAACCTGGAGTTCTTTTCTTTCACAAACACCTAAAATCTTATCAATCGTTTGCTGCACGGGACCTCCTTCCTGATATAATTCCGATATAAACAAGTCTCCAAAACTGAGTAATCTCATGGTTTCACTCTTCATTAACTTACCAAGATCATCTGTCAGAATTCTGTGCACCACTTTTAAACATCTATTAATTCACAGATATTTTGGATTTTCCTCATAACTAGCCTTATCAGTAATTCAGTTGAATGACGACCAACCCTTTCCCTTCAGCATTATGTATTTCATCACTCTATTTACCTCCTATTTACCCGTATTTACTTTTTGCGGAAGCTTTTGAAAATCAATCTTGTAGCCTTATTTTCATCAGAAAGACGCTTGTTTGCTGAGTTTCTTAATCATTATCAAATATTCCTCCAAAAATCGAAAAGAACTTACTAGAAGCCAGATCCCGCCAAAGGGACCCATCCACTCACAGTTTTATCTTCACCTAGGATCACCTTGGATCTTCGGGACACATTGCTTTCATCCAGCTTAATTTTTCACTCTCTTTGGTCTGTCAATAATTTTATCGTTCGCGCAGTTCAGCTCATTCAATCGGTGTCTATCGCTTCTCAACCTGTACAAATAACCGTATGATGGAGCTTTGCTGAGTAACGTCCATAGCTGAGAAAATAGACTAATTTTTGCCCTTAGGTACATTTAATTTCTACGTTTATTTCTCAACCTCAAGCTCTCCCTGTTTGGGCCTAGACGCCCTAGTTGGTCCAGCACTTACGCGTAAACCGTTTGAGTTCAATTAGCAGCAGGATCTCTTGTTTCCCTTTGGCCTCTTCTTTATAAGTTTCTACCGAAAACGTACTGGCTGTTTTCTCTGAAATGTCTGCTCCAGCTGTCTTATACTTCTGAGAATGTTTGTAGAAGTTCGTAAATAACGTTCATACGATCTATGCTCAAGAAACTTGCCGATTTAAAGCTGGTTCGTCTGCACACAGTCCGATCCAAGAAGCGTTCAATCTCGATTCCACACATATGTATGTATGTAAAGCTTTCATATTGACCTAGTGGTTTAATTTGACCGCTGCAATGATTTGGCGTTTAAAAGTTGCAACTATGTCGCCAAACGCGAGGAGCCAGATCAGGAGCAGAGAAACCCCGTACTATGGGTAGTCGTGCTACGAGATGGTCTGGGGTTAAAGTAGAAGTGTGAAGGTAGTAAGGCGCTTCACCCCCATGACCAGCATGTCCATATTAATGGAAGCAGTGATGCTGCTCTCCCCCGAGGAAAGAAGGGTTAGAAAAGGCCAGCTGCACACACCGATCTCCCAGAGGTCAACAGTGATAGCCGGGTCATTCTTTATACAGTCAAAATACTTTCAAAACCAAATAGCCAGCTGCTTTTCAGTAAGCATCTGCTGTGCACAGCCGCACCAATAGTGAGACAGTAATGCCTCATTCCCCGCGTCCTTGGGTTAGACCAACACCTTGAGTCATCGGGGAAGGGTCTGCAAAGAAAACCCTACCTCATCCTACTGCCTTGTGGGTCAGAATTTTTAGTCAAGGGTTCAAGGCGGGGTACCTAAACCGAACCACATTCCTCCTCCTGGGTAACCGGGGATTATCATTTGACCGCACAGCTCTGTGTCCACCTATGTTCTCCCATCTCTTCCTACCACAGAAGCATGCGTTACTGAATCATCTGGGCAAAAATACCTAACTACTTCTGACCGCATTCGTGTATTCGGTACGCCAACCTCCTATTTTCATTGGCATTAGGATGTTATGTAATATTGTTTTGTTCGGATAACATATTCAATACAGAAATAAGTTTATTTACCCAGAGCAAAATAAGTGGAGACACAATGTCAAGTAAAGGGTCAAAGCATAAAATCAATGAGGAAAGAAGGGTTGAATACCATTGTCATATGTAATTCCATCAGATGTCTTCCAGAGGCTTCATCAGGAATCCTCGCCATTTTCCATTAGAGGTTGCTGTTTTTCGTCCACATTTGCTAAGGCTTCTTATTCACAACAGACGAAGAACGACGGATTTCTTTCAATTCTAAATAAATACGTGAAGTATTTTCCAGAAAACGAGTCTATTTATTGCTCAGTTATGTCTGACAGACGAAAAATGAAACTAAAAAACGCAGCACTGCAGATGAAACACACCCATCAACGGAGGATTTTGGGTTATTTAAGCATAGCTTAAAGTCAAACAGAAGTATTAACATTTTTTTCTTGGAATTACCTTACGTACAAACTATTCAGAATGCCAAATTTCCGAAAACCACAATTGCCTTTTGTCTAGGACTAGCTAGTGAGCACCGAGCCACGTGACTTGGACTGTAGCGGGCGGCATTACATTCTGCTCACGTTCCACTCACGTGGGAATGACAGTATTCCTTTAATAACCCGAAGCTCTTGACTTGGATGTTTTAACGAAATACTCCAATTTCCAGGGTAAAGTTCCTTCATACGTTGGATGGAATATTGCCATGACTGTAAAAGGGCGGCCGAGGGTACCCAGCTACCTGATATTGTAACGAGATAGTGTTCACTTAGTTGTCTATCAGTAATCTTTAATCCAACCCCGTAACTCAACCAATGTTTTTACCATAATTGTACGTACGTAATACGAAACTGTGCCCAAAAGACGCTGATAGATGTAATTGGCATTTTTGAGTGAATTCTGCAAATACACGCAAACAAAATGTACTACCGGATTGCGTGCATTCGGTAACAAATATCTGTTAAAAGTCTTGTATTACTAATATCTGTAGGCCAGCCAGCCAAAGGGAATTGGAAACTGCCAATGGGAAAGATGGAGTGGCATACGCCTGCGGATTAATGCCCTCCAAAGAAGCCTCAAAATGAGTATGAAGAAACTGATAAAGAGCATTACTACGCAAGAGAAATATAGTCGAAAATTTTTCTAGGTAAGATAATACCAAGTTTACAAAAGGCATACTGATTCGGTGGGAAGGCTACTGGTCAGAATGCCACACCAGAACGAAGATATTTTATCTTAGTCAGCGAAAGTGTATCCAAGTAGTTAAAGACAGATAAAGCGAACTTAGTTTGTTTTTAATGTGGGATTTAAGTGAATCCCATGTGGATCTCTCGTGTATGATATTATTTCATTAAATGTCTTAATGAAAATTCACCTCATGTTCCACTTGGCACGATACTCGATATATCGTAGTACACTTCCTGGGTGGCACACACTATTCATAAGTTTGCCGAAAACTCTTCGACAGCCCACGATCGGTCTCGCCCATCTTAGGGCTCATAAGGTGGGCATAGCTTCTGAGTTACTCTGGGCCCTTTCTTCTCCCCGAATCCTAATTTCACAAAATGTGAAAAATACGCGCATTTGCTTACCGGTTTTGTCTTACTGAGTGACCCAACTGAAATCTAACCGAAGCTTCTGGTTTTAATATTCTTCAACCGAATATGCTACACAAAGGCCGTCTTATGATTGAGATATTCGAGATATCGACAACCCACGACCGGTTCCGGCCTTCCTGGGACTCATCAGGTGAGCACACTCCCCGAGTTTTACTCTAACTCCTATTCTTTTAGAACTCTAATTAAGAATGTACCACGTAATGTACTATGGCATCACGAATATTGTGCTACCTGAAACATGGAGCGGCCTTGGTACAGCATACATGCCTGAGGAATACTATAAAAGAGAAGTTGGGCTGTAATTCACTTCAGTCTGCTTGGCCTTGATGTCAAGTATCCACTCAGGTGGGAACACGCACCCTTACATTCAAGATCATCAACATCTAGTGTGTGTGTGTGTGTGTGTTGAGACCTGAAAGTTGAAGTTTTCGAGAGAGCAGGACTGGCACCGTCATTTGCGTTCATGCCCTATTATTCTCAAACTAGGGGATAAAAGAATGGGAGAAGCCACTGAAGAAAAATGAGATATACCAGTTCCAACAAGACCATGTTCTAAAGGTCTATATAGTTCTCAGAAATCGAGGGAAACAACAGGCCGTGAGTTAGACGATCCTGAGGCAGTCTCAAATGCCGCCAGGAAAATTACTTGAAGCGAATGGTTAGGAAAAGAATTACTACTTAACATTAGATTACAGTAGTTGCAATTTGCAAAGCAAATTTCGATGATCCTCAGTTTCACTGCAAGCTCTGCGCTTTCTTAGGTGATTTGAAACAAATAAGATAAAATCTGCATTGTCCAGATTCTTTTATATCCAAAATTAATTTCCACCAGGGTGCAAAAAGTCTTCCCCAATTTTTCGCCTCACTTTTTTTATTTACGTGGGAGTGAAAGATTAGGGTATTTGCACTGCTGTTAGACAGGAATCTACGCGGATCCCACTATACCGCACGTCTTTAGGCGCTGCTACGGCCGAGAAGCCTGGACCGCTCGAGGTTGGCCCAGAATTCGGGACGCTTATGGTCCGGTATCAAGACGAGATCTGATTGGTTAACATTCAGGATCCAACAGCCAATCATAACCCAGTATTGGCCAAATGCCGGTTGCCATTGCCGCATCCAGAACGCGTCAGAAATTCCAGAAGGTTATAACCGCTTACGCTATATATATGAAGTGCTTTATAACTGTTCCTGACTTCGTTTTGGGCGTTAATAGACCTTGTGCACCTTTGGTGGTTGTTTTGACGTGAACGCTAGCTTGGGAGGCTCAGACCGAGAACCAAGCTGAGGAAAATACCGTTACTACATCTGCGTCATGTAGGGCTATTTGAGCCTTAGGGGTTGTTAGACCATATCAACTGTGTTTGATAAAATAGAGAAAAAGAGTTAATTTTTTGCTAACACGCCGGAAACACCTAAACCATCAGCCGCCGAAGACTATTCAGCAACCTAATGAGTAGTGTGTATTGTCAGGTAGAAATGGGGGCGCCTCTTGAATGTGGGACTGCACCAAAGAGTAAGACAACGCAAGGGGCATCATAATACCAAAGTAGATTTTTCACATCTTTCACCATTATTTGGTGCTTCAAAAATATTTCTTACCTTCTCCCCTCATCTCATCTTCTAGTCTTATCTTGTACGCCGTCAGTACTTTTACAAGCCGGGTTGTTTGTTTGGCGTTAACTCTAGAGACCTGGTCCAGATCTGTTTTTGCGAACTCCAAAGCGGTTGATATCATATCAAGCGCGACTTCCTTTTTATCCAGTATCGTATGATAAAGCGTGGCAGAATTAAGCATGATTCCCAGTTGTAACGGGTGTGATTGTGGTAAGTGTTTAGAAGCAAGCGACTGAGCCTGTTTGTAGGCTACCTGACTATGCTCATAATCTCGAACTCGGTCGTCATCCTTTCCAATTTCCGACAAATATCGAAAATAGTCACCTGTTCTAGAATAACATCTTGTCACGACGAGGCCAACAGACACTCACAATTTTAACGAAATTATCCAACTCTCCTCACATTTATGTTCCTTTGACATATCCATGTCCACATTTCGAAGTGCACGCGTGGCAATAGTGCGTATTTCGTCTCCCACTTGTTGGAGGAACATCTTGTTTAATTCGCTGTATGGTGACTTCTGCTCTTCTGCCTTCTGCAATTCCACTTTCAATAATTTAAATGAACTTCTCAGAGGATCAAGTACGTGTTTGTATGCACTGGCCAGTAGATTCTGTTCCTCAACAACAATTGTGGGATGGGATTTGATCAACCATTCCATGTAGTCTACCATATCTAATGAAGTAGAAGAGGAAAACAGAATTAATACCTTCAAATCTCCCACACTTCTCTGCCAGGCGTGCGTAACAGACCAGTGATTTTCTCCTTGACCGTGGCATTAGGGAAACACGCACCACTAAGGTCTTGAATACATGTCAGCTGTACACAAAACCGTATGTGTATTTTTTTCCGCTGGTGGCTAGCTGACTCTGCCAATCGATTTAACGTCATTCAAAGGTCTGCAGGTCAGCTGAATTCAAGGTCGAATGAAACCTCAAATGCACAAGCATAGGATAAATTCAGTGGGACTTGATCGCAACACTACGGTTTTTCTTGACTGCTATTATTCGCCTGACGTTGTCCATTTTCAACACTTCTGAACAGCACTCTATACTTTTTGCACCTAAGCAACTGAAATCGTTGTTTTGGTGGCTTAGATGACAATTTCGTCCTAGGTTCACAGTCTCAGAGGGGGACAGAGGTTTACATAGTGATTTATCCATTGCTTTTAAAGCAGTTAGATGCAGCGGCCTGTGTAACAGGAAACTGAAATTGCAGGGATGCAAGCATATCCTCTGTTATTTACTGTTTTCAGTCAAAGGTGTGTACCATAATACGGGGGAAGAAGGACGTAAATTTTCTGTGAGAATAGGCTGAGTCTTGTTCTAATGAGCCAAAATTTCGTTTCGAACTTAAACTGAGTCAACCCAAATACAGCGCTTTCTTGGAATGGGTGGGTAAATGCATCATACATCATAGAGAACGAGTGTATGGGAACGAGTTTACGAATCCGTCAATCAGTAAGAAAGAGTGCAGAGGTCAATCGTCTGGAGTAAGTTTGTAAACAGACAGCTGACGCTGTGAAACAAACTTCATTGGAAGAAAGTAACAACACTGACAGATTTTGGAAAATTGTACGATGATAAGGGGGTAGTTCCTGAGCGTCTGCTAATATTGGTTACTTGTCCCGATGTTTGGTTGGTTCAAAGAATCCTTTAGCTCACTGACCAACAACCTTTCAGAACAGACATACGGTGTCTATAGAAATCCTGGCTCTGCTCTTCATATAAACTTATACTTGATCAGACTACCGTTTTGAAACTGATGAAACACTTAAAGTGCACGAGCTATCCAGCTACGTGATCTAAATGAATGTGACATTCTTACCTCAATTAGCCAAAGTATTTCTTAGCTGGTTGTCTGCTGATTGAACACACCTACAGTGCGAAGATCACTGCAAAAGAAGACAAAGATGAAGTCTTAGTGTTATCAAGGAGGGAAAATGGGGACTTTTTGGAGAGACGTTTACTGTCTCTTAAGGTATGCATGAAAGAACAGGGTGTTAAAGCATCCTTAAGGGTTCGATTTGGTATAGAGTCAGGTTCCATAAACTCCGGTTCCAAGTGGATGCCTGACGTTTGTTTGTGCACAACATGATCTTGACAGCGATCCTTCAAAACGATGGACACAGGCAAGAAATTTTGTGTTCAGCTGGTGTACAGAGTGAAAGACTACTTTGAAAGTATTTTTTGGTAAAACTCGTATTATTCGGAATCTCCAGACTGGTTTTTGGTGGAATACAACAGGTTTTTCGGAACAGAAACAACGGGAGGGGTCGTCGAAAGATGTCATATGGTTGACATCGATTCCCTCAGTGAGTCCTACGGACTGACAACCAGATTGAGCCATTTGTTGACCAAACCAACATGAAAACCAGTGTTTAAGCGTCCCTCATTTTTACGCCCCATACTCGCTTCCCACTACCAGGCATGGTAATTTCTGTAAGTCGACCAAAATTCGCTATGATTTGAATCACATTCCTCTTATGAAATCCGCATTTCTGAATCTATTCCTTTTTCTTTGTTCAGTGAAGGTCTTGGATCCGAAATTGTCAGAAGCTCATTTGCCTCTCCCACAGCCAGCAGATCTGGCGAAAATTCCTCTGACCGCTTGTCCAGCATCTAACTGCATTTAACCTTTGCACTTAATATGAGAATTAAGTTTCGTACGTATATCGGAATAACAAGACGAATTAGAAGTCCAGAATACAGCGCAGCGTAACAACTAGCACGTATGTATTAGAGCTGGCGAATATGTACAGCATATGGAATATTAAAACAAGAGAATAAAGAGCAGAGCAATGAATAGAGTATCAGTCATGTTCATCACACTTAATTTTAAGCGCTCTCTATGTAGCTCCTTCATTCAAGAGACAAA
Organism: Opisthorchis viverrini; assembly: GCF_000715545.1. NCBI lineage: Eukaryota > Metazoa > Platyhelminthes > Trematoda > Opisthorchiida > Opisthorchiidae > Opisthorchis > Opisthorchis viverrini. The sequence goes on from NW_008751714.1 coordinate 1,633,429, forward strand.
ACTCCGATTTCACTTCCACTTAAGGAATTCTCCTCCCTCTACATTACTTTGGCGATAACTTCTCGCAAAAGCCCAAATGTTCTTGCAATGTAGTCTCCAAATAAATCCCTTTGACCTGGCTCATGATCCTGAAATTAACCAAATTTGGCATTAATTTTGGTTTGTATAACCGATCTTTTTATGCCGAAAATCAAGAGGAAATGAATGCAAGATGCTTTTCACCCATATCATCTTATAATTGGTTGCACCGCAGCATTGGTTTCTAACCCGTTAATCTCAAGCCATTCTTTCAACGTGAGGATGAGTCCTCCATCTCCCTCGATTTTACTTTAATTAAAGGCTTCATCGCAAACCAGAAGATAACCCAGAAAAATCCTCACATTCCTTGTATCACTGTTTGGTCTACGTTCATGAACACATAAAACCATTTGGATTTTGAACTTGAATTAACACATCTAATGAATTGGCACAAAACACAGAACACAAATTATAGGTTGAGTTCAGGTTAGCGCTACTTGCTTCTAACTTAAGTTGGTGGACCTGTGACCTCTATTGGCTTGCAATAAGTAGAAATACAGCTTAATTGGACTCCACCGTCCCAATCGTCAGTCACTGTCCTACAGTGCGAAGTTATTACTGCGCGTCGCTTTCTCGTGCTCCTTGTTCCCACAGTGTCTTCCGCACTTCAGTCGGATATATGAAGCAAATAACTGACAGAATAACTGTAGTGTACTGAAATCTATAGGACGATTTTAAGGTTAGACATAAAAAGCTGTGTAGAGTTTTTTGTGAAGATCTTGCTTATTTGGTGCACTCTCAGCTGTGGAGCTTTTCAATGACATCAATTGTTTAACCGGTTCTTTGCTGTCATACAAGCATAAAAATTGCACTTCCATAGACTGGCAAAGGAAAGTGCAAAAAAGAGGTGAAAGTTGACACCGGAATTGAGAGTGAATGTTCGACGTTTGAGATTCATCTTGTCTGACAGTAACTGTTGGTTGCATGACTTCGAAGGAGAGGCTTCTACCTTTGTATTCTCCTGCATCCCATCCACATCCATTGATTGCATCTACAATTTGTCTGTGAACTTGTTCCTTAAAAATAAACGATAGTTGCACAAACTAAGTGCAGAGCAAGCCGCTCACTCCCATGTGGAGTTAAATTTTTATTGTTTCCTTTTAATGGAAACTGAAGAGGTCACCTTTAGCGGTTATGTGCCAGACAAGCGTTGTTCCATCCTTGTATAAAAATCCTGATTGCCTCATTTTCAGAATCTGCGAGGCGCTTTTCACAGACTCCGTCGTCACATTCAGTACCGGCAGTTAGCCGTATCATGCGAAATCTCTATTTAAAGTCAGCGGTGCAGCTCTCATGTCAAAGAACAGATTCTTCGCGGGATATCATCTCCTCCTTGTACGTCATTCCGCATTACCACTATCGAAAACTGTTTATGTAGCAATCAGCTGATTTGAACTCGGACATTAGACTGAGAAAATAAACACCACATGGATGAGGTAGCCAAGAGTTTCAAGATGCTCGGTGTTGTGTCGGTGTTTGGAAAGGAATTGATGCAATGCGGGCTGTGAAACAAAGTATCAGGACTCGGCGAATTTGTTTTGCACAGGCTGTCGAAGAGTTGTCAGCAACCTTGTGAGTCTCTCCTTATTGAGAATTGATGCAATGCGGGCTGTGAAACAAAGTATCAGGACTCGGCGAATTTGTTTTGCACAGGCTGTCGAAGAGTTGTCAGCAACCTTGTGAGTGCTCTCCTTATGAGAACATTAGGATTTTTCACAATTGTCTTACTGTATGAAAACTCCAAGCCACTGGAGTGACGTCTGTTCACATATATTCCATTTTCTACAAGTTATCTTTTATTGATACTCCAGCTGTGGGATCGCGACGCAACCCGCAATGTCTATCCACCGCGCCCGTTCCCCTGAAGAACCGGTATTTCTCACAGGGAAGTGAGACAGACCTTTCTCTGCCTACCGTCGATTCATGCAGGCTGATAGTCCTCGTTCGTAACCTAATGCGAGGTACTTAGTCTTAACCAGGCATTGCACCCCGTAATTACTGAGCATCTTCATATGGTTTGGAGCCCCCGCGTATCTTCCCTAATTTGTTTCATTCCCCAGGTTGTTCTCCATGCTTCTTCCAAGAAGTTATTGCTCCTATTCTGCTTAGCCCTAATTCCAAGTGTTGATCCTGGCTGTATTCTGAGGTTTTCTGGCTCTGCTTTATTCGTCACATTACTACAGTAGAGCCAACAGTAACACTGTTTTTTTATGGACGCGCAGACTTGGCTTCAGTTATCTGACTACTACAAACTCAATACAATGAGGAAATGAAGTGACAACTGACTACCTGAAAGGGATGCACTATAACCAAAAGGTATTGGTCCACAGCGTGCTCAGTAGACGTTTTGTTAACGAACCCTGTTCTCACGGCTTGCATCCGCTACCAAATATGGACGCTTCGGGTCTCATCCGTTTCATCTACCTTATTTCTTGGACAAATTATTCATCCTTGATTACCGGCTTCATATTGTTTGGCTCTTATGTAGACAACTTGTGAAACTTTCGTGTTCAAATTTCTGAAATTAGGTGATTAAATGTGTCAAGCTACGTCAAGCTGCATAATATCAATAGATCCGAATATGCTATGTCTTACACAAATGATTCAAACGTCCAATGTCTATCATCCTGTTGTCTTCCAAAAATGAAAGGAGGAAGTTTATTTGTCGGTTAATGTCCTTAGACCAGAAACTTGAGGGCAAATGCATATAAACTCCACCCGAAAAATCATTATTTAGTGGCGCTCAATAAATAATCTATTGTAATTTTGCTCGTAATGCTGCTTGAATAGCAAGAGTGTTGGGAATTTTGCACTGAAAAATATCTGAGCTTTCTTTTATTTTCTTTGGCTTAAGTGTTCTTCCGTCAGACATTCGTAAAGATTCGAAAGCAGTGGAAAAAGTGTCTGTTTAGCTGGAACATGGATAACAGAGGAACAATAACGAATGAGGGTGTTGAAAACTGTTAACCAGCCAACGGTTACGCTTTCTTGAGAGTCGTCAGGTAGATGTAGTCCTTGAGGTTGCATGATCCTAACGTTTAACTTGAATGCCAGATTTTACGTATGTTGAAAAAAACACTCATTTTTCCCCTCATTCCAGATCCTAAGTTGATCATTTTCAGATCACCAGTGAGTGATTAACTCATCAATCCCTTTGTATTGATCGTGGTTGTTTTAAACAATATGTTCGAAATTCAGAATTTCCAACCTTTCTGGGAGTTTCAAATGGAGTAGGCGTGATGTCGGTCACGGCGATGTAAATGAATAGTACCATTGCAATTATAATAAAATAACGTGTTCAGTCGATCTAAAAAATTCTTTCATTGGAAACCAGCACACGATGCAAGTTCGTCCGTTTCATCAAAGGTTTACTAGTTTCAAAGGATGGCAAGCTATTGTCAACTTTGTAGCCGTTACGAGGAGATTCATTAACTTTACATGAAGTGCTCCTATTAATAGTGATACTGAGTACTACCATCACTCAAGCGTCAGAATCTACGAATTTTAGCGGTGATCATTTGTCCCTGGATTGAGTCACGTAACACCGCATACGCTACAAGGAGCTTCGTTAATGGGTATGGGAAGGATTATGGAATATTCAAATTATAATTTTTAATATTACTTATCCTAACAGCCAATGCCTCATTACTTCATTGAAACCCGAGAGAATCGTGGCTGCATACAAGGAGAACAGAATACAAGGGCTAGTCTGAAGTGGTTTCGCTTCCTGTTGACACCGCTTGCGCTCGTTTCACTTATTGATCCAGACACAAAAATTTTATCTCCTTTGAGAACCTGATATAAACTAACTGGTCAGATGAGTCTACTGCATTTGAAGGACAATCCGTTTGTCATGATCACTCATTCATTCTTCATGGATGTGGTAGCCTCACCATAAGGTACAAATGACTTTTGCAATAATCCTATCAGGCTTTGATTGAGGACCACGTTCGGCGAAGGAGTGCTGCCGGCTGAGCTGTGGCCACGTTTAAGCAAGGGAGAGATTTTCATGGCAGCTTATCTACGGAATAACCATTATCTGGAGATTGTCTGTGAATCCACGTTAGATACTGTGGCCATTTCATGATCAAAGACACTAAAAGGATACCTAACTACCCTCCTTTCTGGGGTGTTATTTCATGGGAGACACAATGAACACAAACTGTCTCTGCAGTTGGCTATTGGGCAGATTTTCCTCCACATGTTTTTCCAGTAGTCATGGTGTTGCTTTCTTGTTTTCACCTGAAAGGAATTGTCAATGTTATTCACTAGTTATGCGAATTTATTGGTAGTGTGAGAGAAGTTGGGCATCTCAACTAAAATTTCGTTTTGAAAGTAAAGCTAGCCGATTCCTAAAATCCATGGAGACCTGTACAGTTGTTTCATGCTGGAACTAATCAGTAGTGCGCATCTCATGAAATGCCAGCAACCTATGGGCTGTTGATCAGGTGACTGTTGATCTGTTCGCCGAGGTTTGCGATCAGATAAGATGGCAGATTTTCCTCCACATGTTTTTCCAGTAGTCATGGTGTTGCTTTCTTGTTTTCACCTGAAAGGAATTGTCAATGTTATTCACTAGTTATGCGAATTTATTGGTAGTGTGAGAGAAGTTGGGCATCTCAACTAAAATTTCGTTTTGAAAGTAAAGCTAGCCGATTCCTAAAATCCATGGAGACCTGTACAGTTGTTTCATGCTGGAACTAATCAGTAGTGCGCATCTCATGAAATGCCAGCAACCTATGGGCTGTTGATCAGGTGACTGTTGATCTGTTCGCCGAGGTTTGCGATGGACCAGATAAGATCCAGTGATGAAAAACAATGCAAGGACTGCGACAAGCACTATATACGAAAAAAGGGGAGGAGGTTCTGCACCAGAATACATTAACAAAAGCTCCGTACTAAAAAGGATGATCAATTCCCCCCCATCTTCGTATACGAAATCAGGAAGTGCACGAGTTCGACTGGAGCGGCCTCCGCATACCGGCTTAAGCAAGAACGAAGAAGAAACGTGAAGCTTGCAGGAGCTTCGTACTCCACTGAAGAAGCTGCCAACAAACAGAGAAATCGATTCCACCTATCAACCGCTTAGATCAAGAGAACCCCAGAACCACAGAGCGCTGAGCTGAGAAAGCAACCAGATGAGGACCTCATAGGGGAAGCAGGAAAACTCAATTCAAACGGGCACATCAATCTGGATGGAAGAAACATCCAAGGAATAAACCAAAGTTCCGAATTAATTGGCGGGCGCAGGGACACTAGCCGTTACAATGAGAAAACAGGGCCGTGTAATCAACCAATCAGTCTCGAGGAGATCAGATATTAACACAATGCAAATCATCAAAATCAGAAAAGACTACTGAAAATAGAAGGCGTTGGGATTAACAATCAACTCAACAGAACGCAACAAAGACCACAAATGGACCAATAGATTGACGAGAAGAGCTGTCCTCAAATAGCCACTCACATTAGAAGATAACAGATGGTCTTCAAATGCTTTATTAAAACAAGTAGGTAAAGAGGAAGTGTCTACCAAACTGCGCGCATATCAACCAACCTGCGATCTTCCGGTTGGTGGTTAAGGAATTAACTGTTCGGCCACAAGTGACTTAGAACTGCTGGTAGAATATGTCGGTGCACCGACTCAAGTGGCCCACAGTAGTCCCCAAGACCTGTCAGGTGAGCAATCAGAGCTACACGCGTCATTATTCTATGCCGAAGGTTCACTTTGGTACTGATACCAAAGCCTTGCAGACAGTATGAAATTATTACAGATAGAAACCCATCTAGCTCAGTTTACTGTCCAAAATCTTGCAAGAAACCAATCAACATTTCGTTCAATGCGTTTGTACGGCAATCGTTACAACCAGCTTTTAAGCATGAGAGACTGCGAACTCATAACAAGAATTTGGCTTTGCGTGAAACACGCGCTAGCGCAGAAACGTTATACTACAGCCACAAAAATCCTGGCTACCCAGCAGCGGTTGTGTGCAGGCATGGTGTGCGCATTTTGCTGTCAGGCAATGCATAGTCTACACAATTTGCATTCGAACCAGGTTGTATTGTGTGCGTCTTGGTCCTGTCTTACATGGTCGAGTATGCAAAACTGTTCCTCAGACTTCGGTCATACCGCCCCTGCTTTCTTTCTGCTCTGCTCGGAAAGTAGATCAAATGCAAAACCACGCATACTAATGAGCAGCCCACCAGTTCAGAAAAACACAGGCTGTTTTACTATGGACCGACCGAACAGGTGCAACGTCTGGTTAAAACACTACTGTCCGACCTATCCAGAAACATGTTCAGCGTTTCCCACAGTAGAGATCTTTTTGGAATTTGAGAATCATCGAATCTCATTTTCCCATGCGCTGCTTGGTGGAGGATGAGGGAGTGTCACCAGTTTGGGCGAGTGTAATCCAGCGTTTATCAAGCGTGACTAACGCGTTTGATTCGCACTGGACTTCTTTTAATGAGTAAAGCAGTTTGGATATACATTCGTTTCCGAGTTGTCTCACTTGTGGTCATTGGCTATCCTTTTATACATTCGGCGGTATACCAGTAATCAGAAGTTTTAGGCGTGGCAGAATATTCTGAAGTAGTTTCGCTGTTCGTACTACAAACTAGCCAATGAATCTAACTAGATTTCGAAAGGGGTTAACTTTCCGTATACTTTCAAGTACTAGGAAAGCCCACCGAAATTTAGGTGACCAAGCCTAGACAATGAGTCTTGAGTAGATCGAGTTTTTTTCTGCCGTGGAAAGCTTCTGGAGAAAAAATATAGACCAAAATGATCCATGAGAGATTGTTTGCATCTGCCTGGAGAATGCCATAACGGGAGGCTAATTTTAGATTCGCATGATTATTTGGCTCCAACTAAGTGAGAGCGTAAATGGTTTGCTATTCACCATAGATGAAGTAATAAATCGTCGATGGATAGGCCAATGGTCTTCAAACGTTTACAGGCTGTGGGGCCATAATTCCAGTCAACCACTCATTTGGAGTCATTGCGTTTCGACGCACAAAGATGTTTCATCATGGGCAACATTACATTAACTTTTATAACTAAAGGCGATTACCATCAAAGTTCACGGCACTAAGTGACGCCGTCAAACCCCTCGGTAAATGATAACGTTCACGCAAAGAAATTGGAGAAATGAGCCCAGAAGTTGGCGTCATAGGAGATAAAGTCACAGCAACAAGAGGAATAGCGCTGAGGTTAAGCCTCACGCAATATTTGTACCATATGCATAGGTTACTGCTGTTGATGGAGTACTCAAAAACTGAGCAGTTATGGATCTTGGAAAGTACAAAATAGATTTTTAATACCATTTTACGGGATCTTCTTTGTCTGTGTGACCTATTTCATACGAGCTTTTCCATTTAGACTCAACCTGAATACATGGTGATACGGCATTTTCATTCAAGTCCGATGTCGTAGATACAACCAAGACTCGATTTTATTGAGCGCATTCTGAGGGTAGTGCACGCAGAACCGGCAGCTTACTAATTAATTAACAGTTTGGGACTTGGTTCGACATTCCTAAGTGAATCGGAATCATTCATTTACTGCGAAGGGATATGGAGACCAGGTTCACTTCAGTTTAAACTGGTTCAATGGAATTCAGTAGCTGTGAACCGTGTAAGTAATGACGGCTTACGCTTGGATGTGTGTGAATGGGACAGCAGTAGTGGATTCTCAATGCTGAACGAGTACGAAATTGACCGATCTTTATTAGTATCAGCTTTATATCCTTAATTATACGAAAGCTAGATGCATGACAGCATGATTAGATGGAGTGGATCCCACTTAGATATACGGCGTTGAACGATACGGAGATCTATTACTGGGAAGGCTAATACCTGCGATGATTGATGGAAGGGCACTGCCAAAGATTTCCAATATGGATGAAGCAACTAAACAGTGATTTACGAGTTTTCAACGCAGGCTGACTTCAGCAATGAAATGGAAACTTGTTTGGAGCAAACTGTGGGCACACTATGCTTCTGGACAAAGTGGTAAGGAGTTAATTGTGCATCTGGGTTCCACTTTCGGAAAGACATCCACATAAGTAATTTATCTGGTAAAATATTGTCCCCATCGTTCGATTTTCTCCGCTCTTAGATTTGACGGAATTCGTAGAACTTCATAAGTGACCAATCCGATTTAGGAAACCGTTGTTCACAGTAGGCTTCACAGACGGTCGAATACGATCTCAAACCGACCGGAGAAATCACACGGATTACGAACATCCGTTTCTAGTTCGCTTTTTGTTTGAAACAGCTTGCTACTAGAAATACGCTTTGTTATCTCGAGCTTGTGTAAAAGAGTTAAGAGTGTCCGCATCGATAAGATTTGATCACCCCTTCCTTTCGTCTGGAACCATAGGGTATGTTAAGCGCTGATGAGGCCCAGTAAAGACGTAACTCGTGTTCAGAGCTTTCTCTTTTTGATGTGGACCCAGGAGAATAATTGCACAAAAAACTACTCCACTGGATCGATCTGAATGTAAATGGTGGGCCAGTATAGACCTTCATTCCTCTCCTCCGTGATCACGTATTCAGAATATTTTCGATTCCCTAGTCTGATTAAAAGCATTCCGTATGAAAAAGAAATTGATTTTCATATTCGGTATCTCAAGCTTTGAAACTCCAAAAAAGGAAACTCATAAGTAGTACATGCTGGGGTTTTGGTGTTAGTTTGCTCAGTCTAGAAAACACTCCAAATTAGAATTTCGGAAACAGTGTGAACCAGGTTACTGATTATGTTTCTTTCGAATTGGAGAGAAAGTCAAGTAGAAACACAGAAAACAAAGGTGCATGGGAAAATTCATAATATCGAATGCTTTCAAAACCAATGTGAGCGTAAGCAGTGGTCCTTTCCGGAATTCATCCAGGGAATTCCGGTCTGTGATCAAACTCACCTAGTTGTTTGTCTTCCAACAGGCGGACTTCTAGGGTCAGTCACGACCCTGTTCTACACCAACGGTCTACCTTAGTATTTATCATCAAGTAAGCAATAGACCTTATCGCGGTGTGATAGCTTGCTTACCCTATGACCCACTGAACTCTACTTGGGGGCTTCAGTTTGCTACCTGCAAAGCTTCTCATCCTAGCCTTCTGGTCATCCAGGTTTGGGACTGAAACATGTACGGTAACCTGTTCCTTGAAAAAATGTGCTACTATATTTGTACGCTGTCACCCACTCGCCACCTTGCGGTCATGGTTTTGAGACAAAGGCTAAAGATGGGGACCTTCATTGTCCTGTTGTCTAAGTGTTGGAACCCTGAAACTATCCCATCCCAAGCACAGCCATGAACGTCAAAATAGAAAAAAAACACTGTCATGCCACATCGACCGTCGTGTTGTGTTATCATCCGGATCACTTAACTTGCAACAACTCCCTGATGCGCAAAAGTGCCACTGTTGAAGCTCGTTTTTACACTTTCACTTACTTCCTGTCACATCCTACTTTGGATATTTTCTCTGTAGATCACAGCACTAGGACTGACCACAATTTTCACCATGCGTCACGCTCAGTTTTAACTTCTATGGATTCCAGTTCACTAAGATCCTTGAACATCTCCAACTCTAGCAAAACATGCTCATTTGCATACAAATCTGGTTTTCCCAAGAGACGCAACTGAATCTCTCTTGAGATATATTTCAGCTGGATGTGCGCAACTAAGCCGCCTCTTGTTCACTTGATAGGATACACCGGTTTCGCAATACACTGTGTAGGTGTAACACACTACTCATGAGGTTGCTGAGAACACCTCGACAGCTACCGACCAGTTTCGCCTTTCTTGGGACAAATCGGGTAGGTGCAGTTCCCAACTTTAATTCAACCTTATGTCCCATCTGAACTCAAATTTGATAAATACACTCAATTGCATACCGATTCGAATTTCACTGAAGACCGCTAGGATATTTCAAGTCTACTTTGCGATGAAGTTGCTTATTAAACTAGATGGGAGCATTGTTTGTCGGAATAAATCCATGTTAAACATATTAATTCCTCGAAACGTTCACTGATGGTCTATGCGATTAACAACAAATGGGGTGTTTGACTGACGGAAATGGCTCGTATTTGAGCGGAAGTTGATGGCTTCACTACAATTGTTACGCAACATTCCTAATCACCAAGCTATCAGGTCATTGGATGGAGGTAATCCGTGAAGTTATTTTATGAATTTACTTCACTACTACGTTTTAGCAAACCCATTTTTGCAGCCTATTTTCTTGACCTGTCATTCTTCGGACGTATCACTCAGCTCTTTTTGTCACCTCATGGATTGCTTTCTCACCGTTGCACACATGTTCACACAATGATTCTGAACGTTTAAACCGAACGTCTGTGCATCGGCTACCATAGCCTAATGGTAGCTGCAGGTTTACTGAAGGTTGAGTAACCAGTGTAAGGAAGAAGCCCTTCGCTGCGAAGTCATTTATTGGAAAATGCCGGCTACAGAATATTAGATAAGGAAGCAAAACTCTCATTTGCATCTTATTTACAAAAAGCGGACATCCACCTTCTCCTGAATGCATCTTGTTGAACTTTCCTGGATATTCATTGATTCCAATCATTCGTTGCTCAAATCCAAGCAAAGGTTACAAAGCGACCCCACAAATCCCGCAACAGACCTCCCCTTTTAAAGAGACGCAAAGCGAAATTCCAAGAAAAACACATACTATTCGCATGCCTCCCTATCAGTAGTACGACCGTCACACCAGTATCAACAGTCTACGGTGGGTGCAAAGCGACTAGCTAATGAGTGTCATAGGAAAGATGACAGGGCCAGTTCTGGTGCGATGGACAGAAAAGAAGAGCCGTCCTTGTTGACGAAACCAGTCTGAATGTTCGCAGGCGGTTAACCATAAGCTTGTTTTTATTAACTACATTTCTGTGGTGATAGTGTTTTAGGGGCTTCTTTGTTGCAGATAAGTGGTTTTGCATGAAGCTATGCACTCACTTGCAAGTAAGGATGCCAGAGGGAGACCAAGATGAATCGCAAATGGATCTCACTTTCATGAGATCGCTCAGCGAAATTCTTTAAACAAGAACCCTCCCCGTATTTCCTTCGGAATGATGCCCAAATAATCGAGTTGTTTTTCGTCGTCTTATGTTATCTAATATGAACACCTTAATAGTCAGCCACCAGTTTAGCTTTTTGGGAGCTTATCAGAATTTTTAATTAGTCCTACTTTAACTCCATTTGGGTTATATACTCATTTGCCAATAGGGAAGGGTTGAGGATTGGTCTCAAATGAAACCCAATTGAAATGTTCTTAGACCAGGCCTAAGTAACCAACTCTGTAGAAGTAAAACCGGTAATCAATCAAGCTTCAAGTCTCATTGCTTCCATACAAAGTAAGTCAATATTATAAGGCGTCCTTTATAAAATATTTTGCCACAGAATGACCTCATTTGAAGACTTCAGTAGATTATCCTTGAGCTCTTGGCTATAGCTGCTTTGTATGCAAATGAATGTTCCCTATTTGGTGCTAAACTGACAAATCTGATGGAAACTTGGAGGCTATGCCTGCTTGACGAACCAAAGAAGGGTGATATATTGTTTAATGGTTTTTGTCGACTTTAAGTGTAGGGAGGTCTGTTCTCATCTTGGGTTATTCTATTCTTGGCGGAGCGAATTTCGTCGTTCAGAGGAGTTTATCCAGCGTTGTGAGGGTGTGTTTTAATGGTTCGTCGTAAGCAAACTGGGTGAATGGTCTATTTGGCTTTCATGGAGCGCTGTCTTCCACCATCGTGAGAGAATGAGCTCAGTGTAACCGTATGTCAAAGAAATTCCTTGCTTCAATTGAACACTCCGGTTTACCATCATACAAACTGGGATTCAAGTGCAGGATACACTCTGGGTGGGAGCATATTTACAAATGGAGTGGTGTCAACCAGATAATGAGGCGAATCTGTCGTTTAGGATATACTTCAGCCAATCCTAGTGGTGCCGCAAAAATGTTTTCTCTTGGAGAGAACATTTTCGTAATAAACAGATCTGCATTTGATTAGCCAGTAGGCTGAAATGTCGCTTCCTTTATTGGCCTAATAATAATTGATTGCTTCAAGGTGGATGTGACATGGAAATAATGGAAATAGATTTTTTCAAGACGATGAGATACTGCTCCTTTGAGAAGATCGATGCGGTTTATTGCACTGTCCTAAGCACTGTGGTGTTCTCCCTAGAGGCCAATAGTGCAATGGTCCACATGCTCTTGCGTCTGCATTTCAAACCGGAACCTAGGTAGCAGCTCTCATTTGTACGACATGTATACCCGAAAGAAAACCTTAGAGTGGTAGCCATCTACTGGTGATTTCACTATTTCAAATTAACGCCACAGGAACTGCGTACATATCAGCCGGTATCCACACATCTGCTCTCAACTAAAGTGCATCATTTAGATGTGTTTGCTTTTGTATTCGGTTAACTTTCGAATGCATTAATTTTTTATTTACAGTGATCCAGTGGGTCATAGGCCAGCTGGCATCCGTTAGAACTATACCAACTCATTTGTTTCTCCCATTCCAGGTTTGTCTACAATCCAGCACTGCAAATAACATGCGCACTAGGAATTTCGGGCGTGACTGGGTTTAAACCCTGTTTCATTCTGCAACAAATTTTGGATTGTGCATGGACGAACATACTCCAGTGTGTTGCCTCAAAATTCCCTATGTCACTGAAGCAGACAGCCAAAAATTGGCATACAGACCGATGTGAGTCAGTCGTCAAGTGCTCAGATAAACATAGCAATTTCGACAGTCATGCGGCTAGGTTTGGTAGCAAAGTTCTCTCTCGGCACTGGGCCAAAGTGGACCGCTCCTTTCTTTGTAAACTGGGACTCTGTACCGCCATAATATTATGGATATCTACTTCAACAATACATCCATCTTACTATTCGATCGATCATCCATTCTTCTGGCTGACTCGTACGTTCGACACAACATATATTTGGTGCAAACTTATGCAAATGTATTCGGTGGTGTTCCAGGAAGGAATCACGGTGTATCGTGGCCGCATCAGGTTCAAACATGGGGTGGCACTCGAGCACACTAACCAACCACGACCCTGCAAAAACACATTGGTGGCGGTTGCTCATAGAGATACACACGGAGCTTGCCGTGTCTTGGATGTTGTTGGTTGCCTAGCCTACAGAACGATCGGTGCCATAAAAACAAACGTAAATACTGATAAGTTTGCAAGCGTTCATTGATGTTTGTGCGTATTTGCATGTGAGACTACGCACATGCATGCTGTGCGCACTCAGAATAACAAGCTTCATGAATAATCGGGTGTAGCCTTTTCCATGGCTCTCGAATAGCATGTTAATGCGTGCAACGTGCACTCCCCCCGGTTAAATAGTAACCGAATCTCTCTTGGTCCAAACTCAGGTTGGCACGAGGCGACTTCGCAATCATGTTGGCTGTCGTTACACGATTGCACCAGACACACGGAACAATGCACAAATCGTGTTTACACAGTCTCTCCAATCGTATGTTGGAAAGTTCGGTAAAACAGAGCCATCGAGCACACACATTGAAATTAGCATGTTGTCCGCGCGACAATCTCAAACGCTGTGCAGACACTGTGTCAGGCCAAGCTACGATTGGTTGTCACAGTCGAACGGACTTTGCTATAAACAGCTCTGGTCGGAGATCTACCCGAGGAAATGCGTGAGCGTTGGCGAGCGGTGTTTCTGTTTGCATAACACCATGAACCTCGAAGAAAGCAGATGGAAGTTACAGGGAACATCCTGGAATGTTGTTTCTCTTGAGATTCGAGGAAACTATTGCTCCCGTATTTGATGAGGAGGGCACTTTTATGACCTTGTCAATGAGCTACAAGATGGCTCCAAAATGTCATGGAGTTGCTCTCTACATTGATGCGGGTAAAGCTACTAATGCTCTATTGTGCCGATGTATGTCCTGCCCGCTAGCGCACTGCGTGAGTTCAGTATTTTTGTCTGGAGAGAGGTCGCAGGATACTAGTGGGATAGATTATAACTTTTTGTTTTATGTGGAGGCAGTCAAGTTTGCTAGCAGGAAGGCAGCTCAGTTTCACACAGTCCTCCTGAAGATCAAAACTATCATTGGTAGTTAACTGTTTTACTACACACAAGCGACGGCTCCATTGAACACAAAACAGGCCGAAAGAATTCATTGGGCTTTTGAAATGTAGTTGATAGCGTGTACGTCACTTTGACCCCAGTGTTTTTGTAGCCACTTAGAGGAAGGCCGAAAGATCAACCTATTTGACTGGAATCGCATGCTGCGTAATGGAACCTTACGTTGTATGGTGATGTTACCGAAAGTAAGAATGGACTACCTCTCACACGAAGAGCTGTGTGCTTTACCGACGGGTTGTTTTAAGCGTGTGTGGTTTTCAGTCGACATTTTGTGGTGTAATCAGCCTGTGATTTCGAAGTAATAGTACATTTAAGTGAAGCGTTTGAGCGAATTTCTACCATACCTGTTCCGAAAATGGTATGCAAAACTGTGTTTCATAAACCTAATTGCAGTGGAAATCTCCAAAATTAGAGCTCGGAGTCATCAATCTTTTTTGAAAGCGATGAAGTGTAAGTATTGGTTGTGTGGCTGTTGGTCATCGTTTTTTCCGGTGTGGTCTAGAAGTAAGAGAGCTGAATTAAACGGGCTGTTAACTAAGCATTTGAAGGAACGTCATGAATAAGTGCTGTCCTGAACGACTTGTTTTCTAGACAGTTATTCGAACTGCCGTGTCAAGCTATTTCCATGTTCGGATGTTGATGTCAACACCTGAGCAGGATAAAGTATGATTCGACATGATCGCAGATGGGTTGATTGGTACACTGGTTCTCAACTGCCTCATTGGCGTCCGTCATTTTTAAGAAAGATCATCAATGTAGGCACCAGCATTGTTTCAGGTTGCCTTGTTATAATTGGACGCGGCAGCCACGCAGGGGGCTGCAAGTAAGTGGGGACTATTTGCAGATTTTTCTATAGAATGTGGTCGAATTTCAAAAAAAGTACTGGCTTGTTGAGCTCAAGTGTAGTTGTTCAGTTTGAGCTGCTAATTTTACCCAGAATTCCTATACGATTGTTGAAGGCGTCATCATTTGTTTATCCTTCGCTTAGTTTGGTTAACTTTTTTATGCTAACCAGAAAAAAGCCACAGCGGCATCTCTGTTATCCCGTTGAATTTGCTTCCACTATGAACCATGGGCAAAATATCTTCGCAACTTTCTATCGAACAGCGACTTCGATTTGCTTTGGAAATGTTCACTGGCTTTTGATGATTACACAAGGCATCTCCTTTTGAAGTTACATCAGGACACCCACGGCAGTTTAATCGTAGAATGCTGGAAGAAAACAAAATACTGCTCACGCAACGCAGGAAGAATTAAAGGAATGCTGTACCTCTGTTATTTTGGCACAGAATTCACCCGGAACCGTATCACTTAAGTCTGAGAATGAAATGCCAGATTTCGTCACAGTTCGGTCTATGATTTTAGTTTTCTTATTGCCAAAATTTTTGTGCGTATTTTTATCTGTTCTCTTATTAGGTCAGATGATCCGGCTGTTGGCTGCTGGCTGCTCCACTTGGAACAGAATTTTATCGCATCGCACAGTCTCAAGGACAGTTGTATTCCAGTTCAGGTGCTTGACCTATACGTATACTTTCAGGATCTCCAGTATTTGGACGTCAACGATATCATCGGCAGTATCCTAAATACTGAATGAATTTGCTTTGCAGGTAACCACCATATGGTAGACAGAATAACTTTACTTGAAGTATGCTCAGTTAGTGGCTCCACTGCGGTGACTGCTAATCGCCATGCGCATGCGCATGCAGACTGATGACGTTTATTTAGTCCCGAAAAATACACGCTCTTCAATTCCGTTACCCCCAGGTCTAATGTCTTCTCGAAAACCTGCTTTATTTGAATTTGTATGGCTTATCGTTTAAACTAGTTAGAAAAGTTTGTGAAGTGTAGTTTTTGAACCACCATTGAGCCATTGCCTATGTCCGTTTGTACCATAGGTTCGGCGATGAAACCTGGCGTTCCATGGATCTACGCGACGAGGTTTTCAAACAGACCTACCAAGTGGTAATATGTTGAAATGTTGATAGCTCGGGTGAGTTTGTTGATCAACAACCAATAGACCTACTAAGTAACGTTTACTTGAATCGATCATATGGCGAAACGCACGAAGCTCAGAGATGCTGCTCAAACCGACCGTAAAAATAGTACAGGTTGTATAATGGTGACGCTACTTTACCATAGTCAAGGAACAATCATGAATCGATAGATGTTGGTCGGAGGTGACCAGCTGTTGTGAGTACACACCAAGGACCATTAGTTAATAAACTGCTAGATCCGGTTTCTTGTAAAACGTTTAATGAGCAACTTCCACATGGTCTCTGTAGAAGTTGGGGTTTTGTTACCACCTGTGCAACTTGTTACTGAACAGATGATGCAGGGCTGATTGGTGTCAGGTTTCTGACATTGTCCGCTCTTTTCAACCCACAAAATACTGCCTCCACGATGAGAGTCCAAGGGGAGTTGCACTCGTTCGAAATGAGCTTGGATTATGTTCAGAGATGCGCACCGTCAACCGTTACCAAACTTCGGAGCTCACTAGGACTTACAATAAAATCTTTACTCCTTTGGAATCATCACGCTTTCTTTAAGCGGGGGAGCGTCCTTTCTAAAGATGATTGATAAAGCGTTAGTCAGAACTTCCGAACTGGGTGTTAAGCCCGGTGAAATGAAATTGTGCCGAGTAAAGACCTCTCATTTCTTGGACCTAACTTCACTTGGGGCTTATGCCAATGCAACTGTCCGGAGCCAGTAAAAAAGCGGTATGTTGCGCTGCGAAAGCCAAAAAGCCGATATATTTGAACCTCAGCAACCCTGTACAGTATGTGCATAACTTTATTTTTTTATGCAGCAAACGTTCTCATCCTTCCAAACTGTAATTCGCTGTGCACATTGTAAGGTGCACTAGAGGGACCTACAACGCCAGGCCGAAAACCCGACTGCCTAGTTAACGATTTTTCAGCATCAATTTTAGACAAAGAGCATGCAAAAACTAGGTTGAGAGTGGCCATACTGCAGCAGTCTGCCATGAATGATGTATATAGAAGGGTGTTGTGACTTTGAAAACCTACGAACAAGTTCCAGCGTTCGTTGAATTCACACACGATTGGATTGCAGTATTGCCGTGATTGGTGGAACAACCAGGGAAGAGAGAAGAGAAAAACAAGTAACATAAAAAAATCATCAAAATTATCATGTGCTTCATCACAAGGGTGAAAGGCACTAACATGTGAATAAATCACACCTTGGGGAACACTAATCTCGACATAACATGGTCTGCCTAAAATCCGGAAGCCCGATTTTAAACAAAAGATCTCCGAACCAACCTTTTGCTGACGATCTCCCTTCGTGGGGTAACGAAAAGTTTGCGAGCCAGTCTCAGACTCTTTGTAAATACCAACCCTCCTGAAGGGCTTGTAAATAAAAACGTTTTTGTAAACAGTCGAGATATTCTTTGCTTCGGCAGTAAGAATTCGGTCACCAGTTTACATCAGTCAGCCTTTTGCTGAGTAAATGACAGGTAAGCACTGTGATGAAATGAGCCAGGTGTTTTATACCTAAGCTTTTTGTGCCTTTTACACTGTTATGTCAGTTTCTTGTTGCTAACACAAGTAAACTGCCTTGTTTCTACGCAGGGTTAGCCACATCACCTGTGCGACCAGACATTGCCTCTTTTATACTAACGAATGGTGGTTTTACTAGGTCCATTAACAGCGTTGAAGTTGCACATCTGTTTGAACCAAATTAGCCAGCCAAAGCGTTTACCGACGTCCAGTTGTTACATGCAGTCCGCCAGTCTTTTCATTCAGTGATTCATTCTGGGACCCCGTGAAAATAACACAATAAGGTGCTTCCTGGAACAAGAGCTGAGTAACCGCTCTCTGAGGCCTCTGTTTATTTAATGGCCACACCATGAAAAACAATCCCTTTACTTGATTATCCTTTTACGTCTCTTTTTATCATGGCAACCAATTCGAGAAGCCGTAGCTTTTATCTTGAAGAGTCATTGTAAGTCCCTAAAAAGAATGGCGTATTCGGGAAACACTGGTGCGGAGAATCTTTGCAGTATTACGCACAGGGGTACTGTAATTCTTCAGTTCCAAAGCCTTCGTTAACCCTTTCCAAAATTGATCAAAATACCATGCTTGCACAAAAGTTCTGACTGATGGGCCTTCCAGTTTCACTGATCCAACAGTGAGTCACTGCCATTTTTCAAGGAATGTGCTCGAAGAAGTTGGGGGGACGCCCAACCGTATATATTTTCTTAGGTAGGTTCCTAAGGGTGGGTTTCACAATTTTTTACTCCACCAATAGGAAGATCGTGGAGTTTTAAGAAAAATATGGGCCACCGATGCTTTATTCTGCTTCGCGTCCCTGATGAATATTATGGTTCAGATTATTTTTTCCCCTCACTGCTTTGTGACTGACGTGAGAGCTACTCACAAAATTACGAACTGCAGAACATTCGATCAATCATCGGCTACCACAGCCTTGTTGGTTCACATTTCCGAAATATGAAAAAAAAACGCAATTGCGTGGGGAACCACCAGAACAAACCAGTCTTCCAGATGTTACATATTAATTCAACCTGTTGGGCGCGGTAATTTTCTCTTATCCTGCTTTTCGACATACCCCCAACGTCCTAGGAACATTTCACTCCCGACTTTGTCAAAATTGCTAGGGCATCCCAGAACGCAAGTAAGCCCCTGTTCAGGGATCCTCTGTTGTAGCATATCCACACGCATCCACAAGCGTCAGACACTACTTTTCATTGGCTCGAACATTTTTTAGTAAACCACATAGGAATTAACCGTCAGTCAGTATGAAGTTCAGATCATTCAATTGTGGTACTCTTCGGGTGCGTGGGTGAAAGACCACGTAGAAGTAGTAGAATTCTGAAGTACTTGCATCCTATTTAAGACTGGATAGGTATAAATATGAGCCGAGGATGTTGTCAGACCAACAGCCCATACCTGAATCTCTGAGATCCTGGAAGACTGACTCACCAGTATAGTTTACCTGCACACAACTCTCCGTGATGTAAGTTGTTCTGGCTAATTGGCACAAGGTGAGGAAGGTTTTTCTATACAGCACATATTTTTGCTTCAGTCAAAATTTGTGAAAATTCGTACTCTAGATTATTCATATTTTTAAAAAGATTATGTCACGCCGAACCGACTAACCCACTTTCCTCAATAGACTCAACCCAATCTGCACCGCTTGATTTCGGTTGAAGCCAGTAAAATTGTCCGATTGGTACTATCAACGTGAACAGTAATCGTGTAGGTCAATGGATCTTAGCCCAGGATGTCTCAAAGAGGAATTTGTCCCTCGTTTGACGACGCCTAAGGTGTCCAAAATTAAAAAGAATCTCTTTAAGAGAGCTTGATTAGGAGGAAACGAAGTGCATTTTTCGCAGCTGACGCTCCTTCCAAAACTAAATGTAATAAACGTTGTGTTACGGTAATGTTTATCTTTCAAACCGTCTTAATTTTCCAAAATTTGGTTGTATCCCTGTCATGTTGTGTCAGTCGCTGCTGAGCATATCCACTTGAGTAAAATAGAGGAAGTTAGCCATATCCAATGAACGATGACAGAAGACAGGTAGAGAGAAAGAATATATTTAGGAATAAATCATCCAGAGATCACACATTTAATCATGAAATACAGTGGAGACGATGGGAAAACAGTTGTCAGAGAGATGAACGACTTCCGTGTCTGCAAGCTGTCAAGCGTAGCTATACGCATCATATGGAAATTCCCAGACCGACTGGCAGCTGGCTTGCTGACCAGACTAGACCAAGCTAATAGAAGAATTGCTTTCGTTTGCAAAGAACCGGATCAAAAAAGTAGTTTACAATGGTTTGAGATACCTCCGTAAGTTGTAGCTTAAGTAAACGAGATGTCCGAAAGGCACCCGATTCATGAATCAGCAGGCTAACTCCCAGTCTACAATACCATTTGCTAAAATGTTGCTCAATTATTGCATTTCCACTGGAGTGCTGGTCGCGAGCTCACCTAGACATGTAGCTAGGCTCGGTCAATATGCCCAGCATTACAAGAACACTGAACTGAATATGCACACATGCCTTTGAGGATTCAGAGTAACCTTTCGCTGAAGATGGGGATGATAGCGGATGGCATAGCAAGGTGAACCATCAATTTAGCGGTAAATGTTGCACTGGTGGCCAATATAAGTCACATCAAGAGGAGATTTCCAGAAGTATTCATTTCAAATGACAGTCGTCTGACTAGCTCTTTCTTCTGGCGAGTACATGTTCTTGTCAATGAGCTTTTCGGGATATTTGTTCTGTTTTAATGTCTACATTATTGGTCATAGTGAGGTTCTAGTTTAATTGTCGAGCAATAATTATGCACTGTTGGAGACAGGCACTCGAATGAAATCGATGTTGTTCTGGCTGTTGATACTACAGAGGTTAGTAATATAGACAAATTGCGGTCGAATAACTATATACTCGTCGTGAGAAGCGTCTACTATTCCAGTACGTTAGAAACACCACAAGTAACGGTATTCCACCGCGCTGTTTAGTCCTTCTGAGAAGTTGGTTGCAATATGCACGGAATCCAAAAAAATCCAATTAGCACTGAAAACCCATATGGCCGAATCGTATGACTAACGCTATCAACACATCTACTTCAATGAAAGTCACTTTGGTCAGTGATGTTTTGTAATGCTGCATATTCACTTTGGTCACGAATACGCCAGCGACTCGTGGACCAAGGGGCGGGACCTCCTCTTTTTCATTCGTCTACCTATATGACTGTCACCTGTGTTCATTGGAGGCTCATATTGGAAATGAGTAGCAATATCATTATTTCAAAAACAGGCACTCCGACTTCTTGGTTATTTGTAGGCAAGTGAACACTAACAGTTCGTGACTAGAGTTTTTCGTACAATGATATAACACGAATAGCAAATGGTTTCCGGTACAATCAGTCTGCGTCTTCGTTTGGTTCGACGAACTGGAGGGAAAAACAGCTTTTGTACCGTTGAGTTCTCTCGGAACGTGCCTAGCTTTATGAGCTTACAAATACAGGTGGTAATACTGAGAACCTATGCAAGACCGATTGTGTTTCGGTACCTTACCTATTTTCCGATGTACCCTCATTACTTTTTACATTATTACTGTGCCTCTCTTGGAGGAAAACCTTAAAAAAGCAAACAAATGTTTTCTTTTGTGAAAAGCGGCCTTTCTAATTAACACCTTTCAGGTGTTGACAAATCACGTGTAAAAAAGCACGACGAGTACTATCAGTACTATTGTGAACCCTGTTGCTACGCCATACGCAAAAAATAACCGTGATTAGTTGTGGTGCTGTCTCTCAAAATCAATACAAGCACCTCTCCAGGACTTTTCTCGCAACTAAGATTCCAGGATAGCTTTGTATGTAAGACGTTATCTGGACAAGAAGACTGAATGTTGGGACCAAATCCCTGCGAACACAGGATAGGGTTTTATAAGAACTGTGGACACACAGATAACCGACTGTTTAGGACAGTTGGCAAACGGTGATAACGTAACAAATCATCGATACGGAATTTGATATCATTCACTGTTTATTGGTGATATTTAATGGCATCCAAGAAGTGCACAAGCAAGCTTTCCTCTGCTCCGACAAGTACACACCCTTATCGTGCAAGAGTTCACTAGCCGAAGGAAACGGTTGTACCTCTCTGATGACAGTGATGTATGCATAATCATCGCAACACGATAGAATTCGCTGAATCTATTCGAACACTCATTGCCAATGATAGACAGATTGGCGTTTTAGATGTTTCTCCCGATCTTACCAAAACACCCCTGCATACTATACACCACATGGCGCTCAATCATTGAAACACTATCCAAGCCGGGTTTGGCCTGGAGCTCCTGAAACTTTCACAGCATTTTTTGAAGTTCGGGATGCAGAAAATTTGAACGGATATCACCCAAGATGGAGTCAATTTTATTTCCAGGATCCTTAGAAGAAATCCACGCCAGCATCAGTTTGTAAGAAGATAATTATGACATAAAAGTACGACAGGAAGAGCGAAATTGCGTTAGTGGCTCAACTACATGCATACGTGAAGCTGTCTTTCAGAAAGGGCAGAGCTCCTGAAACTTTCACTATAAAACTGAACCTTCCACTAAGGAGGATATTTTCAGCCCGAGGGCGTAAGGTACACTTCACAGACGATCGTTTGCCAAAAAGTAAAAACAAGGACGGGTGTGAGAATCAAGTTTCGTACGTATATCGGCATAACCAGACGAACTAGAAATCCAGAATTCAGCGCAGCGTAACAACTAGCACGTATGTATTCGAGTTGGCGAATATGTACAGCATATGGAATATTAAAACAAGAGAATAATGAACAGAGCAATGAATAGAGTGTCAGTCATCTTCAGCACAACGCGGTAGCTGTTAGCTACCTTTTTTGTTACCTATTCTTTTAAATGAATTTGGCGAAACTGAGTGAGTCGTAAGACCCTGTTAATGTCTTAGAGAAGAACTTAGCTTATCACTATTGGTAAGAACCGTAGAATCAAGCCATTGACAAGTGCATTCGAAGTTTGCTTAATCGACACGAATCACCGTTCTAGTCTGGCTTTATCTTTCCACGTGATTTGTCGAGTGTCACCTAATCGTACCAAGATCGTCCAGCAGAAGACTGGCGCGAGGGTCGCAATTGAATTACATCAACCTTATCTCTGTCACGCAACACCTTATGTGGCAGGAGTTAATCTTCCTTGGTACTTCTCTGAAACCGCTTCCGAGCAGGTGATACAACAAAACCCATAGTGCAACGACTTTTGGACGATATGTTCGTACTCGTACGTATACTCATTTGTCCCTGCATACTAGCTGAATGAAAACAGTTTTTCGCAGTGTCAACAATTTTTTCTTGTAAAGGCTGCTCTATCGGTTCTTATTGGCCCTTGTTAAGAATTTGGTGAAACAGGCTGATAATGCCTGAAAATGTAGCCAAACTCCGTCAAACTACAACGAAACCCTCGGCCTTGTTTATGGATCAATCATCGTGTCTACATTTCGTCAGTGATGTTGTCCTCGTAAATGGAGAGAAAACACGGACAAAGCCCGTTCCGTGTAATCTGATACTGACACATTGTATGTAGGTTCGTTAGCAGACTATTCTTCTGTCTGTCTAGAAGATCTCAACGTTTGGATACCTAGGCTTTAGTTGGCCGTGTCAGCATGAAACAAAGAAATACGGCAAACTAAAAGTAGCCTAAAACGCAAACTTTTTCTTCTCCTTGGGTGAATCTAAATAATTCAAGACTAATCTATCTTTGAGTTCGGACCAAGATCAAATGGGCTGTAGACTAAAACAAAATCAGAAAGCCTAAAGGCGAATGCATGTATGTGACAAGGTGCAGGTGAGTGTGTATGCACAGCATAGCACGTTCAATGATATGCATCTCTATTTATGAAAGTGTCTGGCGACTAATCAATAGATTATAGTTGAACAACAGCTTTGACCAAAGGTTGACACTACTGATTAACCACCAAACAAACAATCTGATCAATAATGTGTTTCGTGATTGCACAAGGGTAATTGTACGAATGTGATACCCTAAGAGAACATTAGATTCTACAGCAAAAGCTAGTTGGCTTGACCGTTAGTTAAGTTAGATCAGAGTACACAAATGGGACCCTATGGATTTCATTGTCAGTGAAGTATTCAACTAGGAGTGGAACGTCTTAATAGGGTTGCCTCTTTCGCTATTTCCGTCCACCTTCAGTCCAACAGGCCGGTCCATCAGAAGCCAGGAACGTCCAGGACAATGTGAAAAAATCTCCAAGATACCTCACTGATTGTCTGTACCTACATGCGAAAATGATGACAATTAGAAGAGATTTGAATGCATGGAAAATAATAATCCGTTTCCCACGAACACCATGCAATGAAATGAGATGGCATTTAAGATGGAAATACCAAATTTAGTGCATAGAGCAGGTCTCGGCACTGCTTTACGTTTAAGTCTTTTTCAAAACGCTGGAAAGCGCTCAGGGTTTTTAATATGGCTGACAGTGGTAAATTACCAAGCACGAAAACCTCACTAGAAATGCACCAGATCTATGCATTATCAAGCTTTCTTAAATATCATAAGCATAGTTAACTGACTCTGAGGGCCAACGGGCGGGAGTGCTGAGTGGTTAGGTCCAGATGGCTCGGTGGTTAGAGTGCGAATTTAGTGACCGAAAGATCCGTGGTTGGAACCCGACCTCTGCCTATCGACTTCCCCTGTCTAGGCTTGGTCAACCTGGCAGTATCTCAGCCCTTGTGCTTCTTTTTGGTGGTATGGCAGCAAGGCACCGAACAGGTGTTACAGCTGAACTATTGTTATTATATTATCTGAGTGCCAATTGGCCATCTGGCTCGAAAATTGCCGAGATTCGACTTCGTGACCAGAATTTTTCGAACTGCTTATTTCTTTTTCACTGAGCTACCATACATTCTTTGTAACGCCAAATCCTAAAGAGAGAAAGTTGGGGTGACGCCAAAGTTGTCCTATGTGCTTGCAGTTAGTCGGTAGCTGGATTATGATGCAAATCCCAGGTACAAAATATGAATCTGAGATCAACTAGTCACTATCGTCGATTCTGAGTTCAGCAGCAACAGCATGCTTCCTTGGGGCACGTGTGCACTTTAGTATTTATGTGACATGATCGGAGCTCAATAACTGTGAACCACTCTCGGGCCGCACACATCACATTCAGACAAGCGGTATGGTGAGATCACTAGGCGGTTTGTGGCAAACTCCATCGTAGATTGAGGTCCTCATTACGCTTTCAGTGTTTTCCTCTCGATGGTTAAGTTCGAGCTTTCCCCTTCGTCTTTCAGTTGTTTTCTTTCGACTATTCTCCCCGAATCTCCAGTACTTGTAGTTAAGGTTTTTGATTTCCCCGCAATGATTCAGTCGTCACCAAAGCGATTGTGATAAACCCCGCTTCAGATATTGTGTGCCAACAATGTGTGGGATACAATAAGCCGCATAGTTCACTAACGCTTTCCACTGTCGATTTCTTTTTCAATTCAGGAATCATGAAATCACATCTAGTCAACCAGGGGCATCTGAATCGAAAGCATTTTAAGTGTGGTTGCGTGGGTTTCAGATCTTGCATTCACATCGATGTCCTCTGAATAGTTCTCTTCTCCTGACGCAATTCTTTCGGTGAGTTCAGCCGAAGATGTGGTGAACTGGACGCGAGTGTCGCTCATTCCGGGGCGCAGAAGCAGTGCATCTTTACGGTTTCCAGGGTGAGTGAACCTCAGACACATGAGGTGTGAGGTGAATGTACTGTCTCCACTTAATCAACACACCCCGGAAGCACCTCAATTCCAAGCTTTCCACCTTTGCTATGGGCGCCGAAAACGATTGTTCCGAGACATAAGAAAGCATGTTCGAACGAGAGTGCTGGCAATACCAGCTGGGAAGCGGGTGTGGTGGTGGCATAGGGTAATCTCAGGTGTCCGTCGTTCAAACCCCGGCATGGCCGTTAAATAGGCACTGCTGATGAGCTCTAATGAGAACTAAACTTGATTCCAGTGCTTTTTCCCTTTGGTGTGGATTCACCAGAATAATTACGCCAGGACAGGAAAACGACTGTCCAAACGAGAGTGGTGGGAATATGGAAAAAACGCATCCCGCAAAACCCACAGCATGAATAGAAAGATTCCACAAGTTTTTCTGGCGCAAAATGACGTATTTTTAGCTAACAGTTGAACCGTCTGATGCTTTTCTCGATTCTGTTCGCCTTGGTCCTTTGTTTAAGTACAAATTTAGGAACTTCCTGGGGTAAGGATTGTTAGATTCCAGCTCTCACCTCATTCAATAAAAATTGGTGACTGCTCTCAAAAAGAATTACGGCAAAGATGCTAGTAATTCCTCTGGATTCTCGATTCTCGATTGATGACTGTTCTCAAAAAGAATTACGGCAAAGGTGCTAGTAATTACTCTGGATTCTCGATTCTCGATCTGTTTTCGTTCTGTCGAACCCATCTGCACTGTTTGACGACGGTTTCAATAATTGTCGGCCGTGAAAGTCCCATTTTTAGCCACACCGCACAACCTACAACAGGGAGACAATTTCGTTAAGCGTGGATTCACCACATACACGGAACCTTGAGGTACTGTCAGAAATCAAACTCTGCGAGATTGTTAGATTCAAATCTCTAACTTGCATCTACTCATCTGTACATGTTCAACCAAGCAGAAAAACATGAATACTGTTCCCAAGACGACGCACTTATTGGTAAAACGTTTAGACAACATTCTTTCCAAGTAGGTTTCAGTCATATGTGCCACTGATCCAACGTAATTATCAACTTTCACGTATACCTTCTTACACTAAGGCTTAGTTGTTATCAGGCCACTGACAATCGAAGTCCCGCACTTTTATTCCGTAGTTTATTACTAGAAAGTTGGAAAGAAATATATGTACTGCCTACATAAAATTATACGCATAGGAATTCTGACTAACAAGGGGAGAGATTCTCTTAGCTGATAACTTGTTAATCAACTCAGATGCTCAAACGAAGGCTGCGTAACCAACCCTTAGTGCTGAACGATCATTCAAGTACTCAACTGAAACAACTTTCACTAAGCTAGTAAACTTTTGGGACTGATTGAGACGCCATCCTTTTAGAAGAGTTGAGTGGACAGCCAGTTCACTAAACCCCTCGGAAGCGATGAAGCTGTTTTGTCTCAAAGCAGTGGGTGGGTTGATTGTTGGGAAACCCTTTGTTTCTAGCACAAAAGCACCGAAAGTCCAGGTAGGTCGCCAGTTTGGCGAACTTTTGCCGCAGATAGAGAACCAATTGGCAAGATCTCTTCCGAGTAGCACACTAGATCAATGCTTAATATGAGTCAAAGTGATTTGTTGGTTAGTATCCCAAAAGTCGCAGTCGATGAGTCTAAGTGGTTTAGCATCATTTAGATCCGGTTGGATTCATTGGTCTTCCGGTTCAGAGGGCTTCAATTGATGGTTCCTTTCAAGGTCTACTGGTGAATGTTTATGGTCAGTATGGGTTTGCAAATGGTACGAGAATTTTGTTAGAGGGGGGTGAGATTAGGCGGAATTTTCGTCGGCTTGGTCTACGCATTTCAGATACTGGCTACATCTCTTCGCTGATAACCTCACATAACCACATGTAAGGTGGACTGGTCTACATACACACCTGCCGTTTTGGCACGTTCTATTCCAGTCACACTGAGACACTTGACGATCTTCACCGCCTCTGCCGTCACCCCTGAAAGGTGAATCGTAGTTCCAGTCTCAAGACCTCGGCATTTTCCAATTTGGTTGTAGGTGACTACGAAGATATTGTAGAATAAACGTTCACATATCTTTCGTTTGGACGATCCGCCTCCTGTCCTCGTGCAATTATTATTTACACAACAAATGGGGGAAGCAGTGATCTCGAGTTGCCGCCTGATTAAGATTCACTGGCAGCGCATTTCTTCGGCCGTAGATTTGAATCCTGGACATCTGAAATGCGAGACCAGCGTTCTATCACTATTCCTTCACCGCACGTGGGATGTTCGTGATTTATCGTGTCTGATCAGGTAATGCTGTTGACGGTTGGGTACTGTGATTGGTTTGCCACATGCCTTCATCAACAGCCCGTCAACTCTCCTGAATATGTGGCGAGAACACAAACAGACATCTTATTTTATCTGTTCAAGGCGGGCAACGATGAGTGTGGCTTTTCATTCTGTGAAAGTGCAAAGCAACAGAGCCCAAATCGGTTGCGTACTTAACCTCCCCGTCGAATGATCCAGAAGTTGCAGCGCTACGGGGAGCAGTTTTCTCTAGCCGGTAGTCATTTTTAACTTTACTTAATTTTCCAAAAACCGATGACTCTCCGGGTCACTGTCCGATTGATAGCTGATTACTGCATTCTAATGTGACCTAAAGGAAGCGCAACCATATTGGCAAGTCTTTCCAGAAGGAGGGCATTTTTGTGTTCTGATAAAAAAGGTTTAGTTTTCGGGTTTATGAAAACACTGGGATTAAACCCGGATTTTAGGTCTAGGATAATTACATGCTGAAGTCATGAAACGTCCTACATGCGCTTGCAGCTTGTGTAGATGCAGGCGATTTAGTTCAAGAATGTAGAGATTCCGTTGAAAACTGATTTAAATTTCCCACCTAACTCACGGTATTGCTAAATCAGAACCTTTATAGTACCACAGATTTTTCTGGTATTCAAAGAATACATGTGTACGAGGTAATGAAAAACTCTAGCGCGCATCCTAGGAGTAGTCACTAGAGCAATCAATTCTCTACGGCATCTGCAGAGAAGCATGCCACTAAGTTCATGAATAAAATTTACCACCAAAGTTGTCGCGTAAAATTACCCTATCTGTAATTTCCATTCGAAGGAGATGCAGCGTGACAGTTCCGTGTTTGCTTGCACTGTCCATCGTATGTGTCAGACTTGTTCCTATTTCCACATGTCCTCAATCACATTGCCTTCTGCTACTGGTATAGTGACACTGGCTGCCTGACGATTTTCAGTGTCCTGATTAGCCGCTTGTTACGTGCGCATTTTTTATTCACAGCGCTGTTACTCAGAACTTTTGATTCGATTTCCGGCTTAAGTGTCCCCTATCTCTCCCTCGCACACTTAGTAATCGTAACTAGGTCCTGTTCCGGTTCTAGGTCATGACAGTCCAGTGCTGCTATTACAACTAGACAATCTTACTAAATTGCACAACTAAACGAAACGAAACGTTTAAGCAAACGTTTTGTGCCGCTGAACTACGCCGTTTAGTGTTAAGACGCAGGTTGGAAGGCTGGTTTGGCCTAGCCAGCAGCATCTGTACATTCCAATCTGCATTTGAGTATACCAACAAGCTAGTGTCAGAGCGTATTCCAACTTTACTAGTCAAGGGGTTCGCACGGACTATCAACACCCAGTGAATAACGAGACAACATGAACTCACCCACTGCATCCACGATAGGCTGTCACAATATTAGATCCAGAACGCCTTGCGCAACACAGACAGGTGCTACCTACTGTCGCAGACCAGTTTTTTGCGTGGGAACGTTCTGTCATACTATTATACTGGTCTACACAAACCTATGCGAAGCATATGCTTGACAGATTATTGCTCACCAGTTCCGAAATCTTTAAACAAAGTTCATTTGTCTGAGTGACCTCTTGAACCACGCATGCTCATCGGGCCTAAAAGTCACACTGCTTAAATTGGTTTTAATTTCATTGTTTTCTCTTAAACACTTTGTTCTTGCCACCGGTTAACTTTGCTGTTGGCATTTGTGGGGGCCAGCTGATCGTACGCGGAATGGCAGGACCCTTCTCTAAGGGATACTGAAATACCTTCAGTAGCTCAGTATCGGTTTCACCCCTCTTGGGGCTCAGCAGCGCCTTTGTTGGTCTTCTGCATCGCTACATATTTCCGTATCAATATCACCTCCGAAAAGTAGCATCCTGCATGTTTCTTGTAAACAAATCTGTGGTCTGATCAGCATTCACGCAAATAGGTGAATACAGGATTTCGTGCCTAGGAAGAAGGTTGGCCTGAAGACGAATGACATCTGGTTCCCTTGAGAAGTGAAAGTCGATGCGACTCGCTTATCGAGTAGTGCACGATTTAATCTTTTGAGTTTGTACCAGAAATGGCCTAATTGATATTATTTGATACGGTCCAGCGAGCACACATTTTTTCTCATTAAGGCGAGGATGAATATTTCCTCGAAATGCAGATGACTAATCTTCTGAGATATACTTGTACGATTTCGTTGACCTTCCTACTGTCCCTCGAAGCCTGTTTATTGTCTCATGTCTAGAACACAGTAATCTACGCATTATATGTCTTTCGCGAAAAGTTGAGATTACCAACCTTCACAGGGTGGTACTTATTTGTGAATCAATCTACCGCACTGTTATAACCTTGGTTCACGTCAAACAATACAGAAGTGGCGAATCCAACTCCTGGTTCTTTACACTCATTGCGTAGATGAATAACCGTCCTTCCATCCGGATTTACCGGTCAGCAGTTTTCAGGTAAATAGACGTCTTTTCATAGTACTTACTATTACGTAGTTCGTGAATATATAAAGTTTATGCTGTCATGATGGAAGTACATCCTGAAAGACTTCTTGAGATGTTTCGTACCAATCAGGCTGTCTACCTGTCAAACCATCCAGGTTCGAAAATAGCGTCTAATGTTCGAATGGTCTCATTCTTACCGTCTTTCTCTACCTTCTCCACTTCACGCAGACATTAATGTGCTTCACTCAGTTAGTGGAGCCTCGCAGTACTAAGTTCGCACGGAAATTGTGCTGTGTTTGAATTGCTATCACTGCAGTGGGCTTTCATGAGCATTACCCGCGAGGTGTTCTGGGTTTTACACAGCCAAGTGTAGTTCTATGTTCCTTTTCACCAAAATGACATTCCGCATTCATGACTTACGTTCCTGGTCAGTTTTGGCGCTGTAGCCGGACGTAAGACCACCTGGAAATGTGTTTTCCACAAACTTTCGAGAGGTGAACACGGCTATGGGTAAACAAACCGGAAGGTCCAACATCCAATTAAACTGTCAGATTCGAACCTATCCTAGAGAACTAAATTAGTGTTACTATGACAGCGTGGCCGCTTATTTGTTCGCTGAGCCGGTGAAGGAAACAGTGGACGCATGAATGGACAAAGGATGCCCAACAGCGTTGTCCGAACCTGGAGTTAAGTTCTTGTTGAGACAGGTTCTAATACCTTGGCACTCAGAATGGCACGTTCCCCCCCCCCCGCGTATGGACACAGGACATTCGGCCAATGACCTCACCATGTGGTTTGAACGGATTAGTTTTACTTGCAACATTCTGAGGTCATCGTTCAGTTATCGATCAGTCATCGTTCAGTGTCATGTCAATTTGCCATGGCTTGTCGAAACTCACATGGAGGTGAACTATCCGAATTCTCCACCATGGCTCCTGCCGGGATTTTTCTCGTCTCTATGGTACTGGCCTAGCAGTTCACGTGCGCTTCGTTTTATTACATTTCATGTTCACTTATTACAGGAGACCTTGATGGTATTTGCAGCCGTAACAAAGCAGCTGATTACACACTGCAACTTGGTACACCTATACAATGAGTAGAATCCATACCAGTTGACTTTAACCTGTCTAACAATTTTATTGTGCCACACAAGTCGATGTTAGTTTCACTTCTTGATTACACCGATTGTCTGAAGGACTGAACATGGGTCCTTGCTATTGGGTTATCGATCTATTTACCAATTGTATAAACTAACCGAGATGCAAGACAATACTAAGTTGTACGCTGAATTGAAACATTGGTTCCATGACCTAAACGAATATTAAAGAGACATTTAACGTGGTGGTCCACCTAAGTGGTGGACACCAACAAAAGACATCCTGTTGATACAAAGACGACCAAACCGTGGGGACCGTTGGATTTTGGCATCATACAGGTGCGCAGACTAATATCTGGATGGGGCTGTCTTGTCACTGATATGGAGCTCGATGCAAACCTTTGAGAATTCGTACAACTTATAATTGAGGCGAAATCTTCCTTATTCCGGATCACTTATTCTGGATAATCTCTGCTCGAGCTTGCGGACTTACTTCGAGTTAAGGATTCTCTCATGTATTAAAGTGCGCAAAATGTTGATTTGAATACTCAACGTAAGTATCCGTTTGACACGGTAACTCTCTTTCTGACTTGTCTGACAAGAAGAAAACGGCTTTTCATATCAGTTACACCCGATGAAGAGGAAATCCCTTGAAAAGTCGCACTGTCCCATTTTCTGTAGTGACCCTTTTTGGAGGGATTACACCGAACTCACTTATAAGTAATCCCTGATTGGCTTCGAAAAATATTTGTCGGTTGATTATGCCAGCTGATTTTTTCATCGTGTAAACGACGGGATAGCGTAAATGCTTATCAGAAGCTTCTCAACAATCGATATCAGGTGCGGTTTTCTAACAATAAGAGTTACGTGCCCAGAAGACACAAAAATGTCTGAATGTCAGGATTCGCTAATAATCGACACGATGTGGAGGCCAAAAATGTCAAACTGGTGGACTATTGGACGTAGGAAGTGTCATCATCAGGACATGATTTCCCTGTTTCGCTGCTTTCAGAGAGCAACTGTCCTCTCGACAATTCACTTTTCTGTATTTTTGAAATTTCGAGAAACACTTTCATCCGCTTTTTGTTCAATGAATTTCCGAATAACCAACATTCAGTTGATGGAGAACGTTTGGGAGCTATGTAGAGGGCCAGCCGTTGATGAAGTTGTAGTTAGAAGAATACACAGTAATGCAGATTAGGTGTGACGAATCGTCAAATTTGTCCGCTCTATATGGCGTAAAACTTATATCAAGGACAATGGTGGCACAACCAGTGACGATAAAGCCTGGTTGCCATTAAAATCCCGTACCGGGTGGTTTGAAATCTAGAGATACTTATTACCTAGAACCTGCATGAAGGGCATGATCGGATAAGCATAGACAGAAAGCTATGTATTCTATAGTTTACATCCCGTACCAGAGCGTCAGCTAGCTGATGGTTGAGTGTTGTCCATAATTTCCGCTGATGAATCAAGGCGGTACGTACCTGAAGGATACAAGAATTCAACTGACATTGGAGCACGAAAGCATTCCCAGAGTCCATCATATGCACATGCGCGATAGCTGAGTCCAAAGGACTTCCATCTATGAGTATCATAACTGGAGTAAATCTCAAATCCTGTAAGGGTTATGACAGAATTTTTTAGAGGAGTTTTAACATTGCTTTGAAGCTTGGTTGACTGCTAAGTGCTATTTTCCTTTTTCTTGGTGACAGTACTTCTTCTCAGCAACCCAGATTCATTTTCCACGATTTGGTATCAAGTGACTACTCAACTCGCGGTGTCTCAGACTCAGGGCTATGTGAGGACTTTTTGTACACAGTGCAACGGTATGAAACAGGTGGGTGAAGATTCCGGGGGCCGATCTCTCGATGTTCACCTATTCAATCCAGGTGGTTGGTACAAGTTACCAACAGACTTGTTAGTACAAGTTCATTACTGGCCCTGAGGCGCTGCCCCATTGTGAGATATTCCATGCCATTGGTTCGTGATACTGTCTGCCATCCAGACTGTTGGGTTCCATCTATAGACCTAAATCCATGGTTCTACCAGAGAGCTGACAGGTATTTTCAAGCTCAGGGAATGCCTCAAATAAGGTCCACAAAACCAGTTGTTCACCCTATGCCTGATGAACGTTAACCAGAAATGGCTACATTATCACCACTTAAGCAATCGAAAGTGCTCAAGGTCCACCAGGAAACACCGGTCCATTTAGTACCTGTCTGTGACAAGTCAAATTGAGGTGGGCTGGTGAGGAAATGATATTCGGAATTTATGTTTGCGTACCCCCCTAAAGAGCCAAACATACTACTGTTTGCACCGAAACACTATGTGACCTACTGATGATAATCAGGTTGGTGTTTCACACCAATGTTATACACCGGATGCAACCAATGCTCACCAGAGTCTTGTTATTTCACAGCTCACTTCATGCACAGTACTTGAGCTGGTGAACTTCTTACTTTCCTTCTGGGAGAAGCCATTGACCGATACCTTCACGGGAATGCCGAACATCTGAAAACTGTGATAATTGCTTGAGAGTATAAAAACCAGTCTGTGATAACTAAGGTCTCCGTTTCTCTTTGTTACACAGAATGTTAAAAAGGATGCTCAACAAGGATGGTAGGCAACCGTCTTACTTTCACGGTGACGTGTGAGCGCAAGCTGTGTTTAGTTATACAACGAATGATCCAGTATCGATTCGATACGGAGATCATTTGCATGCTGTAACTAGGTTACCATTGATTTGGCACATAGGTGAAACGTAAGTGGGTCGATCGCAAACACACAGCCCACGCGTGTTTGGTTAAGAGGACAAACGTTTAACTGCGTCTCTATATGGAACAAACGAGAAAATTTTGTGCGTCGAGTTTTTTCTCAGTTGGTAGGGGGCTTTCAACAGTAGCGATAGATGCACCCTTCGAATTTCCATTCAGCCGTTGACTTGTCCTCGTACCAGCTCCTGGTCGACTGTATTCGATTGGGGAAGATGGGAAATTAGATTGTTACATTGAAAGGTAACATGACTGTGCTTGCAATGTTGACTTATGATATTAGTGGTTGACTTTTAATCTAGCATTCGGAGCGATAAGAAGTTTGTAAGACATGTTTACAGTACAGGTTTCGCAGATCCAATGGCTTACATCCATGTGGTCCAGATATTTGAAATCTCAATTTTGTGAAAACTTGCGATAATTTGGCTGCAAATTGAAACGTGTATATCATTGTTTCTGTCCGACAGCAAGGACGTGTCTCATCAAAACAGCTGTTACGAAAAGGAATCCATACCAGTGATTCTTCGATGAGGCTGTACTTTCTAAGAAGTCTTGCGTATTATTTTCGTGTCCATTCCTAATGCCCAAGATATGATGAGGATGCAAGGTCCTGGGCGCACGGAACTAACTAGAGCATGTCTTGTGAGGGACTTCGGCTAATTTGAGATAAGAGATTATTGTTAAAAAGTAGGGAGCATGTTACTTCGTATGTTCGAGGATTATTCAAGGTCGAAACAATGTCTGGGCAATCAACTTTTGCGCTGGGACTTACGTATTTGTAATCGTGAGAACCAGAAACCAGCTGTACAGATCGACAATCCGGAATTAATGGATCGTCTAAGTGGAAGTTCTATCTTTGGAGATGGTTTACAGACAACCCACTCCGTAAGCATGAGCAGATTGTCGAATGATACAACTCGAGCCATAGGGAACATGTTTCCCAAAAAAACCTTTGACGAGCAGTCGTCGGTGCGAACAAACTTACGAGTAATCTTCCAACCAAAACCGATTCTGAGCATGTGACACAGGATCCCTTTGCTGCGGCCTGTAACCAGTTTGTCTGTGTATTTATTCAAAACATGTTTACGGTAGCATACACTGGTTATAGTTTTTAATGGAAACTGCCAAGCTTACTCAGAACAGTTGACCCATAGAATTGAAAAGTCCACCTCTAATCTGACTGTGAAACATTTGGTTAATTCTAACTACACGTATTCCTTTCAGTGGTTTGTCCAAACTCGGCGATTCAGTTGCAGTTTACGTCCAATACTGTCGAGGCCGCATCCATGCGGTTTCACAAAGCACGTCATAGGAAAGTGGCTGTTTGCTGACGGGCGACAATTACAAATTAGGAGGGGCCCACTGGCAGTGTCCTTTTGACCTTTAACATTTGCATGATGAATACCGCCTAATTACTACCAAATAGCACACTTTTATTTTTGTTGTCTTTCATTCTGGTCTACTAAATAGTGCTATCGTTTGCCAGCAAAACGTTTAATTGGTACCCATCGAACGAGTAATAATGGTAGCTGGCTGTTGAACAGAAAACCAGCTTGTCTTGACGAATCTGAAAATAGCCCACGCTGACTGCATTAGCGAGCGAAAAAAAATTGATGCAGTTTCAAACCTCCGGAAATCAGGTTAATATACTGACATCAACTGACTTCCGTACTGCTAGACTTCAATCCAGCCCGCTGGTAGAATCGTGGCACAGCGTGTGACCCTGTATGATGATGCCGGTAATCAACTAGATAGGACAACTTCGACCCATGCTTTCTTACTGGTTTGACGACACAAAAGAGCAAAGCGAAGTGGACAGATCGATAACATCACTACTCGGTGGATGCAGATCACCCTTAGCTTTCTGAAATTAACGGATACTCGTGCGAAAGAAGTGACTTTCTCTGATGATTGTCGTACAAACCACGATTCCACCAGCTAGCCATAGGTATGTGCTAAGGGTGCGTCTCCTGACTGCCGCTGTGTATACTGTGGGTTCAAGCATATGTCCAGCTCACTCGAACTGACTCCCATGTGCCATAAAGTGGGCACGATGACGACATAACATTGCTGTTAATCCTCTGGTATCATTCCATTGGGTTTACACCGGATACAATTTGTTCGGGTTGGTGAACTTGCGGATCACAGTAAGTCGTATGCTGCATTACCGATCGCCAGCGGATGTCCACCGGCTTCGTGTAATGAGAAAAGCTTGCCCATAGGAAGATGCCAGCTCACCCGTTTTCCTGAGGATCACATACAGTACACAATGGTCGTTGGCTTGTTCGCTGAGCTGGGCAATTTGATTGCAAACGTTAGAACCAATAACCCACTGCTACGCACAACTAAGCTCCCCAAAAATGCACTGATGATGTCACCTCGATTGGTGATGAAACGTTTGCAATCAAACTGCCTAGCTCAGCGAACAAGCCAACGACTATCTACGCTACCCAAGCTACCGACATTCTCCTCTATAGAAAACAGTATAATTTTTAGTTGATAATTTGTTGTTCTGATAGCTTCTGCAGGCATAGTCGGGTGCTGGGAAGCACCGATTTTCGACGGCCTGGGGACAATATCTCAACCTCCCTTTTGAGATATATTTCATTTGTCCTCGATATCTCAGGTTTTTGATGGACCACCAACTCATTCACTATGTACAGTCCGTTCGGTAAGCCTCGTTGTCGGTTGTTTTCAGTCATATTACTTTAACCGGTCGCTGTTTTACGAGTAAATTAAAGTTCCCACGGTTTCCGGAATCACTCGTTTCGCGCTGGGCACAGAAGGCTTTGCTGATTCATTAGCAAATTTTGTTCGTAAATCTAGACAAACATGTTTGGCAAATCGGCGGTCTCTATCTTCTACATGTGGTTGTAGCTCTCCAGATCCAAGCACGTTCCGGCATTGGATAGAAGAATATCCTTGTCAAAAACCGTTTTTGCGATCGTGATATGTTAGGCAAGGGATAAATCATTTCTTGAACAGTATCTCTGCGTGGAAAGGAAACACCGAGAAAGCGGCTAGAGTGTGATAGGTATACCCGCCTGATAGTCGATGATATATTGGCTGG
The DNA here is from genome assembly GCF_000715545.1 of Opisthorchis viverrini. Taxonomy (NCBI): domain Eukaryota; kingdom Metazoa; phylum Platyhelminthes; class Trematoda; order Opisthorchiida; family Opisthorchiidae; genus Opisthorchis; species Opisthorchis viverrini. Next base: position 1,670,577 of record NW_008751714.1, read on the forward strand.
CATCGTCGCAATGCGCAAAATTCTAATCCACAGAACAGTTTGTTTGAAATTTTTTACCAAGTCACTGAATTGGACGGCTTATGACAAAAAGGGAATAAAACCTCAAAAATTAGCGGCCCAACAAACATTTTTCGAATAAAATTTTGCGGTTGAAAAAAACTTCTCTGCAGAATTGTGGCACTTTTGCATTTATAATCACTTAAAACCGCAGACATTTTCCTCAGGTTTCTTTGGTAAGTCTCAAAGTTCTTTTTTCCGGGCGGTTAGGGAAGTACTGTCCTATGATTACATGTATTCCAGTCGAAAGCTGCAACCTTCTTGTGGTGGTCGGGCTGGACTAGTTCTCAGGACGCGGCTAGACATGGAAAAAGTACATGTGCAAAGAGTGACGCATCCCCAAGGTCACCGTCGGTACGACACGTCCGGAAAGCAGATGCGTTGGCGGAGCCCACCAAACACGGCTTAGCAACATAAGACCAGTGGAGAGGGCCTGAAACTGCTCACGACCGGAACGCCGCCATTGGCTGTACAGAGCGAACAAGTGAACGACCATATTTGGTCATTTTGTCAACCTATATATTTACGCAGAAGCTCTGTATGTTTTGTCCCGACAGTACAGCCTTGTCAGGAGTTCTCTGTCTTCTCCTTATCAGTCTAGCAGGCTCAGTGCAGGTGTAACCAATGGGCGGCCAAACACGATACAACATTAGTAAAATGATTCTTCAAGCCAGGTTGTCCCCTAACGCCGTAGCGCAAGGTCCAGCCATGCCAGAACTAAATAGAGTAGCCCTAATAGAACAGCTAGTAATCGAACTACGATTAACCATACTATGAGGTGGTCCGTGGGTGAAATCAATCGATTGTCTGTGATAGGAGGGTGAAGTTAGTACTATACTGTGCTAAGGCCGTGAACTCAAAGCAAAGAGTTGGTTAATTAGCCTAAAAGCACGATCTAGGTGTCCTATCTGACAGGTAACCTGTAGTCCAATTCACCGATGGACGGTCAGTAATAAGTTCGGCGAAACCGAATTCTACGAAATTCACCTGCGTTTGTTCAGTAGTCGCAACTGGGCAGCAGACAGAGTTAGATATGGGCGGACAGTATAGATAGGTAGACCGTGGTTACATAAGAAATTAGCAGTAAATAATGAGCAGAAATAAAGGAAAGCTTACGGTTACACTGAACCTTGGGTAGTTTGCAACGCAGGATGTCACATAAAGCTCAAATTAAGCGGGAAAAATGTTGCGCAGTTTAAAGTGGGACAAAATGTTCAACAAACCCAGAAATGAATTTGAATAAATCTAGTTATGAACACAGTTAACAGGGGAAAACAGTTAATATAGAGTCGACTTTGTTTAAGATAGGATGGTTCGGTCTTAAAACTTGAGCGGTCACCGGAAGGGTGATAAATTAGTCTAAAGAATAAGGAAACATCAATATTTATGTCACGTAATTCACAGTAAGGTAAGCTCATCCGCTGAGCAACATTTTCATATTTATGGGAGCAGTGACTCCATCTTCCCTCGAGGAGGGATGAGTTAGAAAAGGTCTGCCCGAAATACCACACACTCCAATGACTGGTCGTGACTGCCAGCGAATTATTCGAACCATTCGAAAAATATAAACACTGCAGGTTCAGACGCCGCCGCTGTGCGAAATGACATCAAGAGTCAGCGATCTGCGCCTTACTCGCTGAACCCTATTGTCCCATCAGTCTGCAGGAGCCAGGTGATTTATACTATGGAGTTTGTGGCTCCGGTAGAATTCCTCAAGAAAACTAAAACAACCAGCTCCTCGCGATTCGGACTTTTGAATCAGAGAACATAGCGAGGATCTGCGACACTGACCCGCAAATTTTCACTGCATTTCGCAGCGGAATTATACATCAAAGGCAGAATTCGGTGTCTCAAGCAAGTCCCTTTCTTTGGCCAAGGCAACCTGAGAGTACCACTTGCCTTTATAACCATTTGTTAAGAGGTCTCCATCCATGTCCTCTCTCCACCCTCCAACTGGTCTACTGCAAACAAGCCGTCTACTAGGCTCTTAGCTATTTTTTCTTGCCTAAACTATCGCTTAGTAGAATAAACCAAAACAGTCGCTCACCAAACTCAATAGGTCTGATCCAGGTTGCATCTAGTACCTCACCCTCCCCTTCTGCCGATGTGTGTTGTCCCCAAACCACATACGCAAATCTCCACTTCGGTCATGTGGCTATAGTCACCACGGTGGAACTCAAACGTATCAGATTTCAATCTTAATGTATCTGGTAAACCTAATTTTAAAGGCTTGTGGTATTTATGATGTGAAGTTCTCATCAGCCTTCAGAACTGAATGTGTTTTACTGAAGTGGACCGCAAGAAATAGTCGTCTTTGCGTTATATGGTGTTCTGGTTCAGTTACGATTAATGCAGATCGATAAAATAAATGGTGTCTGTTTGTTCTGTCAATAAACGCTCCCACAGACTGCAGCAGTGAAACTAAGAAAGTTGCATTTTATCGAGGCTAGTCATAACTGCTTTGGCCAACAAGAAGAAAGGATGAAGTGTCATTCTGGCAGCTGATTTGAACGCCCAAGCTGGAGGAAGCTGGTTAGGAAGAAGTGCCTTTGAGTGGTGAGCTGAAAGCCAAATATCAGCACACGGATAGTGAGAATTAGCTTCTATACTTTCAGAAAAAGTGCTCAGAACAAGTAGTTTGGGAAACACCAACCACAAGGTAATCTTGGACTCCTTTGGATCATATGTCCCCCAGTTACCCATGGAGGACCTCAATCAAAAATTGACGTTGTTTTTAATCATGTAATTTTGCGAACTCAGATCACAATCTGCTTCCCCTCATGGCTAGGGAAGCCGAGGCAGAAAAATTCAGTTCACCAACTGCAAACGTTTTGGGTAGCTCAACAGCATCGAACTGATCTGGCTAGGAAGCTACTGGAAGGAGAAACTCTCCTGTGACATGTTGGGCTGGTTAGGATATCTACTTCCTATAACAGAGCTCTATTCGGCCAACTTTCTTTTGAATAAAAGAAGCAATCGGCGGGCAGCCTATGAACTGACTTTGAAGTACGAAAGCACCAACTGACAAACTTTTTCGCGTTGACGCTGCAGGCTCCCTGGATTGGAATCCATTTACTCATCACCTTGACGATTAATGGGACTTGCAGGCGTGTCCCAATCACACAGCCCTTAGCGCTCCTGCACCATAGAGTCACTGCCAAGTTCTAGGTTGCTTGAAACATCCAGGATGTTTCAACACCACCAAGTCAGCATGACATCAAGTCAAAAATTTGGCTGTCTCTCTAGCTTCCTCATTTTCCGGTCTGAAAGATCTTGTTCTACACTCTGATAATGCCTTAATTAGCCAAATAATCCGATGTGATCATGAAAACCCGGGAAAGTGCGCCTTAAGGATATGAAATCGAGAATCCCTGGCGCTTCGGGGCTCATCACATTCGAATCAGTGAATGAGCCAATAAGTTACCTGTTACTGATCATGTCAAAGTATTTAAATAAATGTGGTAAATTGAATAAACCTTGTTTCAGAGTGGTTCAGAATTTCATAAAATTGCAGCCTACGACTAACGTTCTTTCCTCATTGACATGATGAGAGGGTGTGAAATCTTGTCATTCTTCTACAACAAAGCGTTCGATTCTATCGACCACCCATTCCTCTTAACCACAACGGCTCAACTAGGAATATCCAAGATCTTCGTAAACACAATCCGGTCCCTATATTCACACGGTTTGGGGGGTGAGAGTCTACGGTGAGCTCTGTAAAAGCATCACTCGGAAAGCGGTGTTCGACGGTGATATCCATTCCGCTGATTATTCTTTAACATTGTAACTGATGACAAACTGAAGCGAATGGTGGAAGGTCCACAAAACCAAGGTGCTCAAATCGTGATTGGTGAAATAGCGCCGAGCTGGGGTAAGCAGATGACATCGTTCCTATATTTGAAGACGGAAAAGAGTCAGAAGAACTGCGAAACAAACTTAGCACCATGATGTCGTCGTTTAGCATGCGTCTTGAACCCTCAAAGTCTAAAGCCAATCCTTGCAGTTCAATGAGGGTGTTGGAGGATTGTACCTACCACCGGTGGTTGTATTAGCTTTGACGGAAACGCTCCATGAAATCAGCGTACAAATCATGCTAGATAATTGCGTCTTTTGTAACGTAAAAAAGGCATATCAGTGGGTCTCAAGGGTCGTGTGTGCCAGGCCACATTACAGGCTGTGTTGTTTTATGGTTGCTTTATAAATCTTCTGCGGACAGATGACATGGCGTGTCATCAAGAGTACAAACGACTATGTATGAAAAGTATTACTGGAGCCGAACGACACCACCGATTTCGTTACTTTTAGCTGCAGAATCATTATTTGCTTACGTAGAATGTATATTAGTAGCGAAGATCACCCAGCACTGTCAGCTCTCGCGGCTCAGCTATGTGGTACACATGCCAAAACATCATCTACTGAGACCAGCGTTGCTTTCTGCGCCGGTTTGAGAATAGGGCAGATATCCGGGTAGATTACGTGTGACCTCATATAATAAGTTGAGCGTGATTAAAAAGAGTGTAAATACTGTTGGTATGGTCCATCTTCCAGGATGTGGTCCCGTGGCTTCCCAAGCTGTCAGCTGGGGATATTGCAAGAATCTTGGCTAACCGATGTCAGTTGCTTTACTGCATTCATTTTCCACCTTTTCATTCTAGCACCAGGGCCAATAATGATGTTAGTTTCCACTGCTGCCGCTGCTCCTGCTGGTGATGATGATGATTATGATGATGACGATGATGATGATGATGATGATGATGATGATGATGATGATGATGGCGGTAATTGCACTTCATCTTTGGAAAATTGAGGACAAAGTTATTTTGTTCGCCGGGTTCAAGGCATTCCGTGGAATAAATCCACCGAATGTTTGCCAGTCCTCTCGTCCTGATATACCTGATGGCAAGAGATCATGTGAGGAAATTGTGGTTACGGGACGAAGGGACTAGAGTTGTCACTTTCGATTCCCTGCATCGAAATGCAGCAATCGGCCCAAGGGTGAAACCATAATGTGATATTTTATTACTTACTCATAAGTAGCTCAATCTGTTCACCTCTTCCAAGTGGCCGGATGCCTAGCGGATTGAGCTGAACATGAAGAATATCGACGCACAACTTACGGTGTGGTTAAAAAACAGACTTGGCTACAACTTAGGTAATACTATGTTTTGCCGTGACCATGGCTTGACCGGAACAGGATGTAGTTAAACACAACTTCTAGATGGTGGGGTGGGGATTAAACGTATTTGGCTTACAACGACTAGGAGACAGGAGGGAAAACTCTCGTTTAGGCACCAATCAACGCAGCACTCAACCATGGGGCAGATTTATGTGGTACATCAGAGAAAGGCTTTCAAAGATGCAGTAGACCCTTGACTAGTCAGATCAGCTCGGTATCACAGTGAAGGTAGGCCAGCATGACAATGCGAATTCACAGTCGAAGAATAACACGAAATGTTCACCGGACGTTCAAAGATACACACTTTGGGCGTCTGAGTTATACAAGCATTGATCTTTTTGAACGACAAATCAGTTATATGCATAGGTCTCATAGGGAGTTGGTTGTGATGACTTTGATGGTTTCCACACCTTTTTGGAAAAATTGACAAGCTATTCGGGAAGCACTAAAATCCGAAAATGTTTTACATTGAAAGGAAAACACAGCATTCCGTTGGCGCTCATCTATTTTTACCTCAAAATATGGAAGGTGGCTCATGAAGGAATGGATAAATTTCTATTCCTACTTTCTTACACTTTCATATTTGCCGCAAAAGACTTGTTATGATAGTGTTTGGAAACGGTCTATCACGAACCCACTTCGTCATCTGAGACTCAAATGACTACCGAAGATGCGCCCTGTGTCTTCACATAACAAAGCTTCCTTGATTATCACAACAAATTTACGAATCAATTGCCGTTACTTTAGGTCCATGCATCCATAAACTGTATTCTCATTTTGATTTAGAGAAAATTTAAATTTAACTTACCGATTACATTCAGTATTCCCGCAACAATAACAAATTTTTCTCTGGGTTCTTACGTTGGCTTTTACTGGTGAAACGAAGCAAAAAATGGTATCAATCAAGAGACCCAATTTCGCACACATTCGTATTACGAATGTTGTAAATCTACACAACAGAGCACACCGCAGCTACATTGTTGGCATCTGCAAACATTACGACTTTAACCTTTATACGCCATAAATGAATCTCCTTGCTATTCATAATGGTAATCATCTGCTTACTAACGGGATGGAGTTTTACCGTCTGCTCATCCCATGGACGCCAAAATTGTTCAAAGCCCTGTGGACAATGTTAGATGTTTTTAACGAATATTAACCAATAATGGAATCATTCGTACATTTTACCATGCTAGATGAAATGTCTGGAGACCATGCAGGGTCGTACAGTCGTTTCATACATCATCAGCCCCACTCTCATTAACTCGAAAACACCCATACTGAAGTCGAATTCTGTACTCACCAAATACGGGTAGCATACAAACAAATGGGATTGATTTGATGACAATCCCGTTGAATGAGGACTTATCATGGGGAAGTCCTCGAATGTTACATAAACAGTAGGATCTCTATCGTATTCCCAAGCTATCGTTTAGATGAACGCTCCAAGTACCTGTTGAATAGGAAACCGTGTCAACATTGGGTTTTCATATACAGTGAAGTAAAATTATCCCGAACGAGAAAAAAACCCATTTGGTTTTTTCTGATCCATTTGCTTGCCAACGTTTATCACGAAGTGTTTTTTATCAGTATACTTTATACTAACAACTGCTGTCACACCTATTGTATTGCCAGTCAAAAGATTCGGCTTTATCCAGAAAATCCCATTAACTAAGCCCAAAAGCTTCTATTCGTGTCTGTTCCACGTTAAGCTGTCAGAAATTCACCCAATCAGTGTCAGAAGTGACATGTTAAAACGCACCAAGTTAACGTCTGAGGCAGACACATATGGGTCAGGATTAACTAACTTGTCACACAAACACTTTGCAGGCCTCCGAAATTTTTACCACGTGTCCAGAATTAAGGTTTCTCGGTCACCTCAAGAGTGGCAATGCTAACTACATGTGTCCACCAGATGTTGCTTCGAAAAGCCTATTTCATGTTAAGTTCACGTCGATCACAAATAGATGAGGGTGCAGAAAATTCGGGTTAAACTAGCGGCAAGATTACTGACTTGAACCAACCGAATTGAATCAACAGTAAAGATGGTTGCTAAGTGAGATATCGCAGTAGACAGTAGCTTATCATAGAGAGCTGGTTGGAGGCTACAACAATTCCTCTTAGCCAAAGAAGTTCACAATAAGTGGCTGAGTGATTCGGCCAGAGCTCACATCATTCATCAGTGCAAACGGATACTGCAAATAATGCTACAATTTGTTTTTCTTTGGCGTTTGTTTGCAGTATGAGTTTTACCGTTCTTGGTCATGGAAACGTCGAATTATGCCACCACATCTTGGTCGATGTTGTTTTCGGTCCCATTTATATTTCTTACCCTCAGCTGATTACTAATCCTGTGAGCCACTAGAGCTGGCAGTGCTCGTCCTAGTTAGGTTTTGTAAGAAACTCCAACACAGCCGTTCATCACCTCACAATTACTTTATAATAAGCATAGTTGGTCTGAACACAAGTATTCCCAGTATGGTAATCCGCTGGGTGCATTAATTAGTAATTGATCGTGTGGCTGTTGGTCCGTTCGCCGAGGACGGCAAATGATTTGCAAATGTTTCGTCACCGTTCGAGGAGCATCTTCATGCGGCTATGAGAGTGGTGTCCCCCTCTTCATGTTTGCAATTATGTAGTTTACAAAGAGCAGCTTTGCTGTTGTGACTTAATTGGCCATTCGTGATCATCACGCTTGAATTGAGGTTGGGTTGATCACAATAGATGTTGCGTTGTGGTTTATATTTCTTGCTTTCTACGGCCACGCTAATGTTGAAACTGCCATCCGGTTGAGAGATAGAGAAAGAATAATGGGCGGCAACTTCAACAGCAGCGTGGCTGTAGAAAGCGAGAAATATAAACCACAACGCAACACTTATTGTGATCGGACCAACCAGAACTCAAGCATGATTACGAAGGGCCAACAGGTTACAGCAACAAGGCTGCCCTTTGTAAACTAAATACTCACAGGCACAGAGAGAGCGGCTCACTGAAGATGTCACCTCGAACGGTGACGAAATGTTTGCAAATCACTTACCAAGCTCGGCGAACACATCAGCTGCCACCTGATCAATTACCATTATGCTCAAAATGTAGACCCTGGTATCATCTGTACCTTAGAGACATGCACGGAGATACAGTGGCTTTATTTTCGATGACCAAGAAACGGCATGAATGACAAACAACAGTGCTTTGTACACGTTCAGTGTATCCATAAAAGGAATTGACTTTGTTTTTCTCAATCCAAAAGAATGGTCACATTAATCCTGTCAAAATGTCAATCAAAATTTCAAGACAGTGAATGTTTGTGGGGTTGAACGGCATGGACAAACCTGACGGAAGAATTTTTCTACTCCAACGATGATGTTGTTTTGGCCTGGACGGGGAATTCGATCGAGGGAATACTTCGAATAGCTTGGTGCGCGACAACCATCCCGCTAATGACAAAGAAGTTTTCGGTTCAGAAGAGCTTGGTAAACAACCGGTAGTTTTTATTTGGACGACGTTTCGCCTTTGACACAAAAGCTTCATCAGGCCAAGTGAACAGGTCACCAAATTGGCCAGGTTTTAAAGACAGACGGGGAAACATATAGTAAGTCCTCTTCAAACCAACTCAGTGTTGAGTGTCAATTAACAGCTCTTGTCGGTTAGTGTGGGTGCCAAAATCTTGAAATGATGGGTTGGAGGGGTTCCAAATTAGTTCCGACCGCTTTTCGTTCCTTCATCTTTCAATTCAAGGTGCTTCACTTGATTATTCACCTCGGGTGCCGCTGTTAGATTTTCTCTGGTCTTTGTGGGACTGTGAGTGCTCCGACAATTTAGTTTGAAGGGGGTTGAGGTCAATTGGATTTCAGATGATGGCCACTCTTACTTCTGATGACCGCACACCAGCACGTGTCAGCTCGACTGATCCAAAACCGTTCTCCACACGCTTGCCAGTTCCACACGTATTCTGTTAACACTGGGACGCTTGGCGATTTCTACCGCCTCAGCGATCAGTCTGTGTGACGTGGACCGTAGTCCTCGCCTCAAAACCTCAACATTTTCTAAATCTATTTTGTGTCCTGTGTCTAGTGCGTGTTCCGCAATCGCCGAGTCTTTCAGTAACGCTTGATATTCATCTGCGTTTCTCGGCGGCCTGTTTATTTTTCTACTATGCTCTCCGACTCTGATGTATAGTTCCCTGGCCGTCTGTCCTATATAGACTTTGATGCAGTCATTACACTTGATTTTGTAGACACAGTCCCTGGTTCTGTTTGCCGGGAGGCGATCCTTCAATTGCACCAATGCAGAGCGCAGAGTGTTCCCCCTCTGGAAAGCTACTCTAATGTTGGCCATGTTTAGAATTCTTCGAATTGCCTCCGATGTCCCTGGTTTATATGGAATAACAGCTGTCCCAATCCATTCCCTGTTGGGTTTCTCTACCGGTATCAACACCCTTCGCAATTGACGCCTAATCAAGCTAGCTGGATATCCACTACCCCGAAGTTTGTTTTTTACCTCAATTTGGGCCGCTGTTCGATCGGCTTCTTCTGTGCACAGGGCCCTTACACGCCTAAACATTGATGACGCAATACTGGCGAATACCGACTTCGGATGGGCAGACGAGTAGTTCAAAACTGCCCCAGTGTCGGTTGGCTTTTCATACACTGTGGTCTTTAGTCTCCCCCCAACCTTATGTGTCATGCAGTCTAAGAAGGCCAGTTTACCCGATGTTGACTCTATCTCCATACTAAATTTGATCTGTGGACTCAGTTCATTCAGATAATTGTAAAACTCATTAACCTTGTCCCGTTTCATGACGACGAAAGTGTCATCTACATACCGCCAGAATATCTTTGGTGGGTGTGGGAATCCGGCTAAAGCTCTCTGTTCAAATTCTTCCATAAATATATTTGCCAAAACCGGGGATATTGGAGATCCCATTGCTAGACCTTGCTCTTGAGTATAAACCACTGAGTCAAATACGAAGTGGGTGAGATTCAGACATGCTTTTATGCCTTCCACTATCTCATCTACCGTAAGCTGTGTCCGTTCCGAAAGGGTGGTGTCCGCTAACAGCAGTCGCTTGGCTATTTCTAAAGAATCCCCTTTTGGCACATTTGTATATAACGAATTCACATCGAAACTTACAAGGATGTCATCTGGTTCAACAGTGACACCCGCTACTTTGTTGGCGGAGTCATATGAATTCTTAATGTAAGTACTAGATTTCCCGGTGAGGGCTGTAAAAGAAGTTTATTTTATGGCAACGAGTTGTCATTAACTGCATTGACTGGAAACCCAAAAGTTAACTGACTGGGAAACTATTGGAGTTTCCTTGATGTTTTTCCAGTTTACTTTCAACCCCTATTTTGCCAGTAGTCCTGTGCCTGGTTGGACGGGCATACGGCCCATTAGTCCAGGATGTGAGGACACGTACTCATAACTTCGCCGGGATTAGCCAGTATTAATAGTTTAAACGATAAAAAAATCAACTGAAAATTTTGAGGGATCTCATAAAGTGCGATCGTTGAAAATCACATCAGCATTTTGCAGTCCTCGAAGGACCTCGTTCATCACCTACACATTTGGCATGCTTACACCGCATGAACACAAAGTTAGAATCGGAAAGATTCCTTAGGACATTTTCATTTCCAGATTTCTATTTAGGAGCCTTTCTGACAGGATCACTAAGTAACATAAATGATGTGCGATTTATCAGTTTCACACAAGTGATGTGTTTTCATTCAGTAGTTCACTTTCGTATGTAATATTGAGTATTTCTGCTCACTTAATCTACTTCGATACCTTGAAGCCCCGTGAATGGGCTGTGTTGGGTAAATTGTTTCAGTGCGAAGTAGTATGTCGTGGATGATAAACAAACTTTTGAGAGCTTAAATTAAAAACCTAAATCTCCACAATAGCATTGGTTTGAAGATGTGCACCTCTGATGCTTCACCCAAGTTCATTGAGACGATTATTTCCTCCCAAATAGGTTAGACAAGCATCGCTGGAGATTTATCTCCATCTTCGAACAAAGATGGTGGGACTTTGTCAGGACCAGCAGCTCGGTGACTCCTGAATAGCAAAAGGCATTTTCTTACTTGCGAGACAATCGGAATTTACAAGTTCACTGTCCAGGGTTGTGCTATGGTCCCGGATCCAGCTGAACAACTGCCAGTGGCCAGTTAAATTGTTGTTGAAACGGTTCAACCCGGCGATTCAGACACTCTTGTCAGAGTTAGGCTAGCCGTTGTTGTTGCTGACAGTTCCGCTCACCCGAGGTGACTTTGGGCCTTTTTCACTATCAGCTGGAAGGGTTTGCACACATTCCAAGAGTTTCGCGCCTCCTCCATTTCTTCAAGCTTCTGGATCCACAAAGCTTCTAGTTATGGACAGTCTCATAGTTCTTAGAGTGATGTGCTCTAGACAAGGAGAACTGTATTTGAGCTTCACGAACTTCAGTGTTCCGGAGATCCAGTCGCTAGTTCTGGTAGATTGCTCAGTTCTACAAATGGAGCGCCCAGCATGGTTCATATTTGTGGGCAGTGATTTCCAGTGGGACTCAACATCAGAAGAGATGTCCGAAAGGGTCTTCAGTAGATGGGTCCTATAGACTTGTTCCATATCAAGATCCAAGAGCTCCTCAGCGATTGGCAGAGATACGCATGCATCGCTCTTCCCTGGAAGGTGCAGCTAGAGGCAGCAACGAACAAGCGCGTGATCTGGATCCACACAGGCTTTCCAGAACAACTGACGACCAGTATTTATCGTACGCCTCCCACAGATAATGATGGTGTGGTTTATCTATGTTGCAGGTCGTTCCTCGTATGGCGGACACCGCGTGGCCAAATGGTGTCATTGTTTCAAAGTTAGCACTGTACAAAAACTGTTTGTGTTCAGTACATATCTGCAGCGCGTGCTCGCCATTTTCCGTGCGTCTCGATTACAGTCCACGACGACAACCCAACTGAGTCTCAATGACGGTAAGTCTACCCATATTTGCGTTCATATTCCCGGCCATCACAATAAAGTATGAGCTACTATTCAGCAGCAATAAGGTACTGAAAACACTTTATAACCTTTCTTTATGTGCATCAAAGCTATAGCCAGTCGGGGAATAAGTAGATACGATGAGCGTGCCACAGTTATCGGCAAGTTGGCGGGTAATCGCATAGATTTTCCGAAACCAAATGTATCAAATGAGCTGCGGTTTAGAGCAGTGCCCACCACTGCAGAGCCAACCAAAATGGTATTTGATTCACTAAATTTGCGAAACCGGAATCAAGCGGAGATCGATGGGGGGATAACTTAACAGCCGGTTTGAATAGGGGTAAAAGAGCGAATGCCTTAAAAGGATGAGGGGAAATGTCATCAGTAGCCTAGCTTCGTCACTCGCGCGGCAAAGTATCATGGCATCATGCGACGACCAAAGTGGCACGAGAATATTTTAGGTGGGCAATCCATAGTTATGCATGGGCTTGGATACTGCAAACTAGACAATTAGACAGGAAGATGAATGGCGTTGTCAACCAAAGCCTTTGGCTCAAAAGGATATCTTCAAGGCAGCGGTGGTTAGACTAAAAATTTCATACCAGACAATATTTTTAGGGAACATGTCACCACACATTTTGCAGCTTCAAAATCTGGATGACCTGGTGGCGACGTCGGTCGGACCTCTACCTGTTGGCCAATCTGATATAAGAGGCCCTGTTGGTGTCACACACACACACTTTCTAGTATATCCCGGTGGATTGCAGGGGTGCATGAACGGCCACGGTAAGTTCCAGTCTATTCTCAGGCGTGACGATGATTTTGTGAAACAACCTAATAAGTTAAACTGTATGTTGTGTTAATTCAATGTTCTGCGATATCGAATGGATGATGAATGAATGATGAAACCTTTGTGGGCATTTCCAGTTGAACAATATCACGAATGAGAATATTGGCTAAGATTTAAATGAGTTTTCCTTTTAAACCTCAAATAAGAATGCAGTTTAGTGATTTTCGTCCAATTTGAGTCCATTGAGAAAAAAAATGGACCAAAGGAAAATGTGGGGACTGTGCCGCTCTAATGACCCCAAGAAGGACGAAGGATAAAATATTCTCCGGATGTACCTGATGTTTGTGTTATACCTCATGGTCTTATAAATCCTAGAGATATAATAGGTAACCCATCGACACAGAACAGAATGAAAACTTTCAGGAAGCGTTTTCCATTCTTGGTTTTACAGTTGACGACTGTACACATACATCATCCAACATTGGCGTGCACATAAATTTAAGCTAAACGAACTGAGTGTATCTGGACTCTTGCCCTATTGGGAAGCCTCACTAAGATCTCTCCGATCAAGTAGGCCAGGAGACCCATGCTGTAAAATAGTAGGCTTGAGGTAAATTGTTTCACGTTCACCGTGTGTTTCAATCCACTACTTCAAAGCCCGTCATTGCGCACATCCTTTTCATACCGCTTTACTGTCCTCTGCCGTTTATTGTCTGAACGCGGTTGGAAAACAACTGGATGTGATGTACGTCAAACTTCAGCCACGGAATGTATCGGTCATGAGGGTGACATTCAAATAGTAGAACTGCTGTCGAAGCATGCTGATGTGAACTGAGAAAAACAACCTTATCTACCACACAAATAGGTCAGTATCCACGCATTTTTTTAACAAATGCCCAGTAAGGACAGCCTGGAGGCATACGGCGCTCGGAAAGTAACGTTCGAGGTATGCATATTTAAAAGTGTACACGAACTCTGTCGACCCAATTAGTGGCAGGAATACCCAAGTTATTTAAATGACCTAGTTCGGTTTATGTCATATTCATATCTGATAGTTCGGGTTGATACTGTGTGCTTCACGTGTCTTTGCCACTATGTGACCATTAATAGAGAGGCTCAGCTACGCGACAGGACGCGAAATCGCAGTGTGGCCTAGGCAGCGTGTGACGGACGTGTTTGCTACCGTGAACGAGTTGCAGAGAACCCCCAGTGAACCGAAACAAATGATCAGATAGTTGATCCATTTTTCCTGAGAGCGCGCATGTCACTTCCACGTTCAGACCACTTTTAAGCGGATCACTTGCTTAAGAATATTATGTTCTCCTAAGAAAATTATATTTAAGTATCTGGGGTAAAAACAGCCGCGATATTACATTCCAAGACCTTTCGATATCAATACAGTCAATAATATTGCGATTAGGGTATTTTTATCATTAATTGTTATTATATGTCTAGAAAGTTAAACTCACTATCAGTCTCCCGTAAGTAGTCCTTATTATCGAGCCTGCTATTCCTTTGTTTTGTGTAGGCCGACGAAAATATTCTCAATCAATCAAACTAGATCTTTTTATTAGGATTTATTGGGGAACGAAGAGCTGTTCACATTTTTCTCCAATCAACTGAAGTCGTTTCTGTGAGGCGATGGCATTCGTCCAAAATGACATTCCTTTTAATATATCCTGCTGAAAATTTCAAATATAACTCCAAGGTCTACAAATTTACTGAGGCACAAAAGCGCCATGGATGAAAGACACTTTGGAAAACACCATTAGTGTTGTTTACCGGCAAACTTTTACTAAAAGGTCGGCAAACAACATTAACAGTCGTCAACAATTGCTCTTGAATAAGTTGGGATTTCACAAGCCCTAGTGATACTCATGTAACATAGATGGTACAAATTACAACGTCGCACATGCATTATGGATATTTTTAAATGAAGCAGCTGACTGCTTGAGATTTTCACAATTTGGGGAAGCTCATCCCAATACGCTCCAACCCCAACTAACCCTATTGAAGGTGAATTGACACTGCATATATCTGATATGATTCGATCAGTGTTTGGTTGGAAAACCCCTACCCAGTTAGCTCATAGCCCCTTGAGCTCAACTGTCTAATTTTTGGAGATGCTGGTCTAATTATCCTTCGAAACAAAGTAGCTTTGCTTACGTTAGTGAATATGGACTACGAATTGTGGGACCATTGATGGACTTTCAAAGCTGTGCGCGCAGTGCCTAAGAGATAGTTTGCATTAATTATGTTTATGAATGGTGAAGGAGCTCCAGATCTAATGGGCTCAGCCTGAGGGCTACCGTTGTTCCGAACCCGCTATGAAATCCGACTAATTCAACACTATGTATAGCAGACTTCACTGTCTGTGATGAGTTTCTTTTGGAATTGCCCATTTGTTGGCTAGAAAGCGTTGAATAGTGATCGACTGTTTGAAAATAGGCTTGGTTCTATATGGCTGACCACCATTAGGTTCATCCATTTTCTATGGAGGAGAATGTTGGTAGCTCAGGTAGGGTAGACGGTCTTTGGATTGTTCGTTGAGCTGGGCACTTTGGTTGCATACGTTTCACCACCAATCGAGGTGACATCAGTTAGTTATTGGGGAGCGTAGTTGTCCGTAGCGGTGGGTTAGTGGTTGTCGGTGAGTAGTGTTTTGTGCGTGTTAATATACATGCTGTTAGCCGGGGATGACCTTTGACCACGATTAGTTGTTCGGTCGGGCGGTTCCATTGATTGCTCTGTTATCCCGTGTTCTCATTCGCCGATGCCCACGTGACCTTTGAGCTTGGCATCCGTCGCCGTCGTAATCTGGTCGATGTTGGAATGACCTTTGTCCTTCCGAGTTCCGGCTTGTGACCTTTATTGAGTTGAATCCGGAAAGTTCCTTGTTTCTTTGTTTGCGAATCGACTATTCGGTCCTCCTTGAGTGTTTCAGTTGAGATGTTGGTGTTTTGCACGTAGAGGTGTATAAATTGGATCCAGTTCGATGTGTCGGTTGATCGAATCTGTCGTGGAATACCATGCTTCCAGAAATTCTCTCTTGTGTCGCGTGTCTCCGTATGCCAAAATTTTTGCGTTTTCCAGATTGAATTTGTGGTCTTCTCGGTCCTCGTGTATGGAAATCAAGGACAAGGGGTCATGATTCCTGACAGCCGCGTTGTGTTCCTTTATTCATGTACAGTCGTTGCAATGACTGCAACAACTTCTACGTTGAAAAAACTGGAAGGAAATTATATACACGAATAGAGGAACACAATGCGGCTGTCAGGAGGCATGACACCTGTCCTTGCTATCTATACACGAGGACCAAGAAGGCCACAAATTCAATCTGGAAAACGCAAAAAATTTCAGTCTCCTGCGCACCAATTTGAAAGAAAAAGTACCAAACTCTACCATTACTCTACCATTACCCTTTCCGTGTACTCATTAGACTCTCAAGTGATGAGTCATTCCCACCGAATGATGCTTGTTTGACGGTATACGTGGACACAATCCGACAAATCTGAGTGGTGGTTGGGATTTTTACATGAAAGCAGTTGCATTATATTTGACCGAAGCCTTCATATCGTCTGCCGTAGTGATAGTTTTCAGGTCCTATATTAGATATCATTGAAACGGTGACAAGCAGTGATCCTAAGGGTTTAGTCGATCGGAAAGAGAATCAAAATCCGAACAATTACTCCATAACTCTGTGTCAAAATGAAGCAAATGCCAGCTTACCAGCTAGTCTGCATCCATGACTCAGAGAGACTGTACTGTACTCCGGTTGACCCGCTAAACTGCATGCACTTTTCCCGTTTTTAGGTTTCCACTAGTGTGTGCATGCGAATATGCAGGAGAATGGACTTTTCATGAAGATAATTGACTAGCTAACCAAGGTAATGATAAAAAACAGGTTTTTTCGCTATCCTCGTCCTTATCACGAATAGTGTCTGTGTCCAGACTTTGGTAAAGTGATAAGAAACCGACCAAGCAACAACCAAAATTCAAACATGCAAAATCTACAAAATGATGCCCAGAATGTTCCATGCGATAGACATCACGTTCACGTGCGAGTGGTCGGTTGAAATTCATCAAGCTTACATTGTAATACTTCTCAGAGAAACCGGTTATGTGTCGCAATATCGTAAATTCAATTTCAGGTTAAATTTCTCATATTATGCTTTCCTGCTTGCTACTAGAAGACCGCTGGCCCTTTCCGCACACGAAGTATTAGATAACTGACGGAAATGGTCAATTACAATATCTTTAGAGAATCGAGCCTGACAAAGATTCCAACCAGGTAGGGTACCTGCTCAGGTTTATCATCCATAACCCAATAATACTGGCATAAAACTATATCCGGGTGATATCACGAAACGGAGAACAAAGATCAAGGTTGCAGCCCATGCTACCAGTATTTCCCCCATATAAAATAAGTGTCATAATTTTTTACAAAGTCTTTACACGGTATTTTGCTGGGTTGTAGGATTTTGACGAGTTTGCTTCACATACATCAACTAATTGCTATGTGAGATAGCTGATAGACAGACTCCTTTTCTGTGTGGAGATTAAAAGTAGGAAAAATGCTCCAGGGCCCGCATGATTTCAGAATGAAGTCGAATGGACATAAAATGGATGTTGACAAAAAACAATACAATAGTTACACACTCTACACATTTGCTCTCCAAACACATTTGGTCTATCGAGTTTTGTGTAGCAGATTGCTGATAGACATGTATCAGCGATTCAGCTGGAATGTGTAGTCATGGAAAGGCGAGGTAGTCTGCTTTTTTCATGATACTTTTGTTCGGACTGAGAAAACATTTGACAAAGTTCAATCGACAGACGTTGGAGTTGGTTGTCATGCGAGTCTCGTTAGCTGCGAAGGAAAAGTGGAGAGTAAGAAAATTATCGGTTCTATCGGAAAGTACTTTACAGAATACACAAAGTAAAGAAGCTAGTTCCTTCCTTTATCTTATATTTTTCTAACACCCCACTGTGTTTTTGAGTTCTGGCAAAGCGGTTATAGTTCCCTATGGTTTGCAAACTAGTATGGCAGTTTTGACAGATAAATACCACTCGGTTGTCAAGTTGACAGTTATTTAGCTATGAACATACTAGGAATAAAAGCAGCATTATGGTGTAATGAAGTGAATTTTAAACAGGCTAATTTCATCCGGAAATTTCAGCATCAGTTTCCGCAACTGCTGACCCGTCCGGTTGTTCTCCCATTCCGTCTGTCGTTATTGGCATTTCATGCAGATGTATGTCTGGTTAGATTGTTTGTTCAAATAAACCACCGATCCTTCCATAGATAACACTAATGACGAAGACAGAGTTTGGGTTCTGTTTGATGCTTCAGTGAATGTGTTTATATTCCGCCATACTCATTAGACCATCCTGGTGCATAGCGATGTAATCGGCCGCGTAACATTTGGGCTAGTAATATAATACCACTGGACTCAATGACTGAACCGACTGATTTAAACATTTCACCTGTCTGATTAGTTCAACAACTGCTTGAAAGGAAGGGCGCACTTTTCAGATCAAACTCAAATGGTCCGCAAGGATTATCTGTGGAACTATCATTCTCACGTCAACAGCATAAATATTCTAACCAAGTCTCCACGTGACTAGATGATGAATCTCAATAAAGGCAAGGAATATATCGTGGTCATGCATTTCGAAAATTGACAATTTTTTCACTGAGAAATTTCCCTGATAGCCTACATTATACTGAGGCGGTACACTTAGGACCTCACATCACATTATCGCGAACACATTCGCGGGGAGTTTCTATGACGGAAAGTTGGAATCTTTCTCTTTAGTTGCTTACAGAAACACGTCACCTGATAAAAGGACAACTTGGTGCAAATATCGCCAAAGCATTTTGCAGTGTATAGAGAGGAGAAAAACAAATAATATATAGAGCTACCGGGCTGCTGATGCTTGTGTACAAACGCATGACTTATGAGGGACCTAAACAAGTCACACTTTTGTAAAGCAGGAAGTCAAAACTATAATGAGAAGAATTTTGCGGAATTTAAGTTTCCCTCTCATTCTCTTTTCCGATGACATCCATAAAAGGCCAAACGATAAATTGCGATTGCTAAAGAAGATTATCACTTTGGACCATAGTGCAAAACCTGGACCCGAAATTAACATTCCAAGAAATCTCCCACTTCCAAATCACATGCTTGCCTATTAGTCTGCTCATATGCGCTCGCCCATCAAACAAAGCATCTTTTTCAACCGTCGTAGATGTCCAGCTCGATTAGCCTATCAGCTGTGAGTAGGCAAACGTTTGCGATGTTTAGGATGGGAGAAATTAGGTGCAATGCAGCAAAACACTTAACTGCTCGTCTCCTGTCGGATGAGTTTGATGACAGTTGGTACTCAGATTTCCATTAGTCCACGTACAAAACCGACTAGTGTTTTGCGTGCGCGTCAGTCATAGCCAGTGAGGTGCTCTGACAGAATGATAATGCATCATGGTCAATCAGATGCTTGTCGAGCGGATGGGAAACTTGCAAAAAGTAATTGATATTTGATGACAAGGTGATATTCTTGTCCATTTTTCTCTCCCTACTGTTTTGTGCTTAAAATGCTTCCCAACATCGTGCTTACTGGGCTTTTGGGTGGGAAAATATTGAACCGGAAAATATTACATAGCAGGAGATTTAATTTGAATGACTATCACATAGTCATTATTTCTTTTACACTAAGCTGTGAAACGTTTCCGAAAACCACCACTAGTAAGTGGCTGTAAAGTCATCACGAGAAATTAAACCAAAATGTCCGTAACACTTCGGCCAACCAAGATTTTATCAGTAGTGGCATTTTCGTTAAGTTTTTTTGCAGGCTGAATGACTTTGAGATAAGGTTACGAAGATAGTACATCAGGCACTGTAGCATTCGTTTCCTCTAATCAGTGTCACGGTCATTTGGGCAGCAGGTTTCTCGTTTATAGATGTTAGCTAACAAGCGTCAAATCAGATTTTTGCTGCTAAGTTGAACACAGGACAAATTAGTGAAAGTATCCGTTCAAAATTCAGGGACGCTTCCAACCAAAGCTCCACTGTCTGGGATTTCTAAAACGTACATACTACTCCAGGGAGTGCAATTAGCTTAGCGACTGGCAGCTTTCTTACCGAAAGTCTCCCGTCAAAGTGAAAAATACTTGGGTTACGAAAAGTAAAATTTTTAGAGCTTCAACTACGACTTGTCATAAATAGATGACCTAGTAAATCAGGTTGCCTACTCGCCCACCCTTATGCTTAACTCCAGGTGGTACTGGAATAAGTTGGTGGGTAGTGGTCTTGTCAGCCACAAATATATGACATACGGTAAACAAGAGGTTAGGCACCCTTCAGTTGAGGCGTGACCTGTTAAATTAACTCAGACCCTTTTGGTTAGTTTAACATCCCAAGACGTATCACTCTCCCCACATAAAGATCGAAAAGGAGGAATTCGATTTAGCTGCTTGTAGAAAAAAGCCTGTAACTGCGTTCATTTCGACGGCTGCTTTACCGAAATACGGATGGTGGGCCAGAGTTTTGAAGGTTGGGAAGAACGGTTGCAAACTGCTGAACTAAGTGGCGTAAAACTACAGACTGGATATAAGCTTGGAAGATTGGTATACTGAGGTATACTGAAGTATACTGAGGTAAACTGGGTGTTCTGAATGGCAAATGGTAAGTCGGATAAGGAGTGATTTGATTTTGGCCACTTCTACGGTGAAGGTGAATATGATGTGATGAGATTTCCAGTGGCTGTCCATCGCCCATTGGCTATGGAATCACCGAGAGTAGAGTGGAATCGCATTTGTCCGCAATCGAGCTAATTCACATGATTAAGCTTTACACCGTGCCAATGAATGAATTGTTTCCCTAATGAAATAGGCCAACTTGCCTGATTAGCAAAATGGCCTTGTGGGATTGAACCCTTTTGAACACTGCGAAATATTTAAAGTACTTAATTTCAATTTACTCGCGTGCCGACACTCAGTAACTATCGTGTGCCTATCAGGCTTTCACACCATGCTGAGTCTCCTAGTAAGCAGTATATGCAAAATTATTGTTTCATGTGAATGTGCTTTCAGTTCACTTAGCACTCACTTGTACTGCAACTTATTTGCGATCTTTGTATACTTTTAAAGGGTTTTTCATCAGCTTGAAACTGTTCCCTACCAGTGTGCAGATATTACTTGATAAGACTTCATACGGATAGAGAAAACTCGTTTTGCTGCAGTAATTAGATAATCTGTTTGATGAGCAGAGTGCATCGAATTTAGAGTATATGAAAATCTTATGTTCAGGGTCGGTATTTTGTGGCCACTGAAAAAACACCAAACCACAAAAGTTAATCTCCTGTTAGAACACGCTTGCGTTGTCATTTGAATCTCATCATTATGCTTCAAGAATGAGCCACTAATACCGAAGTGACCAGCGTGCTTTCCAAAACCATTCATTTCAGTTGCCATGCCAGAAGATACCGACATCTTGGAGGCCAACATCTCTTTTAAACGTACCAACCGTACCTATTCAGCGCACACCAGTTTTGGATGGTTTATTGCCGCACTGACAGGAGGAAAACGTTTTCAAATCGCCGACATTTGCTGCTTTGGGAAGGGAAAACAACAATATGGTCAAATTAAGCGGACCACTTATTCCAGAAGAATCATCGTTCGGAGTCGCTGCAGATAAGATTCGAACCAAAGTATGGAGAAAAGTTGGAGGACATCCTGGTGAAAAGTCTCAAGAATTCTCAGTCCACTGATCTGTGCGGACTTTTCACTCAAAAGATTGTCACTTTTATTTTCTCTCGATTCTCCCATAACCGTGAATCTATATCTTATGTAACTAGTAGTTAAGATGACAATTCCCCCACCCGAGCCTCTGAATGCATACGGGCGAACTGACCAGTGAGAGTGTGTTTTCCATGTGACAGAGGTGAGTACCAGTTCTTGTGGAAGACATCTATATAGCCTTACCAGTGGCATTGATTGCTCAGCAATTGATATTTTGTTCCATTCATCAGAGTTCCACATGCGAATTTTTTTCTACGATTTACATATATGTGAAGTTGACAATGTCATTCCCATTTTGGACTCGTTGTACGAAAACGTATATCAAGCTAGGTTTTAAGTTCGATGGGCTATGCAATGGGAAGGAAAATATTGTGATTGTCACCCGTTTCGCGCACAGGTTTGTATGCTTGTACTGACTCGTATTTCCATGGTGAACACGTGAGAAGTTTCATCTAACATAGATACTGCTGCCAATATTTTGTGTTCTCTGCTCGCATCCTATGTAACTCAAACAATATCTAAACTCTCCCCATTTGTTCGTATGGGGACACAAGTCGACACGAGTCCATAAACCTGTTCTAAATGCACTGCCAATTCCACCACCATCCGTGAATATAACTCACCAAGCTACGCAGCATGTAACCATGACAGCAGGATGTTAACATTTAGTCCTGTTTGTAATCGGTGTTTCTGTCCGCTACTACCATCTAATGTATGAATGGGGAGACGGCTCGCAGAGGTGAATACATCCATTAGTGGTTCTGGTCTTATCGCGACATGATCTTTTCTGCTCACTAATGTGTTTATCACAATGCTTTGTAGGTTGACCGAATAAATGTGGGACGGTGAGTACTGCAGATGAAACGAGCGAGTTAGTTTGGCATAAATAATATTGCTCAATTACTCCGCTGATATGTCAGATGGGGTATCGTCGCAATTGTTTCGTAGGCCGTCGGTGCAATGTAGGTTGGAGCCTTAGGGTGGTTAATATGCCGCACGTTGTTCTCTAGATTGCATATTTTTTTCAATTTCCGACATGGAGGCTTTGGTGGAGCTTTATTCACTTAACTCATTTCTAAATACATTGCATCGGCAGTTTAACTGTAAACACCTAAATGACCGTAGCAGTGGAATAAACTCTTTTCTGACCAGTAACGAGGTAGTACTGAGAAGCAAGGCAAAATATCAAAGTTCAAGGCCACCCTTCAGTAACGAGCAAATATGGTGATGCTGGCAGTCCTTCAAAGTGCATCTAAAGACTGGGCGAGGTGTCTGAAATGGTTAGAGCGCGAATTTACTGATCGGAAGGTCCGCGGTTCGAACCCGACCTCTGCCTCTCAATTTCCCCTGTCCAGGCTTGGGCAACCTAGCGGCCCAGCCCATGTGCTTCCTTCGAGTAACATGGAAGCTAGGCACCGGAAGGGTGTTAAAGCTGAACGAAAGACCGGGTCGAGCTACGCTTTTATGGTACTTTTTTCGAGTTTTGCGTCCACCAACGATCATGAGTGGTTAGACACTTCTAAAGAATAAGATCACAGATTTAGAGCGCATCTCTGAATTTGGAAATCAGGCTGACTAGGCTTTAAGAATTCAAGAGGTTAACACTGACTTCAACAGCACATTGGCGATCATTTACGATATTCTACCCACTTTTTATTGATGTTGCTTCAGGTCTGAAAAGTAATCTAATGGTATCAATTAAAAGATATGCGTCCGTAGATCCTAATAATGGATTAAGACATATTAGTGTTGCATCACTTATACAAAGGATCAACTTGGAAAAAGTGACACAGTATTCATAACCCAAGGGATTATTTGGGAAAGTTTACAACAGAGGTATGACGATTTCACACGTTGAGATCGTGGCTATGAAAGAAACACTCAGTCCTTTTACTTAGGTAGATTTAGCAGGAAATTTCAGAAATTAACATACTGTTCAGTCTCAGAAAAAGGCAGGCAGCACCACCCAGACATCCATGTGTCAATTTTCAAATGTCACGTTTTATTCCTAATGTGAAGTACGCTTCTAGCAACTAGCTGAATTCGACGGATTGGAAACCACATGGCGGCTGAGATGAGTCATCAGAATGAACTTCCATAAAAATGCCTCATCCTTGGACATCCTTTGATTCGTTCTTTGACGGATGTGTCTAATGCTAACGCACCACCAGATGCGGTGCATCCCGGTTTTGCCTAAGGAGTAAATGAGGTGCCCTTATCGACATCAGCAGAAAGCACTTAGTGTTGACTAGTCACTGGTGCTTCACCGTTTACTGACTGTGGTATTAACTGTGTCAGGTGATGTGCACAGCTTCATTTTGTTTGTCTGGAGGGGTTTGCTGCTTTGGATGGACGAAGGAAATGGGTGCACTCACCCCTCTTAGGTGGCAGTTCGAAGTTCGGAAAACAGTAGGTTTGCACTGGTGGAAAACAGTTTCCCGTAAAATAATTTTTAGTTTCAGCGGAAAACAGAATTACTAACTTTGAGCAAGTTAAGAAGAAACGGGAACCTATGAAATCTTCATTATGTAGAATATAACGTGCTACTTAGAACCCACACACAGGCTAACACGAATTAATTTTCTAGCCGGAAATGCGTATACCCCGATTTTTATATCTTTCCATACAATGACGTGTCATGAATCCACACTGCCAAAAATGAACTATGCGGTAACAATGTGTTCCCCGAAGAGTGAACACCTTTGAAGTTATCACAAATCGCGCCTCTTTGAAGCCAAAGCTCCCAGCTCCAAAACGCTGAGCCGAAAAAGCAATGTGCTTTTATTGGAATGTTGGTCGAAGGAACTGACTGCTCACATTCCATAGCTCCGTCCCATCGTCAGGAGACACCTGAGACACATCTAACTAAAATTGTGTTGTTCACAGTGCCAGAAATTTTCAGTGAATTCTCTCGAAATATAACCGTATGATCAGCGTGGTTCACAGGGATTGTTCACAAAAACTGAAAAATGTTAGCGCTGGTGTCTCAACATGTGTATTTAGGTGCATTCTGCTTGTTTTTGATTAGATCTGACTGCTCGAAGCTAACGGAGAGAGGGATGCCGGCCGCAGAGAATGCTAGTTACGCTCTTATTTTGAAGCAATCGCACTCGTTCGTGATT
Organism: Opisthorchis viverrini; assembly: GCF_000715545.1. Taxonomy (NCBI): domain Eukaryota; kingdom Metazoa; phylum Platyhelminthes; class Trematoda; order Opisthorchiida; family Opisthorchiidae; genus Opisthorchis; species Opisthorchis viverrini. The sequence goes on from NW_008751714.1 coordinate 1,695,497, forward strand.
TTTGTGGAAATGAACTACCTTTAGTTCCTTTGATCGCGGCTATCTTCTGAGTGCCTCCACATGTATGGGGAACACGCAAAGTGATTTGGTACATGGGGTTCCGAGCGTCAAAAATAAGTCGAATAAATCGTTTCTGCTCACTTTCGCATTCGCCTAAACCGAAATGAAGCTGCTATCTTACGACGCGGTTAGTTTTAGATATGTTAGACAAAATTAAGTGCCAATAGGCAAGTTACTACTGTATGATACTGCATACTGAGACATTTCTGAGGGACATTGCCATCATCAGAGGCAGCAACAATAAAGTTGGCACTGATGCCCCAAGCCTGCGAAAATACAAAGTTTAACTCATTATATCCAAAGCCGCAGGAAAAAAGAGAAAGGAATGGGTGAATAGAGACCTTTTGCTGACCTATCACAAGCATTCTGGGGTGCCTACACCTCTAAGCTCTCAGTCATACAGTCTGGAAAGAAACTGACACCAGGAACGCCACTGAAAATTTAACTTAGGATGTGAATTTTTTCCTAATGATCTCTCAGCAAGATGTTTCACGTGTACAAAAATTGTTTTCGTATTATCACATAGAATTAGCTGAATGAAACGCTAAATTCCTTCTCGTTTGATGCTGTTCAATGGTGACTTAGAAATAGCAGACGGAAATATTCTGTTGGACATCGGCCACCCAGCATTCAACAAGGAATCACACTGTAGATATTTCATTGAACGTCACGTACACTCCAATGTTGTCAAACCTTTGCTGATTGGCCTAGTGGTGTCCGGCTCTCAAGCAGACAGGAAAATTTTAGCGAATCAGGCTGAGAGGAAATCCAGTATGACGGTGCCAAGTTACAGTTAACTTACGAGATAGTTAAAATGAAGTAACTGGTGAAGGGGACAGTAGCCACAAAAATAAATGGAAAAGCGGTTTACGTACGCACGGTTTCTGTGCAGTCAAATGTATCCTGGGATCCGTGACCAAAACATTCAAGACGGGAAGTTAGGGAGACGCTTTTGTGCGCGGAAACGAAAAAAATAATGAACGTGCGCGATCTTTGTGGAATATGGATTCCTAAAATTTCCACTGATTCAGAATGCCAGTATATCAGTCTTTATCAAGCTGAAGCTGAGACCTGCGCGGTGAATCAGCTTCAAGAAATGCTAGGCAAATTATGTCGGAAGTTAAAGTAGGGACTCGGAATATAATTGGTCAGGCTGTAGCAGTAGGGGCATTGCAATGGCTGAATGGTCAAGCGAATAGGGTTAAATTATTGGCTGTTGCCTTGAATTCTGATTTTGCACTGTGGCCAAATACACTAGAACGTAGATCTCAAAGTATTCACGGAGAATGGATAGAAAAACGTTAGTTATTGGTTAGGCGAAATAGGTTTAACGAAGTGGACTCACGGTGAACCATCGACGAATACCGGAGAAATAAATAAACTGGTGCTTTTTGTAAAAGACATTCTGAGTTTGACGTGTTCTGTAGATGAAGAAGTTCACCGTTTGATTTGCTTTTGGCCTGAGTAGAGTGCACACGCAGCCGACGATCATTAAGCGTTTTCAATAATTTAATGGGGAATGTCTGTCATTTTGATCCAACTTCATGGACAACTCACCAGTGCTTCCAATGATCAGACTACAAACCTAGCGCCTGTCAGTTGACGCAATCAGTGAATTTTTTGAGTAGTGGTTTTCAGACATGACGAGCAAACCCCAATAGTTCTACGTAGATAAATTCTGAATGGAAGTTAGTTGAAGCCACAGAGAACACCTTTAAAGCTCCCTGATGTGTTTGTGTAATGTGATGGGATATTAAGTACATTCTAGATGACAAGATCACTACGGCTGATGGTCGACAGGATTGCAAGGATTTCCAGGTACGAATTTTCGTTAGAATCTACGCGAGTTGTACTAAAGAACAAAATGTAATAACAGAAATAGCTGTGCATCTACTATCCGGCAAATGTGCAAGCAAGACAACTCTTCTGACATCCATGCGCCTAGCTCAGATCATCGTAACTGATATTTCTGCAAACTGCACCAAGGCAATGGATCTGTCTAGACCGACGGGATAACGGATAACGGAAATCGGCAGCGGGTGTGATACATGAGTGAAAAATCTAGTTGGTAGGTCCAATCCAGCTATTTCTTCTATGCATAAACCGTTATGGTTAACTGTTGTATGCATCTCATCTGATTCCCGGGAATGCCGAACTAAAATTGAATGGATGACAATTCCGTACCTGAGGCATTTCGTCAGTGCATCAGTATCACATACTGGTACTTAAAAGTCATAGAATAGTGAACGAAGAAAAACTTGGTAAAAGATTGAAAGATAAAGGTAATGGTAGGATAATGTGAAAAAGCTTTATTCCCTTGGGGAAAACGGTGGAGAATAGGGTGGCAATATTTGTAATTAAGATTGCGATAGACATACCTAAGCATCATGTTGACGTAAGGTGGCATCAGCGGAATTTTACTCAGTGTCTTTTAAGGAAATCATCCTTTGTGTGCCAAACACACCAAAGCATGAGAGATTTAGCTAGGCAGTTTTGCTGGGAAACGATAACGTGCGTGCCATTGGAATCGGCTGAGTCTCATGACTTCCAAGGTCTACAAACACTCACGAGCAGGATCATGTGGTCACAATGGTATGCACGAAGATCCCACACCACTGTATGACAGGTGAAACCAGGATATAGTATCTAAAGCTCACTAAATGCAGTTGAAGTGCCCGGTCACACCGCCAAGCCTGATGTATTTTACTCAAGATTGGCGCATTATAAGCGTTGAGGTTTTCGATGGACCCCTTTTTGTCCAGGATTCTATTTTGCTGCTTGTCTGGTTTATTATATGCAAGAACGGGCAGACAACTATCAACACATTCACTTTCTTCTTCTTCAAAACATTTGAGGCAAAATTAAATTTATTCTCCCGAAAATTCGGGTTATCTGGTTGGCTGGTCTTTCGCAACTCACACCTCAAAATAGCCCAGTGTATGCAACTATCAGCAAGCTGCCACCCACATAAAGAGCGCCTTATAACAAACAAAAGCGCGCAAATAAAGCCGTATGTAATCCGGAAAAGTATACAATGAAAAAGCAGCTCTTGTTTTCTGCTAAATAAAATAAAGTGCCGTGTGATAAAATACCTTCACTGTCGACTTCATTTGGAACGACCTATATTGTAATATGCGGACAAAACGATGGGCTTTTTCACTCAGTATTCCCTCTTACAAAGAGAATGGTTGAATACAGAGGAGTCAACAACAGAATTTCTGAACAGCTATTATCTCACGTAACGTCCGATTTAAAAGACCTTTCCCAGTAAAGCTCTCTCGAAAATATTATACTAGTAGCGGCTCCTCGATTAGACGTTCTATTCAAAAATTTAACGTCACAGACAAACGCATGGTTCAAATGCAGGATTTGCCCAACAGGTCAAAGAGGACGATCATGTAGGCTGGTCTTTGCATCACTCAAACCTCTATCCACACTGGATCCCAATGTTGGATACCAGAGAAAGAGTGCACTCAATAAAGATTTTAGTGGCGTTTTTGAATCCAATCGTTACTTCAAAATTTGGAACTCGTGCGGCATTTGATTCACATTTCTGTGCGGTTTCCCTTCGATTGTTCATTTCTAATCCATTTGTGCACAGCTTTCAAAGACATGAGTGTAGAGAAGTGGACCGCAGTGGTCAAAATCAAATTTCGCCCGCCGCGCTAGGGGAAGCTTTGGGAGAATTCTGATGAGTAGCATTTCTAACCTTTTTGAAGGATTTCTCATGGGTTGAACTAGCAGTCCTACAATCAGAGTTTTAAGCCAGGAAGCCGCATAAGTAAAATTTCCAGGGCTTCTAGAAGGGAGAAGGGATTTTTTGTCGTTTGCGACTTGACTTCTTTTCAGGGGCATCCAACTTTGAATAAGAAATGATTGCTGTGGTCCACTGGGAAGTGGTTTCTTCGGGCGAATGTCTCCTCCAAATATTAATATGGCTTATCAAAGCATATGTACCAAATTAACAAAAATTTGCAAAGCTCCAAGGACTGAAAACGTTTTATTTCTTTCAATCAAAACTGTATTATGGGGCAACTACCCTACTTTGTGTCCACATTCAGCAGAATTTTTTTTCTTAGATTGCCTACAGCACTTGTATCTATGCGCTTTTGGGTCTATTCAGTGAAATGAGTAATGACATGCTATTTATTTTCGAATCTCTCAACAAAGTTGATAAAAGCAGTAGAAAATTTTGAATTTCCACCAGAGTGATGATTCCAAGAACGATTCCAGAGCTTAAGTTTGGTTGGCCTTTTGTTTGATAAGCCTATCCTCACAGAACATTCAGCATAACTCAAGCCGTCATTACCTACACATCTCTGTTCCGATTATTAAATGAGATTCTCCATGGATAGATGCTTCACTCTACATGAGCGTCGGCCCCTATTTTTGTCTTGTCCTTCACGGTATGATTTGATATGGAAGTCTCAATTTCACTTGAAAGCATTTTGGAAATATTTCTGATTGAATGATAAGAAAGATATGGCAAATCTTGCGACAGCTGTTTTGCTCACTGACTATCCCATTCGACGCGCTGTCGACTGTAACGGGACGGCCTTAATTGAATAAATGAGAATTGTGCGGACGAATTGCAGTTTGTTGGATAATAAATCACCGCTCACTTTCGTGCCATAGTGAATGTCAGATTTCGGTTTGAATCATTCAGCGCCGAGTTCGCGATGGGATACAAAACCATGGGGGCAATGTCGAGCTGGCTTGTGTTTTTGTTTGTGTGTGACCAAATATGCCTGTGTGCACGTTGGCGTGCGTGCCTGCGAAACGTTAAAAAAAACCCTCGGCGTCGTTTGTTTTCCTTCTTTGGTCCATATAAGGCACGCTCGAACTAAACGCCATCAATTGCCTTGGGTAACGCGAATGGGAAGTTTATCACTGGTACACTCGGGAAGGGATTGAAATGGATAGAACTGGATTAGCTCGATATTCACAAGAGATTCTGGGGTCATAACTACCCTGAAAAGACAGGTGTTTTTTGGAAATAATACGTGTTCGAACGTCGTACTTATCACAGCAGTACCAGCATTGTATTCCATAAAATATCTGTTTTGTTCCATACAGTTCACACACACTAAAATGTCATATAGTGGCTTGTTTATACGGAACCAACTTGTCCTAATGTTCGGTTACCATCAGCATCCATTTACCCATTTGAGAACGTCGTCGCAATTTGTGTGGGAGTAAAAGTCTATCACAATTTCGCTTCCCTACAAAAAATCTCATAAAATAGACAAGTATTTGAGTGCTCATACATGGATTTATTGCTGGAACTGTCCAGAGATTGGTGGATATCTGCGTAAGACAAATTAGCCCCACAGTGATTTTAAACAGTGATATCATAGGTGAATTCACCGACTGTTCATCAGATAGAATTCACTCTGTTCGCTGAACTTAGTAATCGGCTTGCAAGCGGTTCGTCGCCATTCCAGGAAGTATTACCATAGCACCGTTAGGCTGGTAATTTGTTCACTTCTATTTGCTCGGCGGCAAAACGTTTGCAAGCCAAATGTCAAAATCGGCGGGCTGATTAGCGAGCAACTGTACAACAGCTAACAATGTAGGCTGCTTGAAGGAGATTGACAGTTCCGTTTTTATTTACAACTGGGAAGAACTCAAGCAAATTTAGTCACCTTTGAGAGCTGCTATGATGAAGAAAAGGGAATGAAATATTTTTTGATAGTTAGTGCCAAGTATATCATACAAAAGCCCATTACAAATTTCTGTACGGTTCGTTTTGGATCAAATGTGTACTGTCACGATTGAAGATTTAAAGTGACTGCAAGTTAGGGTCAATCTTTTTCGAATTATCTGTGTGTGTGACAAGCTTCAAGTAATGAAGACTCAAGAAGTTTTGTTTTTTTTGGCTGGAGGAAATAACCCTGTAGTTAAAAAAATCCATCACTAACCCGCGATTGCAATATCGATCTCTCATCCTGCCGTATCACCGGGCTCATCTTCACTACAATAGATTAGATTACATTACATTAGATTAGATTAGACTGTTATGAGCAAATTACGCCCAATGTCTTTCAAAAATATCACTGATGTCACAGATTCAAGAGTCAATAAATATGTGGTCTGTGGTTCTGTAATAAACAACGTTTATCAATTTCTGGATAAGTGTGTGGTTTTTATTTCTGTTTCTGAATGCCCAGTCGTGCACCGGCAATGTACCTTCGATTGGTGACGAAAGGTTGCAGGTTACTTGCCAAACACGGCTAATAGATTATAAGCCACCGGAACAAAAAGCATTAAGCCATCTTGTCTTCAACTTTATTGACTCTGATCTTCTCTACAGAGAAAAATTTCGCTTCACTTTCAAGGGGAAATTTACGCATAACGCCGATACTTCCGGGCCGTAAACTATACGTCATTGGATCACATAAATGGGGAAACTATTTTGAATATACTATGTCCAAAACATTGTAGTCTCTTCTGAAAACAGTTGTATTTTTTTCAAATTAGGTTACACTGAATTATTATTGTCTTAGTCATACTGTTGACCGTTTCGATCTCGGAAGCCAAGGCCTTGATTTGATCACACTGCTGATCACTTGTTCGTATCCAGGAGTTTAATTGCTCAAACCAGTGGCCGGGAGGTCGCGGGTTCAAAGCATTGTGGACCCTGGTGATGATTTCCAATGAAGTTGGAACAGCTGTACACTGACCCTCGGATTACCAGCACATACTGGTTTTGTTTACAGCACAAAATCCGTACCGAAATTGCTCAAGTCTTCTCGAATTTTCAGCAATAAGAAATTACATTTGGCGTTGCCATGAACACAAAGCAAAAATTCTAAATAGCCTGTTACTGAACCAAGCAGAAAGTGCCTCGTTTTTCCGTCCTCTAATACGTACACAGCACATGTGTGCTGTTTTTAGCTAGTCAGAATAGTCAGCTCAACTTAGGGCGCATTATCTCCTCTAGTGGGACCGTCCAATAGTTTAACGCTGTTATGAAGCTCTTGCGTGAACAGAAGACCTAATCACACCATGCTGGGTTGCATGTTTGGGGGTAAAAAAGACTAGTAGCATCCCTCGCCACTTGTGAGAACAACACAAAACTCCTACTAAATAGGTGTTAGTTTTGTGTGAAGGAGAGAACATATATTAATCCACGTCCTAGTGTAAAGTGCCTTGAGAAAAACAAGAAATCTGGACTTGCCGCTGATTGGGTGTCATCCACTCAAGCAAGTTCGCTAATTTAGGATTAGTTGGAAAGCTCATCGATGGAAAACGGGCGTTTGCAAAATTTATACGAGTACCTGCAATAGCCCTTTATCAATACACATGTCCATTCTCAAACATAGGCATTCTCCCGCCGCATGTAAATTCATTATACGGCAGCGGTGGTGCTGGACTATCATCCGTGATCCGGTATACGTCTCGTGTGATAGTGTAACAAGCAAAGCTTAATTTGTCGAAACTTACCTGCACAATTATTTGTAATTATTGTTCCCCTTTCTTTGCTCTTGCATTTGACTCTGTGTGATACAAAAGACTCTCGTAAGAATGTCCGAGAAGCTTCCAGTTCAATGTATTTTCTTTGGGATAAGTTAGAAGACCTATGCGAGAATTCTACATAGGCACCTTCAAACTGACCAATTTTTCTTTCCCTAATTTTCTATATACATGATGTTTTAGAATCAAAAACTCGAAAAACGTTTTTGTTGAGTCACCAATAAATAATGCTTCTGTCAGACAGCTTGCATGTGACCTCCGGCTTTGGGTGGCTTCCCGAAGACATTGTGCATTCGCAATACATTTGTAACCCGTTTTCGTTAAACATCGTCACGCATTGGGGATACTTTATGAGGGCTGGTCACATCTATTGTAAACCGCCTAAATTATGACTCCCCTCTTCTTTCGAATACCATGTCCTTGTGAAAACCCAAATGGCAACATCCGTCCTAATTTGTATGACGACCACATTTGCAACTTATCCCATTCTTTTGCGCGGTACGTTTGACAGGAAATCTATCATGGATCTACTGGCGACAAACCATTGTGTTTAGTAGCAATCAAGTTTTTGGTTGCTACCTCGAGGTACTCTGGCTTATTCTTTGCGCGGTACGTAGAAAGCATGAAAAGAGTGTGATTCCTGTCCTACCCAGTGCTAGATGCGAAGCAGGCTTCATGACAAATTCCAATATAATGGCTATGATGCACGAACAGCCCGCAAGATACCGTATTTCCGCCCAATACGCGGTGAGATCAAAGCAAGATGGTGATCGTTGTACGTACACGCGTAGAGGAAATGCATGTCCAAAGGTGGTCCGTCACATTCTGGGGTAGCCTGTACCCATTGGCAAGATAAACCTGGGGACTGCTGGTAGCTGTTGGATCAATGTATACCAATGTATCAACGTACGAGGGGCAATGGGGAGTTCAACAAGGCCGAAATAGTACTGCTCTCATCGTTTTAGGACAAAAAAGAGTGAATAGTTTGAGTAAGAGTGAAAGAGTGCTGGACAGTTGGTCACAAATAAAAGTAAAAATGAGTTTGGTAGTTGTTCCTGCTCCAACTGTATTAAGCCCGTATCAGCGATCTTTCGAACGAATGCGCTATGCGACTGAAAAGGTAATATATCAGTTGAGTAAATGTCATATGGTTGTCCATTGATTCCGAGGAGTTTTGTGGCTAAGGGCTGGGGCTCGAGTTTGGCGTTCATATGCCACTGTTCTTGAACAGTTACGTTTTATTTCGTACCAATAAATAAAATTACAGCGACTTACTAAGACCTGCATTCCAGCGACTCCTTTCTCAGCTATAAGTGCAAGGGTCCCTGAGGCTAAAAGTTTATTACCTTGCTTGAAGCGCCAAAAAATATGAAAAACTAAACACTTAACTGCTGTTCCGGGGGTACAACATCCGTTTGAGTTGGAACTGTGAATGAACCTAAGACATCGGTGCATTTAATCAGCTCCGGTGGCATGTTCTGAGCACATAATTGGCATCGAGCACGTTTATCCGACTGTCATATTAGTCTGAATATTCTCAGCATTTGAGTTTTTTCAAAAGAAATTAAACATGACTAGTTATCTGCTTTCGTTCCAAGTTCACGTTGTGATCACCAGCAATAAGAATAACCCATAAAGCAAACGATGGCTTAACAGATATTGGTAGACTAAGTCAAATGTTGGCGGAAATTCTCCTTTCGTACCTGTATGAAATTCGATTTCCCGCCTTTGTTAGGTTAACAAATCCCTTATGATTTTCCCAAAAGCACATGGTATCTGTGGACTCTAGTGCAGTTCAGAAGTATAAATGAGTGGAAACTTTGATGACCATATATCATAGCATACAAGCCACTGCACTTCAAAGGGAGCGACACTAGAATGACGAGAAAACCAACACTGCAGCTATTTTTGCGGAAGCACAAATTTGACCAGACTAGTGTCCTTAAAATATGTATGCTTTCGTGGGAAATTTCAGTGTGCATTTTTCCAATTTTTTTGCTCTGGCCTCCCAAGCTTTTCAGTTTCCGAACAGTTTGCCTAAATACGATTACCCGCAATCATTTTTTGTTGAAAAGGACTTGTAATTATTTACTGTGGGCGCGTAATGTGCGATTTAGCGTTCGTTTTGCCGGAACACTGCTACTTATAGTACCATAGCAAAAACTTCTGAATCTGGTTCTCTTTAGTCGCAAACGTTTTGTCTTGAATTAATTCTTTCTTATATAACCAAATGGTTCCGTTTCTGGGAGTAAAAAAGTAATGTTTGGCAACATTTCATTATTCTAATTTACTGACCACGGGTGTACAAAACTGCTGCGAATCCACATACTTTCCATTGATTTACACTTCGGCCTTGTAGAAGAAGACAAGTTGAACTTGTATGATAACCTCGGTAAACAAACCACCCGAAAAAGGCACCATTCTTGGGGACCAATCAATTGGCCACAGTACTCAACACCAAAGAATGATATTTAGATTTCAAGAATAGTATAGTAGTATAGAAATATAGTAGTTTTCGAAGGAACGCCTTGTGTTGGCAAAGTCCATTTTGCTCAAGACCACCAGGGCAACTGCCCACTCTTGATCACACAGGTTTATCTTAAACAAACATTATTCTTGGTATGACGCTGTTGTGACTACAAATGACAGATGATGTTAACGGCGTAATTTTGTCGGTCTATTATAAATGGCTTCTCAACTCAAATAAATTTGGTTACTGCTACCCCGTGCCGTGTCACAAAGCACTGAGTGAAGATTGGTTTAGATCCTTAAAACTACACGGGCGAACTCTTTTCACAAATATTCTGACACGAGTAGTATCCACTCCCGGTCGGCTGTCACATAGTCTCGATTGTCAGACAAACTCTCCCGTTTAAACTTGCTGTTGTTTTTTGGACTGTAAGGATCGCGCCTGTTTTGTAGAATTTGTGTTTAAATGCAATAAGGAAAACAGCTGCATATACTGGATTCCACGCAAGTTCCATATTCGCGTGGGAAGTCTGAACAATCAGATGTGACTAGTCACCACTGACTCCAAGATTACCTAGGCAAGCGCCTAGGAGTACTTTTTCAAAAAGCGGGTTTCGTGGGAAAAACAGTCATTCAAGAATAACTCACACATTTTTCCTACAATTGTAATTAATGAAATACCTGCATTGTTTCTTTCATGGGCCTTCCCAAAACTTTTGATGAACCAGACTCAACCATGGCTGCATTATCCAGAGTGATCGTCTTCATTACCGTTAGATTATGTCCAGCAAGAATAAAACATGATCCTCACACGCGTGTGCATCAGTGCCTGAGCTACCAACTCAGAACAACTATCTGACAGACAGACAGACACGACAAATACCTCATAAAGAGAATGCCGAATAACCGGATTTTCGGGATGTTCTGCCGATATTTGGGCTTGCAAAATTGGAATTAGTGAGTGAGAGCGGCTAGGCTATTTCCAATAAAACGTCGACATTTTCTCCCATTCTTATCATAAATTGGTTTTGTTGGCCTAGTGCAGCAATAAAACTTTATTTTGGTGCACTTAATCTGAGAAAACTGGAGACAGTGGAAAGGCTGATAAACACGCATGCCTTGGAATTAATAGCTTTTTTGTTCCTCCATCACCAAGATAAAATACGTCGGGTCGTTGTGAGGCGGAGCAACCTCCAGTTATCTGTGATCTACACTTTCCTCTGGTTTAATTTCTCTTGGCGCCAAGGAGTATGGTTGCAACAAAGCTTTGATGAGGGAGATAAAAATTCCAGACCCGGATTTGGATGGTGAACAATTGATAATGTTGCCCACTAATATTCAAATCGACCATACAACAACTAATTCATCTCAAAATTTAACGAAAAAGAATATTTTGTATCAGGAAAGGGCTATAGAAACTTTCAGCAACAAACGATAACTTTGTGAGTGTCGCTGGGATTTTCCACCATTAGCCAACCTGAATATCAGGTTGTTGAAAACATACTTGCACTTAGTTTGTTAACAGGAAATAAGTGAGCTGCACTGGGGATTTTTAATTACGGTGTATTCACTCAGATTACAAACATTCACTAAGAAAGCTAATGAATGAGAAAGCATGCTCATATGTAGAATTTCCTGAATGAAAATTTGACCATGGTGGGCAAACTTTGTGTCACCACTTATGATTAAAGTCTCTTTTGCAAACTGTCTGAAGCCGTCTTCGAAATGTAGACTGGATGCTGTCAGCTTCGGTATACTATACCCTCTGTGGCAAACGTACAATATACTAGAGAATTAGCTAACATTTCCGAAACAAAGGATACATGAAGGTTGTCATTTGTTTAACGCAATTAGACAGACAATAGTAACAATATAGGTTGCGGGAATGTCAGGCCAACGAAATAATTACTGTACGGCTCCATACTGCGTGCTACATCCTGGACAGAATACATTAATCCCCCAAGAGCTACTCACTTCAAAGAGGGATCAGTACCCGGGACAGTCTCTAACAGGCACTCTTCGTCACACTTACATTGCCTTGGGAGATTTCTATATTTCTCACACCAGAAAACTTTTCATTCCAGAAGGACTATTATGACTGTAGTCTTTTTAATTCAACAATGCGTGAAAATAAATCCCGAAGAAGCTAGCAAGGGCTCTGAAGAACTAAACCTGAAGACAATATTAAACGTACCGATACATCTTTTGTGTCAGAAATCTGCCCAAATGAGCTGGAAAAAGTTTTAACTAAACTCCATAATTCCCTTCTTACCCTCTCACTTCTGTTTAACTTGCATTCATATTGCAAAGGGCAAAGTACAGCTAGGGTTACCGATACATTACACCAGTTTCCCAACACACCATTTCGGACCCATTCCAAGGTTAATTTCCTTGGGGATATTTACACGTTGCTTACAGTTCGTAAATACTTCTCCATTTTATGGGTGACTCTTATCCACAGCTATAATCTAGGACATCAATTCATTGAGGGAGGAATCTGGAAACTTTGGGGTAAAAAAAAGGGATAAAAATTTATTCAAAGGGGTTTTATGTTTGCATCAATTTTAAGCCACGCTATAGCCTGTACCAATATAAACTCCAATGAAAACGCTAATTCCGATAAGACGCAACCAAGAAGCCATAAACGGAGGCAAATAATTTGGCAATTTCCTCTGACGCAACAAACAAAGCTTCTTCCGAAGCAAGAGAAATTCACTATGAAGTGGAGCACGTTTACACCGGGTCTAGGACTGCCGGATATTCGGTTTTCTACTTATACGGTTTCAACTGGGCCCGGAACACTGATGCTCGGTCCTGTGTGCTACCGTAGCAACAGACTAGCCTTCCAGGCAATACCAAATTCACCTTCTCTCATGGTCCGTTTTCCAGGTATTTTCCGTGAACGTGTTTGTGTTTCAACAAGTTTGATCCGGATCGCGGAAATTAAGGCCTGATTAATTTCCAACGTAGTTCAGTCTAGGTGCTGTAAACAGAAAGGCATACTGGCTACAAATAAGTAATATTATCTAGGTTGCTCACCTTTGTTTGGTTGTCCTGAGTCGATCAAGTGTGCATTTGTAACAGCTTGCCTTGATGTTCTTCATTTGTACAGTCTGTTTCACAGCAGGGAATTGAGCTGATCATGACTTTTTTTCTGAGTGGCTGACTAGACATCACAGAGTCCCTATACGGAGATTGTTTACGCTTCACTAGAGGTGTATAGTGGTTTGGATTGGAGTTTAATGGGTCACTGAAGGAATGTAAATCCGTGTCCACCTCGGGAATTCGTTCATCCGCTGAAGAAGGACTCCTGTGTCTGTCGGGCAGTGTACATGTTTGGTATCGTGTGTTGGTTTGTAACGTTGTGTAACCGTCAGGATTGGAATCGATTCCTGATGTGGATCTCACAGGAATCAGTGTCAGTGGTCGACATTCCTGATAGTAAATACGGTCACCCGTGTAAATCCGTTGTAGTGTGGAATCATCTAAAATGTCCGTGGTAGTGTCGTGTGACTGAGGGGTTCCTACATTGTCTGGCGCATAAAAGTGTTGAACAGGGAGATTTAATCCACACATTTGGGATGATGACGTGGAAGGTTTGAGGTTGGGGTCGGGTTTACCACTGGTGAAATCTTTACTGATATTCCCACCAGTGCTACTATCCCTGTCGCATAAATGTGTACAAAACCATGCAAGGGTTTGTGGTGCCTCTTGTTCTGCTTGTGTCCTGGTAAATCGTGGTGCATTCCAATGTCGTGCGTAAACAATGAGACACAATGTGGCCAGAAGTAATAACAGTATTAGGCCTAAGGAAAGAATGAGCACAGCATCGCCAGTAAATCGGGGAAAACCAGCGAGTAGTTTAGATCGTTTTTGTTCAGATATTTTGTTGCTTGTAAAGTCCTCGGCGTTACTCAGGTCTATTCTAGTGTGTGCACCCGAAAATCGCTCAATGTTATTTGAAACCATTTGCATTTCCCTGTCAGAAGTAGACAAACTGTGTAGATGATGAGATCGTGGTGGGGTGGGCTCAACTCGCACGAAGAACCTCAAAGACGTTGACCTTGGAGGACTGCCGTCATCTTCGACGGTCACTTTGTACGCATATAAGCCTGTGTCTGTCTCCATTACGTCCCGTGTAAGGTAAACTGTACCTAATCGCTGATCGACATCCAGGAAGGGAGTATGACGATTCTGAATCTTTGGATCTCTATCTTTTTTCCTAACGGATTGATTTAGACCATAAACAGTTTCGTCTACCAAACTGAACAGAAACTGTCCGGCATTCGAGTCCTTGTCGTTGACATTGACTGTCATCAGCTGATAATGCTGACGTTCGACGTTCGACAGGTAGAAAGTTTTGTTTTCTTGTTGCGGAAAGATAATGTTCGGATCATTGTCATTCTCGTCTTCCACCAAGACAAAGACCGTGGCCGTGGTCGTGTGCACGCGGTGGTAGTTCAATTCATTCCTGAAAGCTGCCGAATGTTCCAAACCATCAATCACTAGAACATTGAACTCGTATGATTCTCTAGCCTCTCTGTCTAGTGGTCTCGTTGTGTTCAGATAATAGACAACGGAAGCCCCGACTTCTCCTCCGTAGTCCGGCGGCTGCTGGCTACGCTTGCTGTTCCACAACTGAAATGGTAAGTCGTCATGCTTCTGGAAACGTGCTGACAGGTGGTCAAGGGCGCCATCTAAATCGTGTACAACCAGTTGACCAATGCATGTTCCAGCGGGTAAATTCTCTTTGACGCTCAAGCGGTAGTAGCTTTGTTGAAGAATCGGAGGATTGTCGTTCTCATCCAGGATCACGATTTCTAACTTAGTTTCTGTGCTTTTCGGTGGAATGCCTTGGTCCTCTGCTAAGATTGTTAGTACAACTCTCTCGATATATGGTTCAACTGACTCCCTGTCTATCACTTTTCGTGTGACAAGATCACAAGTGGTTGGCTCGACATGGAAGTAGTCTGCATAGCTCGGCTGTGTAGAATTACGCTCCAGAGGGTGAACAAGCTTACAGGTAACAATACCGTTTTGACCCGAGTCTAAATCACTAACGTTTATTCTTGCCACCAGAGTGCCAACTGCACTGTTCTCATATAGCTTGATTGTACTGGACCCTTTGGAATGTGACGTGTGACTCTTAATCCCGTAAATTTTCGGACTGTTATCATTCACGTCCATTACGTGAACGTTGGCTGTCACATGGCTTGTTTTGGAGGGTGTCCCTGAGTCAACACAAACGATATGTATACGGCGAACGGAACCACCCGTTTGCTCTTCTTCACGGTCTAGTGGTCGCAAAGTCAGCAGATTATATTGCACTTGTCCAGTTTGCCGACGGACCTCGGATAACTGAAAATAACTTTCAGGTGTGAGAATGTAAGTGCCGTTATTCCTAAGCCTGTTTGATATGGGTGAGGGTGAATCGCCAGGCGAGTTCAAGTTGCAAACTACGTGATTATTCATCGGATTAACATCCCTGTCTGTGACAAACAAATCAGCCACAAACTGCGGAGGGTCTGAATTCTCCTGAACCATAGCAAAAGTGCCTGGTCTTCCAGTGGATTCTTCCAGTCTCAAATAATCCAGTTCGATCACAGGAGCCTCATCGTTAATATCCTCTACATTGACTATCACGTACGCCGTGGATGTGTATATATCGGCCTGACCTCCAACACTGTGAGCCCCCATTCCTATGCCATCAAGTTTCATTCTACGCTCGTGTTCAGTATCAATGGCAAGAACTTGGAACGTAAATTTGGATTTCGTTTCATAATCCAGAGGCTGTCGAAGGTATAACTCCCCAGAGTGCTCGTTTAGTTTGAAGTATCGCCGGACAAGTTGATCAGTTTGTGGGGCAAACTCGTAACGAATAATTGCAAAGTTCATGGTGTCCCTGTCTGTTGCTTCCAGCTTTAGTATGGGGGTCTTCGGCCAAGAAGTCTCAATGATATCAGCTCGATAAGTCACCAAATGTGATATGTCCAATTTATCTGGAGCTGAAGGATGTTTGGTTGATTGTGGTCTGAATACAGGACCATTATCGTTTATGTCCTCCACAAGGACGTGTACCTTTAAAGTGTTCCGGTCATCATAGCTTGATGTGGTTTCAGCGAACGAATCGTATGCTTTGATTTCAAAAACAAACAAGTTTTTTTTTTCGCGATCGAGTGCACACCTCAGTTCAAGAAATAAGGCAGCGATTTCGTGATGAAGTTGCCCTTGGTATAGCACATCGTTGGTTTGCTGGTATAGTACCCACTCTTTCTGATCAGTTGGAAATAGCTTATACTGCTTGATGGCAAATTCAGGGGAATCAGGGTCCATTGCCAGAGGAAGTCGAATTCGTGTACCAATTTGTGCTGATTCCGGAATAGACAAATTTATGAACTTATGTGGATGGAATGTTGGTACGTGATCATTTCTATCCATAATTACAACACGGACATCTAGAAATTCCGGTAAACCAGGGAGAGAGGCAGACGCTTTTCGATGCAACGCCACCTGGAACTTTAACTCGCACTCCTGCGATGAGCTTCCAAGCATTGCAGTTGAGCCAACAACCGGACCCAATTTGTTCCAATTTGGTGACTTAACCATGGCACCCACCTGGTCCTGGTTGCCAAAACTGCCTTCGTTTGTATTGAGTTGTGTTAAATGTGAGCACAGCATTTCACGATCCATCGGGACTTTGGTGAAAAGGTCACCCTTATGCTCATCCAACTTGAAAAATACCGCCGGGGGTCGGTTGGCGCGTACAAGCACAGCCTGGAATGATGCACCATCGATGGCACCATTCTGGTATGCGTCCGGATGTGTGAGGCGGCCCAGACGATGACCAGCAGGGGCATCATCAGTTACGAAGAACACGTTTGGCTCGTTTGCCAAATTTTTTGAAATTGCAGTTGAAATGAGAAGAATTTCCATCAACACCCTCTGATAACAGATAATCCAGCAGTCGAACTTGTAAGTGGATGTAAGCGTATGCATTTCAGTTGTTTTTGCATCAGCAAGTGCAAAAATTCAGTTCATCATCTGGAAGAAAAATAGGAGAAGTGGGTTAATCATCATATAAACCTATTCATAGGTAACTGAACCGAGCACTGTTACATTTACACTACTAAGGAAGAAACAATTCATGTTGCATTTGATGAGAAATACTGCAATGTTACTGACTTAAGGCAGTCATTTGGTTTTCAAACGTGCCTAACTTTCGATGAGTAGAGGGAAGTTCCCCAGTGACAAGGAAAAATGCCTATGCACGCTTAGTGGCATTTCATTTAGTATGAGCTGAGAGTACATAGGTACATTGTGAAATAGAGACAGCGAGAAATGTAAGTGTCCCTCGCCGATAATTTACTTCTGAACCGGGGTCTCCTTATCTCCTCAAGACAGATGGAAGAGCATTGTGCGCAGTAGCCGTATCAA
The DNA here is from genome assembly GCF_000715545.1 of Opisthorchis viverrini. NCBI lineage: Eukaryota > Metazoa > Platyhelminthes > Trematoda > Opisthorchiida > Opisthorchiidae > Opisthorchis > Opisthorchis viverrini. Next base: position 1,712,936 of record NW_008751714.1, read on the forward strand.
TAATTTTAAATTAACAAAATTTCAGATATTCTGAGGACCTGACACTGAACAGAATGGCTAGGAAGCAGTCGTGAGAAGTTTTGAAATATGATCCATCATGATGCTGGAAAACAATTGGCCATTCGAAGATGGCTCGGTATCCGTAATGCAGACTCTATTAAACATAAGCTGTGATTGCCAAGAATAGCCCTTATTCTAGCGTTGCTTTAATGGGTTTTCAGAAACGAGTCAACATTTTTAAGATAATGCTGACTCCACCACTTTCGATGACGTTTAAACTGGCTGGTGGAAGTGAAAACTGAAATGATAAACTTTAATAATGATAGTGTTGGCGAAACTGCCGACAACATGGACAAATCTGACGTGATGATGGACAGTTCGTCGTGTACATGAAGAGAGTCGATTCTGGAGGGCCAAGAATTATGTGCATTACAAATCTCGGTTTCAAAGCCGAGGTATAGTGCTCGAAAATTAAACAGTCGAGCGGGGGTTGCACTTATAAAGGATCCAACGCATCATTCTTCAAAAGTGTCGTCAGATTTAAACTAAGCGGTGTTGCCGAGTTCAAATTATTCGAAATTTTATGTGACCGGTGAGCTGCCTAGGCCACTTACAACACCAGCAACCGGAATGTGGAGTAAAATGCCCATCTCAAAAGTTTGCATTTATATCACTCGTGCGGACTGTCCCCTTACTGCCCTGTGGTATTTATTTCGGCGGATCCGTATCAAAAGAGGGGTGTTTAAGGCCGTAATGCCTATCTTAGTAGAGCTTATTACCATTGCATATTTTTAGCCACACAGAAGCCCGAGCTTTGGATAGTTGACATGGGAAGCAAGCATATTACCGCTACACCATCAGCGAACGCTGGACGCAACTGAATCATCACGTCCGAACGGGCAAATACGTTTACTCTTGAGCGTTGTGATTGTTTTGCACATCTTGGGTGACGACTCAGTAGTTGCCCTGGTTTTGTAAATCGACTGACCCGCCTGACAAGACACCCAAGTCAAACAGCACCAGGAACACTTGGAAACAGTCGAAAAACTTGTAGGTGGTTGCTTGTTTGAACAGACCTACTCCATTCCTGGTGTATTTTTCTGCTCAGGACATACCAAAAGCGGCAGGTTGAAATGAACCAGAGTTCCGTTTTTCCTAGAGCCCATTGAGTCTGCTACGAACAAAAATATACACTGACAATGCGTTGCATTCCGTAACGTTCTACTTTCTATATCACTTATCGGGTCAAAACAATCTGGTATAATTCTCAGTGATATTTACATATTTGCATACATACATGTCTGACGAAGAATCGGTCCGCTCAAAGCTGTTGATCAGCAATGTTTAAAAAGGGCCCTTAAATCTCTAGATATGTTCAGAAAATTGTCTGATAAAGTCCGGAAATCGGAGGGATAAGTAGGCAATAATAGATGAATATCGCATTGCCTTCACATGTGGCGGAAAACTAGGTTTGTGATCAAAACACTTACTTGATGGGAAGGTTTTTCTTGACTGGTAAGAAGGCTACTGCAAGCTTTCTTTCTCCAAGCGCTGAGATTTTATTTTTACTCAAGTGCTCAAACAAGCTTTGTGCGTGGGCAGCAAAATGTTTCGCTGGACATTGACTGAATGTGTCAACAACCTCCAAGACGCATTAATGCAATGTGGCAAACCTATGGTTGGAATTGCTAACCCATGCCGCTTGGATAAACTTTAAGGTAAACTTTTTTCCATCAAGATCTTTATAAGATCCAACAGGAACCAGCAGTCGCTGGTTCAACAGAGGAACAAATTGTTCTCTGTGAAACAAGTAAAATAATGGACCGTCAAATTAACACATCCATTTTATTTTTTTCAACCGTAATGCACTTTCAAACTGTGACCCCATCCAGGGAGGAATGAATTGTTTATAAAGTAGACCAAACTACTGACGGATTCATATCGAGTCCACACAAGAGGAGTTTGTTAGTGAAAAGTCGATGGGTGTGAAATTCATTCTTGATGCCTGCCGTTCAATAGATCGGAAAAAGTTGGGACCAATGAACCAGGGTATTTCCATTTTGATGTTTATCACTGTGCAGGAGTTCATTTGCTCAATGGGCAGTAATCCCTTAGATAAAGAAGCAAAAGTATTTCCTTTCGTTGAGGTTTTCTTGTCGATAACAATGTGTCCTCTTGAGAGACAGTTTTTTGTGAAGAAATATTGCCATGGGTTTTTCTTCTGCTGCAACAAACTCTTCGGTCAAGGTGATGCTGGCGCAAAAGCTGGTCGCTAACTAAGAATATCTATCAACTATTGGTTAAAGACAAATAGCCACACATATTTCTCTCATCCAGGTGTAAAGACAAGCAGTTTGAGAAAACAATATTCCACCCAGTGTAAAGGCATTATTGAGGAAAAGGTAGAGTAGACACTTCCGGAAAAAGCTGGATTGCAGGCAAAGCCTGTTTGGTTCCCATCTTCTATAGGCTTCAGCAAGGTTTCGTCAACTATCAGCTCCTGTGCAATTGCACATTTTGGGTATTTGTCTTCAGGACATAAAGGAGTATGCGAAAATGAAGTCGCATAAGTCAAAGCTCCCTCGATGATGATAATGGAGGGGCATTTACCATGGAGTGACTGACAATAAAACCTACGGGTTGAAAGGGCGACAATTCAATTCCATTTTTTGTCATCACAACTCTATTTTTGATGTTAGTTTTATTCGTTATGCCATGCTAAGTTTTTGAGATAGAATAGTAGTGATCTTCTATGGTTGATAACAATGACTGAATAAGTCCATTAAGTCCAGTCAATTTCATTGGATTCTCTTCTAATATAATCGGTTACTAAGCATGCAATTTTGAACAATTATTCTTTCAGGAAACGAGAAAATTAAAGACTACTAGACCGCCCATTTAAAGTGCATCTGATAAAGCCTGTCTCGTTTGGTGTTATATAGGAAGAAGCGGACGGCGTTCTGGTCAATGTGTCCTCTTGAGAGACAGTTTTTTGTGAAGAAATATTGCCATGGGTTTTTCTTCTGCTGCAACAAACTCTTCGGTCAAGGTGATGCTGGCGCAAAAGCTGGTCGCTAACTAAGAATATCTATCAACTTGGATGCGGCTTTTCAAGGGATGGTAGGGCCTGCAAACTGTTTGGTTGCCAAAACGCACTTTGAAGTTCCAGCAGACAATGAGATTTCAAAACTGCATAATCATATATTCACCTAATCGAGGCTCGAAACTCTTTGCTTTATTCTGAGTTTCTTTATATCCGGGTCTGGACTTGCATGAGCATCCTCTTTTCTCCATTAAAAAATAATTGTGACATGCAATACACACTTTTATTACCTATTGAAGCGACACAGTAATTTTATGGTGCTCACATCTGATTCACCCAGTTTACTGGGTAGTTTATAACCAAAAATATCCTGATAATCTATTAGTGATTCCCGTTTTGATGGCCAAAATTATTTTCTAATTCAATCCGATGGTAAATAAAACCAGTCATAGACCGACGTCCTTGTTCGTGTGAACAAACGGTCATATTCTGAACAATCCAGATCTAAAGTGATGAAACTTTCATTGATATTTAGGGTGATGAGTTGCACAAAAACCGCCGTACAATTAACAGGCTGTCAGTAAAGCGAAGGCCGCAGCACTGATCAAAGTAAACAACGGTGTTGCAGGTCAGAAGACTGAAGGAGTCTGCAGTACTGAGTAAAATTTAGTGGCCGCCTTGTTCAACTTCTCGTGTGCAACTGCAGGTAAACCAGATATATGCTAGGTTTCCATGTACAGTTTGGATGCTTGACACTTGCCTAATTGAATAGAATGGAACTAACTGTATTGAGTACGTTTGCATGCATACTATAATGAGCAGTGGTGTCTGACGTGCTTTCTACACCGATCAAAAATAAATATTCGTGATCGCTGTATTTTTCAATATGCAAGTATAAGTGTCGTGGCTCAAGAAGAGAAATACAGAAACAAGTGTTCTCATGTGTAACACGGATTTGAATATCATGAAAATAAGCGACCAAGCTGGTATGTGTAATTCATTTATAGCGACTTTGAAATATTTAAGCAGCGGGAACGCACCGGAGCTCACAAAGACACAAGATGATGTCATTCGATTTGGGAAAGTGCCATTGTAAAAGTTTTGTGCTGCTTTTGCATCAGTCAAATCAGATTAAAGCAAATTCTAGCTTTGCATGTTTGTACTTTGAAAAACTTACTTTTCAAGTGGTTTTCGGGATTTTTTGGTAAATGCTGAACGGCGCCTATCAACAATGTGAGGCGCAACATTCGTCTCTAATGTTTGGTCATCCTAGTATTTAGTGTCACCAAAACAGAATATTTTTTGACAGATGAGGTAGATTTTATTGTGCATTGATGATAAATCACAAGCTCTTGTTTAAGCAGCTTATGGAGACTTATCGCACGTCACTGGCAAAGGCTATGCGGACTAAAACTGAATTTTCAAATGGTGGGAACCACGTGGATGCACATCCAAACACTTAATACACTAACAAATTTGGCTCCTTGGGACTGCTATAGACCCTCTAGTGTTCGGCATTATCCTACTGAACTTGCGCCTTATAACTTATGCTCATTGGCTTCCGCTAAGCGCAAACACTTCACTGTTAGCATACTATGAAAGGTTACTTAAAACGCACATCCTAACCACACTTTCAGGAAACCTGAAGAGAACCCCAAAACCTTTCCATGCCATGGGCGACGCCAATGAGTTTACATAAAGTCCGTTGGGGCCAGGCCTCTAGTTCACCTACTGTTCAAAAGCAAGCAGCTCCTCTGGTTGCGCCGATCACGCTCACATCGTGGAGTTGTTTTTGGCTGATCTCTGCACACAATTGTGATCACTGTACGTACTGACAAATCCATTTGGCGTACAATTGTTAGCAAGATTTAATTATCCCACAAAACTCACCTAAGGCAATCTGACACTAGGTTGAACTTTTCAATCAATTGTAAAATGTTTGTGACCGATTGGGAAGTCATTTTTTTTCTAGAGAGGTTCGGTCAACTATCGGTGGATTTATTGCTGGGCAACATTTCGCTGTTGGCAAAAGCTTCGTCAGACCAAGTGAGTAAGTAAGTAGGTTGATTGGGTTTTAAGTCAGTCAGGGAACCAATCCGTGGGATTTATTATGACTAGCCAACTTGATCAGTGCTGAGTGTTCAGTCTGATGTTCCTATTTGCTGGTTATTTGGGATGACTAACATTTACGATAGATTGGTTAGGGGGGAGGATTTGTCTCTATGATGAACCGGATTTTTCGCCCTTGCTTTTTCCGTCTAGGACACCTTATTGGAAAATTTCTCTTGGGGTCATTCACAGATTTCATTCACTTGTGTTCGTTACGAAGCCGTTGTGTCAAAAGCAAAACATTGCCCAGCAATAAATCCACCGATTGTTTACCAAACCTCTCGGAAACGATAGTTTGAATTTTGTTGCATGACACAAAATATGTGCTCTAATCCCTCCTTAGAGTGAATCCGCTAGAAAGTATTCTTCGCACAAGGGGAGTAATTTTGTGCTCCAATGTCACTCATTGTTGAATCTTCGTCAGCCGGAACACTATGTGTGACAGAAAGCCCAATCAAAAGCTTGATTTACTGGGCGCTTTTCACGACATTCCATTTGTCCGAGGTATAATCGGAGGACAGTGAATTACCTTTGTCGCTATGTCGATGACACCGTATATCACGTCAAAAAAGTCGAGCTTTACGCCTGTCGGAGTTTTGTGAGCTCTGGTTGCGCAAACCTTCTGTGAATTCCAGACAGTTTTAACAGAGCAGCTGACACCGAGCATTAGTACTCGCTTAAAAGTGGACTGATAAACGGTCGTTTCTGCATGATTGCTTGTGACATTCATTTGTTTTGTTTTGCCTCACGTGCTCAGTGAGGTGAAGCGATTTGTACGTTTGCGCCAAAATACGATCATTCCACAGATCAACACTGGTGGATGAGTACCTGAAATCTATTTGGGTAGTTTCAACATAACTGTAAAAGCTGAATACAGAATATCCTAAGAATAATTGGGGATATTAGGCGGAAGTTGAATTTAGAAGCATCATCTCTTAATGAACTGATAGGATAGGTAAGAGAGAAAACCACGATGTAACACAGAATGTACCCAACTGGCCCCTTGATGTTAACAAAAAGAGTGAACATATTTATGTTACAGTACTACAAACAGGGGCAATGGGACAGACTTCAAATGACCGTTCCTTACTTAGTAATGAAAGGTTGGAAAGACCTCAGAAACAGCTTGGCGCTAGCTAACGACTTTTGATAGGCTCAAGCGTAACAACTCCTTCACCGTGACGTTTCGGTTAGACAGCCTGGATTTTTTGCTATACCTTCAAAGGAAAAGATGTTTTCTGTCGAAACCTACCACGTGAAATATTTGCCATGAAGAACTGTCCTACGTAGAAACTAGAGAAGCCGTGGATAGAGCAGACGTTTGAGCTGCATACTGGTGTGACTGTTAAGAAACAAAGACTCCTTATTTATGGATCTATAACGCTTCCAGTGCTTTAAGAAAATAAACCCCGTTCAAACACCTGTTGAAATAAATTTCCATAAGATGAGCAAAGTAATTTGTAAAGCATATTTGAGTAAACGGTTGTCTGATTGGTCTACTGTTTGTGGCTTTGAACCTCAAAGACACGAAGCGTATCTTTCTGTCATCAAACATCCCACTCCCTGAATGCATGCGTTACTAAAGGGGAATATAGAAGAATTCCCACATCACGCTTTATATACCTTGCATTAATTCCTAATAGTCCAGCAAATAGTTTTTTTCTCTATTTTTTATTTAGTGTATATTTCATTTGCAGATTTCAGGTTGCACATTTGGGCAGTGGCTTATGCAACTCAGTTGTTGCCGAGACGTGTGGAAACCAATGAACTTTGACAAATTTAAAGAGAATGCTAGAGAGTGACGTTTACATTACACATAAGTGAAACGAGAAAAGTCGTATGTTAAAATTTTTTTCAAATTTTAAAATAAATTTGATGGTGCAGATGAAGGGAAACAAACAAAAAAACATACCAAAATGGCTGCTAGTAACATGTACTTTCTTCAAATATTTTGACCAAATCAGACAAAACGTCTCAGGGTTTGTAGCATTTCAGACAAAACTAATTTGTTTAAAAATGGTAAAAGCGCAAAAAATCCTCATTGTATGAATATGTTCCACCGAAATCTGGTCGAAGCAGAAGCTTCCCACTTAGTCTAGGTCAGGAAAATAACATATCCCCTGGGGAAAATTTTGACTAGTCTCGTCACTCTTTCGTCTACAGAAGAATCAATTTATCAGCTGGAAAAAACATGCAGTCGGAGTGAGAAGAATTTGTCCATTAGTTAAACAGCTAACTTTCCCGTCCCTCAATTTTCCCCTGGATTGTCTCCAAAGCCACATTGTTCACTTTTTACAACGATCAAATGAGTTGCACAGTCATTAAAATGGTGAAACACAGGTCCACCAATTGTAAAGCTACTTTGAACATACTGGACTTTGAGGTATCATGTGCAGATCGGTGGTGTGTCTTCGCCTCGGGTGAAATGTCAGTCAATAATGAAAATGCCCTCGGAAGCGATCAACTCCGGCTGGTCATTTCTATCGGTCTTCATAGGGGAGGACAAATATACTACTTTCAAGAAAATTTCACTTGGGCTACAAGCGAAAAGTTTTTGGTCGTTCTTTTGCTCAAAAATAAGTAAACAACTGTAATATGTGGGGGATTATTTCAGCGACCAGTAAAGCTATTGACAGAAACTTATAAGATGAACGACTGAAAAGATTAAGAATATACGGCAAAGAAAACTAGGAAGTCATTGCTTTAAACGAGGATTTATGATTATCCGTTTGGTTGCTTTTCAGATGTACATAGACCCTCATCTTGAACTAAGTAATACACCTGAGTTAACGGTCCCATTCGTTCGAAAAGTTGAGTGAGCTAGCCAATGTTGAGAGTTAAATCCACATCGCACGCCAAACAACCATTAACGGTTTTGGCAAGCTTTGACAGTTGTAGACACTTATCATCTGAAAACGACGAGTTATAGCCAAATCGACTTGGGGATGGCAGAAATGAGTTTGTGGTTGTCGGAGGTGAAATGCTAAATTAAGCCTGTAATAAAACTTTCGGCTTGTATTCGCATGTTCGGCTTGTCTTATGTTTTTGGGTTGGGCTCACCTAGCTCGTTATGATAAGATCGTTCAAGTGGCGCACATCAAAAGCTTTTATACACCCCAAAAGTAAGACTGCGAAGTAGGCAAAAAGACGAATTGATACATTAGACTTTTCTCAGCCAGTCTGTGCAATTGTTTTCAGCTACACGCTACTCACAGTTAAGGTGCAACCATGATTAGTTCAAGGATATTGGACGTAACATCTGAGTCCAACCAAAGCAAAAATCGCATCATCAACTTCTCACCTATAGCTCGTTTCCCGGTCTACCTTTTGAACAGCACCATACGATGCGGTAATTCGGACTGGATGAAGAATTTGAAAGAAATACTAAAGGCCAAACGACATACAATGGTCTGTATCTAGGGTTCCTGAACTGGAATCCTCAGTGGTTTAACTTGACGCCAAACATGAATAACTGGGTAAATCTAGGTTTCGGTGCCCGAACGCAGACGAAAGGCAATCACTGTACGCTAGACCATATAGATGGAGTAGCATGATTTGATGACTAAATCAAAATACTCTGTAACAACATAATTTTGGCACAACTATGGTGTCAGTCCTTTTCCGATTTAACACTACAAGAGGGTTTGCCGATGAAAAGTGCATCTTGCTTTGGGTCTCTAAGTAATGACTCTCGTTGTGAGTCTTCTTTGTGAATAATAAATAAATAAATAAATAAATAAATAAATAAATAAATAAATAAATAAATAAAATAGGTGCAAAATAAAGTTGTTTTACGGTTGATTTTAATTTTCAACTGCAAGAAGAAGCGATAGGTGGATTATTTCAGAATTCAGGAACCCTCAAAAGTTAAAAGGTATAGTGGCCGAAGTGAAAATTCTCGCGAGGTTAATGGCTTTGCGGAAATTATCTTTATTCTAAACTTCCGTAGTACTTACGCATCTCCCAACGTATTAGATTACATGTTATTACTGATTTAGGTGTACTATCATCTGGTTAGATTTATAACGTTAAAAGAAACGCAGTCAGTACGAGGGAAGTTGAAAAGTTGTCGCCACCTTCTCGCCATTCGAAGTAACAACTCCTCAAGCTGGGACGTTAGTTCGGACAGCCCTTACTGACACGAATCTTAAAGTTATTTACCGTACCTCCGATAGTATCTATGAAGCATATCCTTAGTTTGTCCATTTTGCTAAACCCTAAAGGAAGAGGTCAGACGTTATCCAAAACCGTTTGACTGTAACAAAAAAGATGGTGTGGCCTGCTNAACCACTGCCTTACGACAAATTGTGTAGGACAGATAACTCACCATATCCCTGTCTTTGGATAACTAAGGACGTAAATCACTCTTTATAAAATCCCCATCAAACGTTCAAAACAAAAATTGAACGATATGCGATCATATTTCCAGTACAGTATTAATGTCTACCCCTCGAGATGGGTGTGATCTGTTGGGTAGACACCCGTAATGCGGAATCGATCTCGTACACATGAGATGAATTCACACCTCCTTCGAGCTTTACAGCTGGCTTCGATTAATTTTCAAATTCCTTTCGGAATGTCAATGAATCGTCCCCATTGATGTTGCGATTTTTCTCTGTATTCCTTCTAGCATGTGCCCCAGAATGCCAGTTCATTCTAGATTGTTTTATTCTTTGTTTTTTTGGCATTGTTTGAAAAATACCAACGGTAACAAACAAGCTACACTAGAAATAAGAGCTTTGAAATGTTTTGGCTTGCCTTGATTCTCGCTACCTCAAAACTCATTAGAAACACCTTGAAAACGAATACATCATGGGAATTTCCTCCTTGTGATACAATATAAGCATTGAGTCAGCGAAAATGTGCAGCAAAGCTAAAGTAGTTGCAGAAATAAGGTTTCTAATGATTATGTTTCTTGAAGTATGACTTCCCGGGACAATCGATTCGGAGGAACATGCGACTCTCAACTCCCAAATATGATAGAGTGGAAATAGTTCTGATTTTGACTATCATCTGAATGTGATCTAATGATCTCGAAGACGTTAAACATGAGCGAAAATTCTTTGCAGATAGACTTTGATGATGTGCATTCACATCAGCATTTTCTTTGAAAGCAAAGTTCCCGATTCCACGACCTTCTCTGTCTAATGCTATGCATTCGAGCGACTATATACCGAAGGCTAAAAGAACACAAACTCATGTATTATCCAGCCTGGCTGCATAGCAATATTACAAAGTTGAAAGTGGAATGTAACGATAGTTCGGCACTTTCTTTAGATTCCAGCTGTGTTCCCATAGTTTTTTTTAAAATGCTCCCTTCTCAAACGTTCTACCACGTAAAAATTCCTGTCAAACCCTAGTAACCCTACTGACGAGACATCGCAGAAAACTAGCCTACTCAATACACTGTTCCGTTCTAATATCTTGCTATTCTCAACTTTCTTGCTTGCTAGCTTGCTTTGCGTGACACAGAAAAGATGTTCTGCGACGAGTCAGTAGCAACGTGAGAGAAATAACACTGTCAGGAGATTAGATAGGTCAGTCTGTTCCGCAGGATATTTTATCTTTGTTATTGGCCATGTAACAAAATCAGATATGAAATAGAAGAACGAAGAAGGATCTTTTAAGAGTTGACAACTCCACTGAAATGTGCAGTAACGGACACTATTGAAGTTTAAAATAATTAAGCGAAGTTGCCGCGTTTCCTAGGGATCCAATGACTAAACACAGACTTTTAAAAAATGACTATACTTCAACCGTTAATCATGGAGTAAAGTTGCATTTAGTTGAAGAGTATTGCAACCATTGGTGGGTTTGGAAGACACGTTAAGAAATGGAAAATGTCTTCCTGTGGCCTCACTTTCTTAAAGGTGTTCAAAATAGTTTGTCAAACTAAGAAGTTTGTCCAGTTTGTACTAAATATCAGCTTGAAAATAAATTAACGATATTTTTGGAACATCTACTGATTGTGAACCGTGGGAAACTCGATGTTTTTCATGTGATAGCTTGTGCTTTTGTCCAAACAATAGCCCTTATCTCAGTAGTTGCAGGCCCATTTACAGACAAATAGAATAATCCACTTTGCCTTTCCTGTTCACACCTTACTTCTGTGGATATGTCATGCAACACTCGGATAACTGTCCACACTGCGTGCGTGTAAATAGAATAATCCACTTTGCCTTTCCTGTTCACACCTTACTTCTGTGGATATGTCATGCAACACTCGGATAACTGTCCACACAGAACTGCGTGCGTGTTTGATGGAGCGAGCGAAAGTGGTCCAATTGTCAGAAATCATCCAACTGCAGCTTATTTGAGGAGGGTGATAAGCTAATAATCAGTTATACGAAAAATGCACAGCAAGTAACTCAATAATCCTGGCGAATGGCACAACTTTTTCCTGTGGTAACAGGTATTCACTTTTCACTGGGTGGGCAGAACAACTATAGCTTTTCGCGTTATTGACTGCAACCTGTAACGAAGTAAAACATGAATTGAAAACAGTTCTTTTGCTATAAAATCAGCACGACCAAAATTTTCCACCATCCATTTGGGACGAAATACGATTAAGGGTGGGGTGCATGGAAGGTGATGTGATTGACACCGTATAAACAGAGGCCAGCGGATAAGATTAGTCCGGCCAGCAAACGAAATAAACTAGCCGTAAAATTACTGTCCCGAATTTGGGCTTGTGTAGAAGAACGCTCGCAGATTGTCAGCCATTACATTTTAGAGACTAAGAATGGTTGATGCGATCCGTTTTGATACCTGTAGTGGGTTACGCAGCCAGTAAATTTGAAAAACGACGGCATTCGAAGCGTCGTTTGGCATTTTTACTCATTTTAGGATTTAGTCGATAGAATAAATACAGCAAAATCGCTTAATCCAAACGAGAATGGTGACCTTTTGAAAGATGCAAATGCAGGTATATTTTTCATTCACTAATGAACATAATTGTTACGGTATTGTTACACTGAAACTTACAGTATATTATATTTTCTAGTAGTATGTATTGTGCACACAAAATGCTCCACTGGAAGCTGTAAACAATTCCCGATGACCGTGCTCCGGCGTCGTATTCATCCCGCAGACTACATTGGTTAGGAGAGATGAAGGGCTCTGAGACGAAAAGAATTCCAATGCTTAGATGCAAGTGCATCATTCGTAAGAGTTGTACAAATTTCCGTTTGCTGAAACTCGCGGGCTCAGGATCAAACCACGCAGCCGCCAACCTTGGGGGAAACCTAGGGAAATGATGTGTGGTGCCGGCAGTTTAGTGTAAAGGAGACACTACCAGTGGAGGGAAGAATGCCTTTGCTGCGGCGTTATTTATTAGAAAATGCCAACATATCAGTTAGACAATCGGACAGGGAAGCAAAACTCTCATATGCATCTAGTTCACAAAAACTGAACATCTATCTTTTGTTGAACGCGTCTTCCTTAACTTTCCTGGATATTCGTTGAGTGTTGCTCAAGTTCAAGCAACCGCTACAAAGCAACTCCACAAAACCGCAATAGATCTCCCTTTTCGAGAGACACAAATTGAATTTACAGGAAGAAAACATACTACTAGCATCCCTCCCCATCAGTAGCATCACCGTTACACGTATTTAATTTGGGCCAAAATACCTAGTCCAACTGATGGCTTCCAGCCGGCGTTTCCGTGTTTTCTTATCAACCTTATTCGCGCAAGTTTAGCCCTACATCAATGGCATTCTCTTGGAAGTAGTCATAGTAAGTAGTGCTGTGGGATAATGGGACTGAAAATCTTAAGCTAGCCGACTGCTCAAGTGTACCTATTTTCACTGGTTCAGGGATTCCCAACACAAAATGTCCCACACCATTCTCGACCAAGGGACATTTTATTCGCTTAAATGTGCTCCATTTTTTCACACATTCTGTGAAGTGACTATTCAGCCCAATCAACCCAAAGCAAAGGCGATAATAATGAGCTCAGTTATTCCCCAACCACTTGTCAGACTACAGTGATTAGCACATCTTCAGTTTGTGACCATGATATGTCAGACGGTTTCGGTGTAGACAAAAACATCGCCGTTCAGAGCACACTATCGATTGAAATCAGTACCCCCACGGCTTAATGAATTATCCAGGCATGAAACTTCCTAAAATTGTTGTGCACAATTATATTCTCGCCTAAATGCTAGGCTTGCCCATCGGTTTGTGACAGCGTTCACACTAATCAAGGTGACAGCTTCAGTGCTATCTGTTAAATGGTAAAACGCTTGCAAGCCAACTGTCAGACTCGGAAAGTGGTCCAAAATTTGGTAAAACGCAACGTGATCTTGAAACTGAAAGTGTAAGCGAAACAAAGTGTCTTCCGCGAGCGGCTAGAGCCTTGAGCGCTACAAAATAATACATGTATCGACAAGTTTGCCTCCGAATTACTTCACCTTTCATCCACCTAAAATCTGGGGAAATAACGAATGTGGGCGGATTAGGGTAAGAACGATTACCGGTCATAATGTAACCAAATTTTTGAGTGTAAGGAAACTAGCGAAAGTGCTTAATTTGACCGCAAAAGCTTGTTGGGTCATGTGTTAGAAAACTGATAGAGCTTACACAACAGAAGCACCGGGAATCGTGGATTGTAGGTAGGAATGAACATAAAGTTAAAGCTGTTTTCCTTCCACTGATGTGGAACGCAAATAGAAATTAAATACTCCTAATGACCACAAACACGGGCCATACTTAAACAAACTTCTTCTTCATTCAAGGAAGTACCTTTGATGTACATACTATTGAATTGAGAGCGATGAGAGGGAAATTTATTCTTTCTCCATCCAAATATAACTTATTTTAGGTGTTACCAGAAAACTGATCTTTTATAAAGACAGACCTCCAGATGATATGAATTAATTTATTACTCGACGGGGAGTACGCTTATATCCTGTCCAGTTCAGTACAACAGTTAACTTTTTTTTGGTGATCAGGATGGAATGGTGCAAGCTCACAATGCCGCAAAGCGCTACGAACTGAAACATGAAGAACGTTTTATATTGCATACTTTTGGGACCATTCAATATTTTGGATTCGGTCAGGAGACCCACTGCTTCTAAATTTGCGCTGAACTCCCTTAAGAACACGTTAAAAACACTTTGATTTTTCAGTTTTGTGGTCGAATACTGAGTTTATTATTTGTCAGTCAGATTACTCAATGGGCACGCTTTCGCATTTCAATAAAGGCTATCCAGTGTAATTTAAGAACGGTTTCCCAAATGAGTCTAAACTTTATGGATTCACAGTCGCATTGAACTTCTAGATTCAGAAATATTTTGCCTTCAAAATATCAGTCTTTTTTCTCCTCTCCACATGCACTTGTGATAAAATAAATCCGCTTCTGTTCGCATTGTTTATGATCCGTGTTTAATTAGTCCCCGTCACAATTTGTTCCAGTGCGTTCTCTGTTTCCATAACAATAGATATGTGTGCATGCTCTTCATTTCCAAGCTAGTTTATTTTCGAAAGCGTGAAAACAGTGATGATTATACAAACAAATCATGCAACCCCAACCAAAAAACGTAAAGAAGCCCGATGTCAATTTATTTTTCCTATTTTGTTTAAAAGGCCTAGTTAAATTTGCAAGAGACCACGATCCATTATTTTGGTGACTTAGATAATATTGTCACTTCTATGCATTTACCATGCTTGTGAAAGGATGTTTTAACCTCTGCTCAAAACATTACAATCCCTGATCTTCACGTTTTTATGCATATTTAGATTTTTAAATATGGTGACGTAAATTTAATCAAAGTGTCTACTTTGGAATTTATGACACAATTTCCCCACTCATCTAACCCAAAAATTCTCAATAACTGGCTGCAACTAATCTGGTGAAAATGTTGATCAGCCACTTGTGACTGAATGGGTAGTGCTCAAAATGCCGGCCGGAGAATGTCGGGTTCGAACCTCTTTCGAGTTTTTAAAAGCGAAACACCAAGGATTTTTAAAGAGGGTCAGAAACTTTCACAATGCACATCTGCTTTTCATCAAAAATTGAATCTACTTACAGGAAATTTTAAATACCCTCAGGTATTCAAGGAAACAAAAGTGTTCTAGCAGGGGAAATATACAGAACCATTTATCTCAGTCTACCACTGAGAGCTTATTCAACTGGAACTGCGAATTCACTATAGAGAAACAATAAAATCAATTCCACTGAAAGAATCAGGTAATCTCGTATGAGGCCTACTCTGTGGTCTGAAAATGATACAGACGGATATATCTTCATCGCCACTGACCAGTGGATCTATGAGCCCGTGACCTCAGAATGAAGAGGACCTTCAACCTTCTGAAGCAGTGGACTATGACTATTCCTAACTCTCCTGAACAGTAATGGATTTAAAGTAATCTTACGGATTACAGAAGTGTAGATTCTTGTTGCATTCTGTCCGTGACTTTTGGCTGAATTCATCGGGGTCAATTTGGCCAACCATGTAGCGTGAGGATCAACAACGTGCTATACGTCAACAACGTGTCTATACGTAAGATGCAGCTGAACATTCGGGAAGAACTGTCTACATTCTCCTACATCTGTGCCAAAAAACAAAGAGAATTTTCATTGAAGTCCAGGAGCATTTAGCTCAGGCTGGTAGCTCTCTTTAAAGGCAATTTTTAAGCCGATGAGTTAAAGTAGTTACATGTACCTATTTGGAGATAATTACAGACAGGCTATTGTATCCTTTTACAAATTCGTGTTCATGATGTAAATGGATTTATGCTAAGTATTCTAACTACGAAACGTCCCATTATTGTTTGGTTTACGTTGTTCAACGCATGTTTGGTTCAGCACTGTATGCTGCGTTAGTTTTGAAGCTGTCAGCCTAGAATTTTCTGGCTCTCTTTTAGGCTGCTCACTTCCCTCAGCATCACAACCTGACTCAACACTTGTTCCTTCCACATTCCATAGAATAGTAGAAAATGTTTACCGTACGTCCAGCAATAAATTACATCGGTCCATATTATCAGCCAATTAGCTACTTGTTTGGCAGTATTTTTTCCGTATTTAAATGAGATAAAATCCCTACCTACACGGTAGCCAAGACGTGCCCCAGGTTCAAAATTTCCTGCTGGCTCCTTACATAAACTAAGTTCTCTGGCTTTGACCACCAGATTTGTCGATCATTTGCAGCACAATTCAGTGAAAATTTCAACGACATACGGTTGACGAATTTTGTCCCGAACTTTCCGCCCCAAGCTATTACTCGTGCATTATGTGCGTAGTTGCTGGATGAAAGTTGCTTACCTGAACTGTAACGAAAGCAAAAAAATGAAATACTTTAAAAAAATATTAGTCAGGATTATGTTTGAATAAACATCACCGTGATTTAATTCATGAATGGAAATTTCGGGAGACCAGCCACTCGAATGTAGCTGACAGTCAGCTACATTAGCAGACAGTCTCCGATAATCTGTCTCCATACATTCGGTTTAAATGGCGTATCTGATAGCATAACTTGATCTGTGGTCGGCTAATCAGAACTCATGATAAAACGTAAACCAAACGTAAATCAAACCTTTACGACATGCTTGCTCATCCTCCAACCCAACCAAAGTAAAATTCTGGTTTGTTACTATATATTATTCGTTGTGGCATAATAAGAGGCCCGTTCGTCTTTCAGAATCCTCATTAGATTGGCATACATCTGAAATTAAACACAGTGTACGGTACAAAAATCAACGTTGTATTCCGTGATGTGTTGGTGTAATTTTAAACATTTTGTTAAGCTCCAGCAGTCCATTGGCTGTCCATTGGTAATGGAGGTTTGGTACTTTTAAACGTCACAATAAAACCTAAGAATATGAATAACACGTGTTGTTTACTTTTTTATCGTGCTGGAGTCACACATTAGCACACCACACATTACATGGTGAGATAAAAATCTTTAAATTCTGAAGATGACTTCAACAAAATTAATTTTCTATTACCGAGGCTGTTCGAATCGAAAACGACTCGATTTAAATATACATTTCCAGCAAATGTAGAGAAGCTTTTCTGATTGAATGGTTTCAGTGGTACGGCTTTCCAGAAAAAATATTGTTTATGCTAAGTAAATGTCTGGGATATTTCATGCGAAATTAGGGCTATGTGAAACCCACTCATCAAACAACTTACCGGACAGAATGAAGCAACGTCATTTGAAAATGGATAAAATGGGAATTTTCTAACACACTGAAAACGCCTAAGTAAATTTTTGCACTATTTAAATATGTTGCAAATAAATATTTTTTCAGAATTTTTGCCAGTTTTGATAGTTTCCGAATCCTAAATATATCATCAAACAGTAACTTCAAGACGCATGTGAAAGCGTGATTTATAGTTTTTCTCTGTTCCGCTGTTTCTGAAATATTCATCAATGAAATATGATGCGTCCTTCTGGTATACCAACCCTAAATACCTGGCGATTTTGACTCTTATTCTTTCTGTGCACTACAAATGTCGGATGCTGGAAATTCCATGAAACTCAGCGCACAACGTAAGAGTTAATAACAACTAGACTGAAAATCGCTGAAAAAATAGTAAAAAGCGGCTTTGCTATTGAATAAGTGGGGTTCAAATGGTGCCGGAACAACGGTATTCGTGTAAATTAAAATTATGGGGGTTTTGAGCAGTCTATATTTTTTGCACCATTCATGCGAAAACACATCTTTGAGAAATCCTGTGTTGAGGGTTTCAAATAGACTTACTTCTTTTGAGTAAATGTGTTATTTTAGCTTGTCAACGTTATTCTGTTTCAGAAACTCTTCTTCTGCACCTGAGTAGTTTCCTGGCTTACTTTGTATAAAAACACATTATCATAAGCTCAAAGTTTTTTCCTCTGAATCCCTGTTCATGTCGAAGTTTGACCTCCGTTTACTTGTGAAGAGATGCAATCATTTTACCACAAATACATGCACAAATCATCTGATACACGCGGTCAAAACAAGGTTTATTTTGTAGTCAATTTTTATGACGCCCTAAATAGGGTGTACGAAGTATTGCACTACTGTTCCACTGCTTCTGAGGCAAAATCATGGATACTCATCTTGATGTTTGCAAGCAGTCTTGGTTCATATCGCACAATAAATCGACAAATATAGGATGTCTCGGGTCAATGTCAGTTTCAGTTATCCTTGTTTTGAGATTCATAACGAAATCGGTTGTCAACGGTTAAAGCAGTAGTTGCTGAAGCAATGTTTGAGACACCCCATTTGACATAGCATAACGTGATAACCAAACATGTGCACTACTCATTTACAAAAATGCTCGCAAATCTTTGAGGCTTGTGGTTCAGAACTAAATTTGTCTTTTGTGTCTGGGGTAGCAGCAAAATCATTATTTAAATTCACGGAAGGATTTTGTGCTACATAGGATGTAAAACATTTCACACTACCGTACATTCATTTTAGTGTGGTTAAACTGACCTCTAAAACAAGGACTGCCTCAGCAACGCGCCATAACTATCCAAAGCGTAGATTTCGATCATAGATGACTGTAAGTTCAGCAAATATTTTGAGAGATGATGCTTTTTTATAACATAATGATTCTCTAGAACGTCTACTGATTCCTTACCGCTGATGATTAATTTTACGAAAATAGATTATGGTATGTTCATTGAATTATAACATACGATTCGGCTTCTAATGGTTTACGCTCACTAGACAGCATAATGATATGATAACCAAATCACTTAATCAAAAACATGTCAACCTTCGGTTCTATAATCTCGAAATCTCCCAAGCTAAAAAAATACCTCCAGAAATTTCCCAAAATAATTTTCCTCCTGGCAAAGGAAGAACATATATCAGCGAAATTCTCAACAGTTACTTAATCTTCAAACTTAGTCCAGCTAAGCTTTTAAGACTTTTAACCCTTGAGATATTAAACCTACTGTGCGCAACGTCAACTATAAACAACGTTAGTAAAGAAAATTCTTCAATTTCAACTGTTCTGTAAATCAACATCTACAGTGGAATAGTTGTTGGCGTTGAGCAGTCCCAGCGATGACTGACTGAGGAGAAATCTAAATGGATTCAGCCATACATTGACCACAAACGTGCGCATGGCTGTTTATTGGCCACTTGGCTGTACATGATCCATTCACCCAACGTTTACAAGATTGGTCTCAAGTTTTAAGAATGAGCGTTCCTGTAAAAAAGTCTAAGGTAAAAACGGTGCTGCTATTGATTTTCAATGGGTGTGTTTTGATAATTTTTTCCATTTTTACGCTTCTTTCAAAGGTGTAAACCTATCCACTATATTTGTGTTACTTAGTTAAGCCCTTTCTCGAATGTCCACCGAAATACTAGTTTTTACTTCTAGAACCCGGTAGCAATCAAAAGACCATTCTTTGCTTCTAAATGGTGCCCAAAGCGTGTTTTCTTAACACATTTAATTAAAAATTTTGACAAATTTCTGCAGGATACCCGCATGTCCTTTGTTTGTTTGTGGTTGAAAAAACAAGCACGTTTACAACACGCGACATGTCGATTAATTACGCCGTCATGCAGAATCGTTCGAACCCAAACAAAAGTAGGCTTTCCAAAAAAGCACAAAAAGCAAGCGGAAAATGAGCAGCTCTGTGAAAAACAAATAAACTCGCGGCATTGTCCTAAAAACGTTTTTATACATAAGTGGTTTGTCTACGACCACTTTGAACTTGGACGCTATTCACTATAGTGGAGGATGGCAGTAGCTAATCATGTAATCAGGAAACTAAAGAAACCTATCAGTTTTATCTAAATGTTGGTAGGCATACTTTGTTTTAATAACGATATTTAATGCCTTCCTTTGTTCAAAGTTGCAAATATTTTACACTAGAGACCACCATTTCTACCATATCAAATGAAGCCAGTTTCAACCGTTTGCTTGTTTGTGTTCCCAATTTTTGTCAAATGTCAAGCTAAAACGACTGTTTCGTTTCACATAGAAGTGTACAACTTGTAACAATATCGCAATAAAATATTTTGGCGAACTGTCTTATAATAGGTTACGTACATCCTCTTAAAGCTGGGGAGTAAATTTAGTCGAGTAGGTTGCTCTTTGTTGCGTCCTGAGTAAAACGGTAAGTGTGTGGAGGAGTGTGTGAAGTGTCCAGGAAACAAACAAACTTTGTTCGAACTTTCACGAGTCTGTCTGGAAATGGGAGAAACTTTTGAAATTGCGAGCTTTCGGAAGCAACCATTTGTTTGCCAATACAATATCACTCCCGGCGCGCTTGATATACGGCAAAATATCTGAATGTTTTATTCTTGTAAGACAAAAACAGTAATCTAACTTCTCGTTCGATGGGAAGTAAATCAGACGTCATGTTTCTCCCATACTTTTCACGGTGTCAAAGATTTCGGCGAATTTGTTCCGAAAGTTATACTTAGTGAATCACCCGCCAGAACAACTGGGTGATGATAACATGATACAAAGCTGTAATGAAATTTATTTACTTATTGGTATACAGATAGCTTTGATGAATACTTGAGTATTTTAAATGCGTCGCCAACTGCGTTCTGATGCGGCTTTCGGGGCACAACCAAGTCTGTTTGTCTGAATAAACTATGACCGCTTAATTTCCATTGGTTTGTCCCTATTATGGAGCTTACTAAATTGGTGTCTTACGAATAGGAAATTATGGGGAATTTCTTCCGGTAAGTATTTGTAATACTAGACGCCCAGTCATGTTATACACTCCTCACTTTATCATACGACAAATCAGTGGTTTTTGTCTTCACAGTTTTGTCAATTCTAAAGAACTCCGTTTCCTCAAACCGACCAAAATATCTGTTCACAAACGTTGCATTAGGAAGGTCTTTTGGAACACATCGTGTTTCAAGACGTCTGTCCAAGTTTTTAGTCGATATACCATGTTAGCCGACATCTCAATCCAATAAGTTTTGTAAAATACCAAAACGGCTGTTTTCTCTAGTATACTAAATAAGAAACCACACATTCAAGAGTTTGGCTCGCAAAATTTGTTACCCTCTTCTACGTTATTCCCATTCAGCTCCGTTTTCGTCACGAAATATAGCATTTGGATCGGAATGTCTTAAACTCATCTTACCTTAGAACATTATCCCAAACTCTGTCACTGTCTTGAGGCTGCGGTAACATTCGTGTAGATAGCCTAGCGGACTTTTCAGAGACCTCCAATTATTTGCAGCAATCCCTGGTATCTGAAAATAGCACTACACTTAGCTAAGTCGGGAATTTTACTATCCTGGAAGCTAATTACCTGGTATGCAATTTACTTGCAAAAAACTGGCGTTTATGTACTCTATCTAACAATTGAAATAGGTCGAATACTTAGTCGAGCTTGTAACTAAAGTTTGTGCTGTCCTTATCGTAGGAACAAAATTATCAAATTCGGGAAATGAATATTTATCAGCTACTGAGCGAAGGCTTCCCAAAAACAGTAGTTAATTCTGTAAAAGCGAGTGTACGTAAGCCCGATGAAAATATAATTACAAAGTAGTGTGTTAAGTGTCAAGGTTTTTAAGTTCATTCATTTGAGAAAATTCATGTAATGTAATTCATGTAATTCATGTAATTACCATTAAGCACATTTAACTTGTTACACAGTCAAATTGCGACGATATTTTTACGGCAGCAACCAAGTCAACACTTACTCGGTGGAATATTCGAAAGAGCATCTAATTTACAGATGTAAGCATCATATTTTAGGATCCAAAGACCAGACTTTGTCCTCTAGCTCGGGTCAGATGTTTAGGAGATGATGGCAAAGCACCAAGTCTCCTGGCTTCATATTTACCGAGGACCTAATATTCGGTACCATATCTGGCTACATTACACACTTACATTTGTAAATTCAGTGATTTCCTCTAGTCATTTCGAACTAGTGTGCAACTGTACAGTTAAAAGGCGTTTATATAGATGTAATGCGCCACTCATAATGTTGATGAAAACTTTTCAGCATCATAAAAGAGAGATCAGCTGGGTTTACCGAGGACCTAATATTCGGTACCATATCTGGCTACATTACACACTTACATTTGTAAATTCAGTGATTTCCTCTAGTCATTTCGAACTAGTGTGCAACTGTACAGTTAAAAGGCGTTTATATAGATGTAATGCGCCACTCATAATATGAATGAAAACTTTTCAGCATCATAAAAGAGAGATTCAGCTGGGTATCACTTGAGTCTCCAACGGAAACCGTATTTGTATGCGAGTGAGTGTGTTTGATGAGAAACGATTTATTAACTTGCCGCTAGGTTTTTTATTGCAAGAAGAAAAGTAGGGATCTCTCCCACCATTGTTTATGTGACCAGGATGACGTGCGTTTAACATGATACGTACTGTCAATCATCGCGACAATGCAGCAAAATATCTAAGGAACTTTCAAGGCTTTTCATTGAAGCCAGTCACACGGATGTCACAGCAGGTTATATGATGGAGGGTACTGCATCGTGGCACGCCCTTGGAGGACTACGTGCATTGTCAGGCATTTGGAGTAGTTTTTAGCAAATTTCAATAGCTATGATCAATTCGAATAATAAAGCAGCCATTTTGATGGCCCAAAAACCGTCCGAAAAGAATAAGCAATCAAGTTTTTTCCAGCTTGTCCAATGAAAATAAACTGAATGAACTAAAGGTTTGCTCATATCCGAGACATAAAATTCTGTCACTAGTAATCTGAGGCTTAACTCCGGAATGCAACAGGGGTGCGGATGTTGTGTTTTCAAACAAAAAGGTAGTTCTGAACAATTATATAGGCGTAACTAGTACAAAACAAGCATTTTCAATCAACGGCACTCCATTGGTGTCAATTCTACCTCCAGTGGTTCATTTTTAATTGCCATGACTACCAAATAGTACACTACGTATTACGCCCTAGATAGTTACATCCAAGTTCAGCTGGGGCACACATGGCTCAAAAGAAGTCAATAAAAAATTGACAGTGTACCGCCTCAGTCATTCGACCAATTAGGAGATTCTCCAGTCCCGTTGCGCAATAAAAATCACGAACCAGATACAGAAATCTTGTATCAAGTAATTCATTCCTGGTGTTTCCATTTATTCTAACACAAAAGTATTTTTTTGCATTACAGTTGCATTCAGACTTTCCAGGTTTCACGAAATTCCCAAAGGATCAGCTTAATTCAACGGTACATAACATTTCAAAATGACAGTGAGTTTCCTATGATTAAAGTGGACGCCGTTTTATCAGGTTCTATTATAAATGGCGTTGAGGTCAAGATGTGTAAAATGTCTTACGCAAATCCGCGGCAACTACATGGGCCTCGCCGATAAAACGTTAAACTTTAGGAAAAAGCAACGAACATTATTTAAGTATTCACCGAATTCTAGCGAAGTAGGGTAATTTGCGTTTGTGTTTTTACACTGCTTCTTGTAAAATTATTCTTTTTTATTGTCTTGTAGAATTTTGGGGGGCTCAAAAAAGGTATCACTTACTATGCTGCAAAAAGTAACTTCTAAAACTAATTTTGCTTACTCATCGGTGCTTCTTCCTGGCTCAGATTTTACCTGCTTAGATCATTCTTTTCAACTGAAATCAGAAGTGCCCTCTCAATCCGAGTGCTCTGCCTCATGGGGCTGCTTTACCAAGGTGTTTCACTAGATATGTGCGGTATAAAGGCATGAAAATATCCGCTGAGTAATTTCATGAAACCAGAACTAATTGAAGACCAGATACAAGTAGGAGGTCAGTTTTGAGTTTTCTAAATCCCCCTTAATTTATAACAGTATAGTGAAATTTTAGCAAGTTTAAAACTTTATACAAGCGAAAAATTGCAAGGATATTTAGGTACTTGTTCTCACAAGTTTTACAAATCTATGGAACGCAACCAAAAATAATGGCCTTTTTGTCGTCACTTTTGGGCCAAGCATGTGGCATTTACATGAATGCCAAAATTAACCGTAGGAACTTTAGACAACTTTTGTCAACTTCATTTTCTGTCACACTACAATAGAAAAACCACTGTCATGAAATAAATCATCCTGAAATCGGTTGGCAGTTTGGAGTTGCACAGATATAAAACAGATTTTTGTCCGTTTTCATTGACATGAAATTTGTATTGAGTACCTGCGTAGTACAGTTTGAAGTATAGTCCACTTTTAGGATACTTTTGACAGTTAACAGTTATGCACCAGTGCCAACGTTGTGCGGTATATCAAACATCATTAAAAGCAATTGTCAGGTAGTGAATAAGCTGAAAATTTTAAACGCCATCGTAAGCATAATTTTTTGATTACCTAATCAAATGATTCCGCAAACTGTTGAAGCTGGCTAAATTCTCGCCTTTCTTCGGCTGGTAAACCTCCAGATAAGGCCGCCCGGTTTGCAAAACTTATGACTTACAGAGGGCCTTTGAAAACTCATTAAAATCGCTTGTTTCTCTAGCGACTCACAAGGTGGACAAAGTAACCAAAACTTCCGTCATTCTTAAGGTTGAGCTCAAACTGCACGCAACTGGTGAGGTACACTGATTCGTGAACTTCACTGGACCTAACGAAAACTTCAGATTAATATCTTGTTCACAATTGGTTTCGCTGCAACTACCGAATCTTGCTTCGGCTTGTACGTTATGTGAGCTTGCAGTATAGGTCGCTGATATAATGTATTTCTCACGTGTTTGTTGAGACACTTTTGACTGCCAACGAATGATGGTACTCTTTTTCAAGCTCATCAATTAAGCATATTCCTTAAGATTGCATTTAATGTAGGCAAAATTTATTATTCGTGGGATGAAAAACCAATCGTTATATCATCGTCTGTGACCTAATGTCGATGCCTAGTTTTTTTTATCTTAGTTAAGCATGCAACGAGGTACCCAAAGTGATGGAAATTTTTAGAAAATATATTTACAACTGGTACATCGATTTTGTGTTTCCCATTTTAGAGTGCCCTACGTGCAGCTTGAAATGTTCTGGCTGTACAGTTGTCCGTTTTTATGTCAGCAAATAACCTTGCTGTGCAGCGGAAAATGCATGTTGGCGCAAAGTACGAACGTTTTCAAGGAGAACCGATGGGTCAACGAAAATTGGTTACAGGTCTGATCTACCTGAAAAGCTTAAATAATGTGTCGTGCTGACATACTCCTTTGCTCATTAAAACAAACGCTTCCTTTTTAGGTCCTCGGCAGCTGCTTGTACTTTGATCCACTCCAGCTAAAATTATCTAACGGAGTCAACCGAAGAATACCTTTGGAGATTTAATTAGAAATCTAAAATACATGTGTAAATGGCATTTACTTTTGTGAGCTGGCATTTCAAATGACGGGCCAATTTCTGGGAAGTTGCCCACACACTCAGATTTTAAACCTTTTTGTATCAGTCGAGGTGCATGAGTATGGCTTGATTTCTTCATTTTGGATCATCATCGTTGTGAGAGTTGTTAAAAATCCTAATGATAGCCCAACCGCTAGTTTCAGCCCTATTTATTATGAATAAATTTCTTTTTTGTACACTTGACTGCTATGGGAATTCTCCATTATAATTACATGCGGCTGTTGTGGTGGTGTCAAGACAAGCAATATTATGCTGTCAGACAATACCATTTTCTCTTTGCAGTTTTTGTCTCACCACTGCATCCTAAGAACGCACTGTTTCAACACAATCGTCTTTCAAATGATGTGTGACTCTTCTGAATATCGGCCTCTTACAAAGGTGTCTGTGATTAAAAATGAAGACCTCTGATCACATCCTATTCTGACTCAACAATTCTGTTACCTTTCATTTACAAAACCGACAAAACATCAAGAAAATAGCATGAGGAAACGTGGATTAAATTGCCAAACCGTAATTGGGTTCTTTGTTAGTAAACTCAACAGGTATTTCCACTCGACAGCCACCAGCCATTCCTTCTGCGTTTGATGCAGTTACCGTTTGTAATAAAATGAACAAACGTTCCATATACCTAAAGATATGTAAAGCATAAAAGCCTATTTTTTCACCTCCTATTCTTATGATATACGTGTTCCAAGGACTGCTCAATTTCCAGGTAAATGTTAGGTGCCTCTACACGCTTGACTATGGGTTATATTTAAATTAAAGGGAAACTGGGAAACACAAACACAGAAATTAAAATATTGCTCCACTAACGAACTTCATAGTTATTTCCGCAAGAAGCGTCGTCAGTGCTATCATACCAGGTTAATTCGAACGATTTTTGGAAACGTTTGTATCACCGATAAGTAATATATCCTGTATGAAACCTCTGGGTTTGTCGGTTATATTACTTTATATCATCTGTTACAATAGAACTGGTTAGAAATTCAATAAGCAACAGAACTGGTTGCGATTCGATCTGATTAAACCCAACTAGAAGGTATCAAAACACAAGTACCTTTCAAATCTGACTGTCTGTATAACAATTCAAGATAAATCTTGCTTGGGTGGCTCATGAAAACTGAGCAACATGCAGGTGAAATCACAGTATGGCTCACATCTGGACTAATCGGTCCACCAGTTGAGAGAGTCACAGTCATCAAGTCACGTAGTTTGCAGCAGACAATGTTGAAAAATTACCAAGACGGTGGTCAACTGAATGTCGCTAATCCAAAAAAGCTGGTAATATGTATATAGTGTGACAGTCAACGCTGCGGAATCGGATGAACAAATTTTCTTGGTCAACCAAAGTATGCATTTCTCTGAAAGCAAATATTTTTATGACAGTTTGCGCAACAGGATCTCCACACAGTCCCATCTAAAAAATACATTGGGGTGTTGCAACATAATCCATCACTTATAGTGATAAAGTTCTACATATTGGGGGCCCGATGAAACCCTTTCGGCTCAGAGGGTCAATCAGCCACTTCAGTCTTTGTAAAACTCGGATTTTCCAAAACTCTAAAGTGATCCAGTCTTCAGCAAATATACACTCATCTGCAAACTAATTTGGTTCTTTCGAGAGACTCACCTGGAACCTAGCTGAATCTTTCGTTTATGATGTTCTCAGGCAACTGAATGTGCTGCACCAGGCCGCCTCATATTTCAGTCGCTACGATATTTGAAATATCGTGATACATGTATATATTTTCAGCAAACTTACGAGTAGTACATTACAAATATTGCAGCGACTGAAACATGAGGCGGCCTGGTGCAGCACATTCAGTTGCCTGAGAACATCATAAACGAGAGATTCAGC